>NC_047087.1:294062881-294382881 GCF_902459505.1 Geotrypetes seraphini
CCTGAGGTTGTGGCGTCAATCCCCATGCTGCTCCATCTCACCTTGGGCAAGTCACTTAATCCTCCATTGCTCCAAGTAATGTAGTTAGATTACGAGGCCACCAATTTTAGACATGCTGGGGCCCAGGGCAGAAATTAAGGAGGGGGGCCCCAATCCCCTCTGCACCCTCTCCCTGATATCCCTACCTCCCATTACTACTCCACTTACCCTCCCCCTGATATCCCCCACCACTCTCCATCCCTTCCCCCTCCCCCACCAATTGGTCTAGCATCCATCTTCTTCCCTCCTCTCCCCCCCATGGTCTGGCATCTCTGTCTCCTTCCCTCCCCCCACAGTAGTTTTAAACATCTCTCTCTTCTCATTTCCTCCCCTCAGTTCTGGTATCTCTGTCTCCTTCCCCCTTTTCTCCCCCCAGATCTGGTATCTCTCTCTCACCCCTTTTCTCCCCCCAGATCTGGTATCTCTCTCTCTGGCATCTCACTCCTTTTTTCCCTTTCCTTTTCTTCCCTGGTCTTCTTTCTCAATTTGTTTTCTGCCTCCGTCTCGATTAAATTCTTTCTTACTATTCAGTCCTCAATTTTCCTCTTTTCACTGTGTCTACCTACAGCTCACCATCGCTTTCTTTTGCCCTCTCCAATATCTCACTAACTCTATCCTCTTCCCCAATCCAACGCGTGCCATTTTTTCTTTAATCTCTCCTTCCATCCAGTATCCCTCTTTCTCCACTTCCATTCAGTTTTTGCTCCTCCCTTTCTTTCCTCCCCACTGACATCCAATGTCTGCCCTCTTCTCTCTCCCTTTACTCCACTTTCACTATCTGCCCCTCTCTCTCCTTCCACCCCAATTCCATCAAGTATCCTGCCCACCTGTCTCCCTCTCTCCACCCCAAAACCATTGAGTATCCTGCCCCCTCACCTCCTCACTGCTGCTGCTTTCCCACATGCTCCCGAGGGCACACAATAAAGCTTAAATGCCACTCAACCTCTTCCCCTTGTTGGCCCATCTCCCTCCCTTCCCCTCACCTTCGCGGTCGCTTTTCCAAATCAAAGTTTTCTTTTTCAGCCAGGTCCCAGTGCAGCAGCCAGTTGCATGCGGCTGCCCGGCCCGAAGCTTCCCCTCTGACACAACTTCGTGTTTCCTCCTGGGTGGATTGCAGCAGAGGGGAAGCTTCGGGCCGGGCAGCCGCCTGCAATTTATAAAAATGATTGCCACAACGGGGCCAGGCTGAAAAAGAAAACTGATTAGGAAAGGTAACCGCGAAGGTGAGAGGAAGTGAGGGAGATGGGCCAACAAGGGGAACAGATGCCCGGACCAGGGGGGCCCCCTGGAGCTGTGGAACCCAGGGCAGCTGCCCTGGGTATACAGTACAGTATATGTAGCTTTTTCATTGCAATGTTAAATACCAAACTGATGTGGATTTTCTTTGCATTGCAATGTTTTGATAGAGCTTAACATTGATTTATATTTCTTATTTGTTAAGTTTACTAAACGGTTTTTATTCAAATATGTAATTGTGTTTGTGGTTGCTGAACTATCTTTTATAACATTTTGATTCTAAAGCATTCTGGCTGAAGGCTAGAATCGTCTCTAGATGGATCAATTGCTGGTTATGGGTGTGACTGTGAATGACTAGAGTGTGGTTAAAGCATTAGCTAATGAGTCAGCTGGTGTCATGGGACATTATGCTCAAGACTTTCATTGGCCTCTGGCAGTCTGTATGACCTTTAAGACCTACTTGAGAACAAGGCATCCAGTTTTCTCAGTCAACAAATTAAAATGAAAACACCATAGCACAGAAATCTTCAGTAAGAGTCCTTGAGTGCTGAAGATACAGCGTTATATTTGCATTCTAAAGTCATGGAAGAAATTCTGTCTGTCCAGAGTCTTGTGTAGGCTATTGTGAGCAGTGAAAATCAAAACAAATTATCTACTCAAATTCGTCTAAACTCTACAACTACCAGCTTTTCACAAATCTCAATACAATGCTTAAAAAGTAGAGAAAAGAGACCTTCGTACAAAATTTCACAACTCTAGCTACCAAAGTTACATGGTTGGACTTACATAATCATCGGTCATAAAAGATATAAACTCCACTTAAGTGGGCAAGAGCACTCTATGATTTTTCCCGTCAAACAGGAAGTGTAGTCAACTTCCTGTTTAGCAGGGGGGATCATAATGTACACTCTGGGACAGGCCGCAGGCAGGGCCGGATTAATCAATAGGTCTAGTAGGCACGTGTCTAGGGCCCGAAACTGTGAGGGGGGCCCACTGAAGGAGGATGACTAACCTTGCTATTTTTTTAAACCGCAACGGCAACAAGCCCCCTCCCCCCCCGCAGCAACAGCAATGGGCCCCCCCCCCCCCGCAGCAACGGAAACGCCCCCCCTGCAGCAACGGCACACAGTGGCATAGTAAGGGTGACCGGCGACCGGGGTGGTGGCGGCCCTCCCCACCCTCCCTGCTGCGCGTGTGCTCCCTCCCCTTTCCCCGTACCTTTTTAATTTCTCCGGCGTGAGTGGCATGCCCACGTTGGTGTCGACTTGCCCTTTGATGTCACTTCCTAGGCATGACATCAGAGAAAGCGCCGATGCCAATGTGCACCGATGCCAACCAGGGTAGGATTAATTCTTCGAGGGCCCCTAGGCACCCAAGTACACTGGGGCCCTGCCCCGCCCATGTCCTGCCCCCATTTATCTGTTTTCTTATTTACTTCTTTATTTCCACTTGTATTTCTTTCTTTTTTTTTTAATTCAAAACAAACAAAGATTAGCATACCAGGGAACAATTTTTCTTCTATGCAACCTTCAAACATCTCTGAACAAATCCCCCTTCCCTCTCCAGCCCATCCTCCCCCAAACGGCCATATACAGACCGTGCAAGTCTGCCCAGTACTGGCGTTAGTTCAATATTTAATATTATTTTCTGATTCTAGATCCTCTGTGTTCATCCCACGCTTCTTTGAACATATGGGTTACAGTTGGTTGATGTAGAGTGAGGCAGTTGAGAGGCGTTGTAAACTTGGTTATTAATATAGACTTATATTTCAGATAGTATTACTGCTTTACAAATATTTGAACACTTTTATATATGCATGGAAAGGGTTCAGAGTTAAAGCCCTGGGTAAGTAAGTGGGAAGGGAAGGAAGGGGGATTTGTTCAGAGATGTTTGGGGGTTGCATAGAAGAAAAACTGTACACCGGTATCCTAATCTTTGTTTGTTTTTAATTAAAAAAAAAAAAAAAAAGAAATACAAGTGGAAATAAAGAAGTACCGTATTTTCACGCATATAACGCGCGCGTTATACACGATTTTACAAACCGTGCATAACCTTGCGCATTATACGCGTGAGTGCGTTTTACAACTTTTTTTTTCAATCCGATCGGCATCCCCCCTGCGAACCGGCATCCTCCCCCCCTGCTCGCGTCACCCCCCCTCCCCCGCGATCCTACATCCCCCCAGCACCAAACATCTCTTACCCGATTGGGCACCAGCACCAATGCACAGGATGTGCCAGTGCCAGTGCCCGAAGATCATAAGAACATAAGAACATAAGCAATGCCTCCGCTGGGTCAGACCAGAGGTCCATCGTGCCCAGCAGTCCGCACACGCGGTGGCCCATCAGGTCCAGGACCTGAACTGTAATCCTCTATCTATACCCCTCTATCCCCTTTTCCAACAGGAAATTGTCCAATCCTTTCTTGAACCCCAGTACCGTACTCTGCCCTATTACGTCCTCTGGAAGCGCATTCCAGGTGTCCACCACACGTTGGGTAAAGAAGAACTTCCTAGCATTCGTTCTGAATCTGTCCCCTTTCAACTTTTCCGAGTGCCCTCTTGTTCTTTTATTATTCGAAAGTTTGAAGAATCTGTCCCTCTCCACTCTCTCTATGCCCTTCATGATCTTGTAAGTCTCTGTCATATCCCCTCTAAATCTCCTCTTCTCCAGGGAAAAGAGTCCCAGTTTTTCTAATCTCTCAGCGTATGAAAGGTTTTCTATCCCTTTTATTAGACGTGTCGCTCTTCTCTGAACCCTCTCGAGTAACGCCATATCTTTCTTAAGGTACGGCGACCAATATTGGACGCAGTACTCCAGATGAGGACGCACCATCGCCCGATACAACGGCAGGATAACTTCTTTTGTTCTGGTTGTAATACCCTTCTTGATTATGCCTAGCATTCTATTCGCCTCTCTAGAGAGCGAGACCAGAAGGCTTTGAGCATGCGCAAATGCTCAAAGCCTAGTCCAGCCCGGCGCAGGAAGAAGGAGGATCTCTCCTGCACCGCACCGCCCAGCCCAGCCCAGCCCAAACCAATGAGGGAGGATCTTCGGGCACTGGCACTGGCACGTCCTGTGCATTGGTGCTGGTGCCGGTGCCCAATCGGGTAAGAGATGTTTGGTGCTGGGTGGATGTAGGATCACGGGGGGGGGGGGGTGACGCGAGCGGGGGGGGGAGGATGCCGGTTCGCAGGGGGGATGCCGGATCGGATTGAAAAAAAAAAGTTGTAAAACGCGGGTAAGCGAGCGGGGGGGGGGGGAGGATGCCGGTTTGGAGTAGGCGGGAGGAGGTTTTAGCATGCGCGGTATATGCGTGTGTGCGCTATATTAAATTTTTTTACATAAATTTGTGTTTCCCGTGCGCTATACCCGTGTGCGCGTTTTACACGGGTGCGTGTTATCTATGTGAAAATACGGTAAATAAGAAAACAGATAAATGGGGCGGGACATGGGCGGGGTAGAAGCGGGGCATGGGCAGGGCAGGGCAAGGGAGGCCCAGTGTACTTGGGTGCCTAGGGGCCCTTGAAGAATTAATCCTGCCCTGGCCGCAAGCAATCTCTGAGGATCACTACTGTAGCCCTGAAGCTAGTTTTTGCAGGTACCAGACACAAGGAGTATGGTAGAGATGCCCAGGCTGGCGTGGCGGGGAGGGAGAGAACAGATTTCCACCAGAGGTGGAAGGGAGGGAGAGAAAGGTGCTAGCCCAGGTAGGATCGCATAGATAGGATGACTGGTTTTTTCAGTGCTTTTTTTTTGTGTGCCCAATTTAACAATTTCTATTTGAGTATAAACGGTAAATCTATCTCATGCATATTCACTGTAGATATTCTGAAAACCTGATAAGACCAGGACTGGGTTGAGAAGCACTGATATATGGTATAGTGCCCTCATGTCTTCATATGGTGGAGTATTAACTGGAAGGAATGTCTTTATACTTTGAGAAGCTCTAGGTGATTTATACTCTGTTGCTGAATCCTTGCCCTTCAATATGGGATATAGACGCTGCGTTGTTACTCGTTTCATTCAAAGCGTCATAGAAGAAGCTTATTGGATGATCTGGTCGGATGGTGGGCTTTTGCCCTTTAAATGAGTAACACAAGATACCACCGCCATCTTTGAAGACAGCCACTTTGAGTGAAAAAGTTAATGCTTTACTGAGTAAGCTGTGTTTTTGTATATTGCTATGAAGTTTTGAACATTTTCAGACCTTGGGATAAAAAGGCTGATATTTTTATTTTATTTTATTGTTATATAGAACTTGCTTCCCTGATGTAGCCAGAAGAGGCAAAATGTAGTGCTATATTGGAGGCTGTTCTGATGGACTGAAATTCATTTTAAGATAAGTGCGGCTTTATACTTGGCTTGAGTTGTATGCTATAAATCAGTGTTCTTCAACCACCGGTCCATGTACCAGTGCTGGTCCACAGAAATTTCCTGCCGGTCCACAGGGCCAGCACGTGCATCAGGCCCAAAACAGTGTTCTTCAACCGCCGGTCCACAGTGCAATCAATGCGGCGTTATCTTCGAGCCAGATCCCTCTTCCTAATTGATTCAGTGCACAAAGCCACGGGCAGTGGCTCCTACGGGCGTCCTGCGCCTGAACCGGAAGCCTTCTCTCTGACGTTGCAACATCAGATGGAAGGCTTCCAGATGAGGCACGGGACATGCAAGGTGCAATTAGTACTATTATGGGGACGGGGTCTGGGGTGGAGATTGGGTAGAGATGGGTGGGGTCTGGCCCACAACTTAGCCCCGTGTTCTTCAACCGCCGGTCCATGGACCGACGCCAGTCAACAGAATAATTCTTTTATTTCTGCCAGTCCATAGGTTGAAAAACACTGCTATAAATGACACTGAATAAGTGGAGAAAAATGGGGATTGAAACCATTGAAGTATAGAAAATATTTAAGTGTAAATGTGACAAAAAAAAAAACCAAAAAAGCTGGAGGACTGATGACGAACTGGTTATGATCTGAAGTTTGCATGAATGGATCTTTCGTTAGAGTGAAGCCTCTCTGAAGGTCCTCATAGATAATTATGAGTAAAAGCTTGGCCCCCCTCTTTTACAAAGGTACACTAAGCTTTTTGGCGCACGCGACATATCACGCACTAAACACTAATGCATGCATGTTATCCTATGGATGTGTTAGCGGTTAGCGCACACGTTGATTCAGTGCACGCTAAATCCGCACTAAAACGCTTAGCGTGCCTTTGTAAAGAGGGGGGTGAGTGATTAGGCCAGGGGTAGGGAACTCCGGTCCTCGAGAGCCGTATTCCAGTCGGGTTTTCAGGATTTCCCCAATGAATATGCATGAGATCTATTTGCTTTCAATGCATATTCATTGGGGAAATCCTGAAAACCCGACTGGAATACGGCTCTCGAGGACCGGAGTTCCCTACCCCTGGTTTAGGCCCTTTAGCTGATGTATATTGTTTTGATTGACGTCTTCATGGCACCTAGCTCTTCACAAGCCCCCAAATTAGGCATTTCACTGAAACACATATCAGACAACGGATCATGGATAGTCACTTGCTCTGTGAGACTGAAGAAATACAGATCCTCCATCAACATTAGGACCAAAACTATGGAATTTGTTATCATCCGTAATTAATAATAATAATAATAATAATAACTTTATTCTTATATACCGCCATACCCAGTGAGTTCTAGGCGGTTTACATCAATTAGCAAATGACCTGCATTGACAAGCAGATTTACAACAAAATTACAACAATTTACGGCAGTCAGCAGTGAAATTACAGCGATTTACAACAGTCTGCAATGAGGGGAAGATTTACAACAATTTAACAGATTGCAGCTTTGATCGAACTAGACAAGGGAAGTAGAGAGTGGGAAAAAGGGAGGGTCTGGTGAAGGAGGAAGGGGGCAGGGGTGGGGCAAGTGTTATGTGGGGTGAAGGGAATATTAAGGGTCGTGTTTGCTGAATAGGTAAGTTTTTAGTAGTTTTCTGAAGGCAAGGTAAGTGGGGGCCTCGAGTATCATCTGGGCTAGCCATGGGTTCGACTTGGCTGCTTGGAAGGCGAAAGTTCTATCGAGGAATCTTTTGAGAGGACAGTGTTTTGGCGAAGGGAAGGCGAACAGTTGAATTCTGCGTGATGTCCTGTTGTTGCAATAAAGGTTAAAGTGGGTATTTATGTAACTTGGAGAAGAACCGTTAACCGATTTGTAGCAGAAGCATGCGAATTTAAAAAGAACTCTAGATTCAAATGGCAGCCAGTGTAGTTGGTGGTAGAAAGGGGTGACATGTTCCCATTTCTTTAGGCCAAAGATGAGGCGCACTGCGGTATTTTGGATTATTTTTAGTCTCCTGGTAGTTTACTTTGTGGCGTAAAGGAAGATGATATTGCAGTAGTCGAGAATGCTGAGGATGGAGGATTGTACAAGTAGGCGGAATGCAGTGTCATTGAAGTATTTTTTTATGGTGCGAAGTTTCCAAAGTACCGAGAAGCTTTTCCTAACGATGAGGTCGGTGTGGTTTTCTAGGGATAGGTTTTTGTCCAGCGTGACTCCCAGAATTTTTATGGTCGGATCGAGGGGGAAGGTCATTCCTTTTAGTTGAATTGTGGTTTCCTTGATTTTATCTTTGGGGGAGGCTAGGAAAAATTTTGATTTGTCGGGGTTTAATTTCAGTCTGAATGAAAGCATCCAGAGTTCTATCTGGTTGAGAATGTTTGTGATGTGGTCGAGTAGTTCTTGTGAAAAGTTGGTTAGTGGGATGGCTATTGTGATATCGTCTGCATAAATGAAGAATTTGAGATTTAGGTTGTGTAAGAGTTTACCTAGGGAGGCTAGGTATATGTTGAATAGGATGGGGATAGGGGGGAGCACTGCGGGACCCCACAGGTGTTGTCCCAGCAGTAAGAGAAAGAGTTATTCTTGAATACCTTGTATGATCTATTTTGTAGGAACCCCTGAAACCAGTTGAGGACCTGGTCTGAGATGCCAATGTGAGCTAGGCATTCAAGGAGAATGGTGTGGTCGACCAGGTCAAAAGCACTGCTCAGGTCGAGTTGTATGATCAGGGCACTTGAGCCCAACTGAAGAGCGTGTGGAGGTGGTCGAGAAGGGAGGCTATGATGGTTTCAGTGCTGTGGTCCGCGCGAAATCCTGATTGGTTGTCACATAGAATGTTGAATTTTTCAAGGTATGCGGAAAGTTCCGCCTTTACCATCCCTTCCGCTATTTTGGTAAATAGGGGGATGCTGGCGATCGGCCTATAGTTAGATGGGGAGTTAGGTGGTTCTTTCGCGTTTTTTAAAATTGGGGTAATCATTATATGACCTTGCTCCAACGGGAAGTTTCCTGTGGATAGTAGGTAATTAACCCATGTCATCATTTTTGCTTTAAAGTGGGGTGGGGCAGTTTTCATGATATTAGGTGGGCATGTGTCCAGATGGCAGTAGGAGTGTGTATACTTGTTGTAGTAAGTATTGAAGGTTTGCCAATCGGTTAATGCAAATTGTTTCCAGCTAAGGTCGACTCTGGCTCCAGGATCTGGGTTTGATAGATTCATGTCTGTGAGGATGGGGAAGAGCTCGAGGGGGTTGGGACTGGCGGGTAGTGTTGTTCTTAATTTTTGGATCTTGGTATTGAAGAAGTCGGCAAGGGTGTTGGCGGTTAAGGTGGATTCTTCGTGTAGGTTTGTGCAGGTTTCTATGTTGTATAGATCGTTGACCAGTCTGAAGAGGTTACTGCTATTGGTTTTAGGATTACCGATTTTGTGGGAGTAGAAATTTTTTCTTTTTTCACTAGTGAGGGTTTTGTACTGTTTTAATTTTTGTCTCCAGGCCAATCTGTGTTCTAGGGTTCCGGATTTTTGCCATAATCTTTCAGCTTTTCTGAGATCCTTCTTGCATAGCAGCAGTTCAGGATCGAACCAGCCCTCTTGGTTAGGGGTTCTTATTCTGCGGGTTTTTGTGGGGGCAATCTCGTTTAGTATGTTGGTACTATCTTGTATCCAGGAGGTCATGATTTGTTCCTTATCTTCTATTGGATTGGTGTTGATTTCGAAATGGGACCAGAATTCCGTTGGGTCAATCTTTCCTCTGGTAGTGTAGGTTTTGATGATTCTTGTTTTGCCGCTTTTAGGAGGTTTGAGTTGGCATCCAATGGTGAAGGTACATAGGCGGTGGTCGGACCAAAGGGAGTCTGACCAGCTGCCTTGTTTCCAATAAAAAGTGGGATTGGCCTGTTCCTTGGAGGATAGAGTTACCAGGTCTAACTGATGTCCTCTTTGGTGGGTTTTGATAGGGGGGTGTTTGTCAAAGCCTAGTTGGGAGAGCAATGACCAGAAATCCGAGATTTCAGGTTGGTCAGTTTGCTCGAGGTGTATGTTGATGTCCCCGCACAGTAGGTTGTATGGGCTTGTTAGAGAATTGGTAAGTAGTGATTCAGCGAAGTCGTCTTTGGTCGTGGTCCATTTTTGGGGGGATATGTAAAATAAAGTGATGGTTAGTGAGGAGGGCAGAGATGTTGATGCTAGGGCGATGGTTAGAATTTCAGAATTGGGTGAAGAGGTTGTGTTGAGAATGGAAGCATTGAGGTGGTCTCAGAAGATTATTGCTAGTCCTCCTCCTCTTCCCCATGTTCTGGCTAGGGAGAGTATCTTAAATCGTGGTGGTAGACAATCTTTAATGATGATGTATTTGTCTGAAAGCAACCAGGTTTCTGTGAGAAGGACAAAGTCGGAGTTAGTTTTGGTCAGCCAGTCTTTGATCAGTGTGGATTTATTCCTCATTGATCTGATGTTCAGGTAAAAGCCCAGTAGGGACTGGTGGTTAGTGTGATTGGGTGGGGGGTAGTGGGAGTACGCCAGTTGTTTTAGAGTTCTTGGTTTTTTTGGGTGGGGCTTGGTCGGTTTGTAGGGGTGAGGGGGGCTGTTGGGCGAATAGGTGTGAGGGTGGTCTTGTGTGGAGTGGAGAGTGTATGTAGGGGTTCTGGGTTTTACCGATCGGTGCAGCGTGTAGTGGATGGGAATGGGGGATGCATTGGAGTTGTCTGCGTTGCAGAGCCTGGAAGAGAGCAAGAGGAGTAGAAGTAGAGCTGCGCATTGGTGTGTGTTTGGCCTGGCCATTGTGAAGGGCTCGTCCAACTGCAGTTGGAGATGTTGTGGAGTTTCCTGCGGGCGATTATAGGGGGGTAAAAAGGGGGCAAGATGACTTAGGATGGTTTTTTGTGTTTTTTTTTATTGTGTTTTTGCTAGGGTGGTCAGGATAAGTGCAGGGAGGTAGACGGTAATTGAGGGGTACTAGATTCGGGGGTCAAAGAGCGGTTTAGTAGATTCCTGTATAATATCCTGTAGGATAAACAATGTAGAAAGGATAAACAATGTAGATTCAATACCTTGGAGCTACAATCTGTACAGGTCTAGCAAGGTTATACAACAGAGTATTAAGTAACGGTAATACTTATCTGGTTGGGATTATCAGGACTATAACCATGAGACCGGGAGTCTAGATAGTTGGTGCTGTTGGGTCTGTCTCGTGGGAAGGAGTTCCTTTTGGGGTCTTTGTCGGGCTGCTGGGACTGTGACTGTAGTGGAGATCCGTGGTTGTCTTTGTGATCTCTGTGGTCTGGGCTAGGTTGTGTGGTCAGTAGGCTGGTATCGGAGGCTGCCAGTGCGGGTGCCTCACGCAGGTGCTTCGCAAAGGCGCGTGCTAAGGCGCACGCGCCTTTGACGTGCGCCTTCGACGGCATGCCGAACGGCTGCACGCCGTTGGTGCTGGGGTCTTTATGGAGTCGGGCTCCTGCTGGTTCGGGAGGGAGCAGAAAAGACTCCATTATCATTTAAGAAGAAATTGAAGACCTTCCTGTTTTAGCAAGCCTTTGGGGAATTCTTAAAGATCTCAATCTGTATAGTTTGGAGGAAAGGCAGGAGAGAGGTGATATGATAGAAACGTTTAAATATCTATGTAATATAAATGTGCATGAGTTGAGTCTCTTTCATTTGAAAGGAAGCTCTGGAATGAGAGGGCATAGGATGAAGTTAAGAGGTGATAGGCTCTGGAGTAATCTAAGGAAATACTTTTTTTACAGAAAGGGTGGTAGATGCGTGGAACAGTCTCCCGGTAGAGGTGGTGGAGACCGAGGCGATGTCTAAATTCAAGAGGGCCTGGGATAGGCATGTGGGATCTCTCGGAGAGAGAAAGAGATAATGGTTACTGCAAATGGGCAGACTAGATGGGCCAGTTGACCTTTACCTGCCATCATGTTTCTATATATTCGGGTCAGTTTATATTAAAGTACATAAGGTAGGTTTAAAAAAGGTTTGGACAAGTTCCTGGAGGTACAGTCTATAGTCTTTTATTGAGACAGACATGGAGGAAGCCAGTGCTTGCCCTGGATTGGTAGCATGGAATGTTGTTTCTATTTGGTTTTTTTTTTGTCCAATAGTACTTGTAACCTGGATTGTGCTGTCGGCGCGTGCCTTTGTCTTCCGCGATTATGTCTATGAACCGTATGGGTGTCAGGTCAAAAACGCGCCGGGACAAAGGCGCGCGCAGACAATTGAGCGCAGTGCGGAGGTGCGCGCCGAAGAAAATTACTGTTTTTAGGGGCTCCAACGGAGGGTTGTGGGTGGGAACCCCCCCACTTTACTTAATACAGATCGCGCCGTGTTGTGGGGGCGTTGTGGGGTGTTTGGGGGGTTGTAACCCCCCACATTTTACTGAACACTTTTTCCTTGTTTTTAGGGAAAAAGTTAAGTTTCCAGTAAAAAGGGGGGGTTACAACCCCCCAAACCCCCCACAACGCCACCGCGATCTGTATTAAGTAAAGTGGGGGGGGGCTCCCCAACAAAACCCCCTGTCGGAGCCCCTAAAAATAGTAATTTTCTTCGGCGCGCGCCTCCGTCTTGCGCTCAGCTGTCGGCGCGTGCCTTTGTCTTCCGCGATTATGTCTATGAACCGTATGTATGTGTGTGTGCGGGGCATGTCTACTTCGTGAATACATGATCTATGTTTCTGTGATGTGCAAAGTAGAGCTGATAAGACAGGTGATGTCACCCATATGATCACATGTTAGTGTCCAAATAATTTGACATCATGCCATGGATTCTGTCTTCTTTGTGGAGCTGTGCGAACATCTTCAAAGGCTATGAGTGCTACAGCAAACAATTATTAGACGATGCACCGCCCCAGAGTAGCTATTTTGTGAATTGGCTGTCTTTTCAGTAGGGGCATGTTGGAAACTCTGAATAAGTACTTAGCTCTTTTCACACTCTTGATTTCAGTACTGTGCAGTCACCTATGAATTACAAGTAATCAACCAATATTATGTATTCTAATAAGAGCTGCTGAACAGCTGCATGCCTCATAATAATCGCATAAAACCTGACCATAAAACACCTCAAAGCATTTCTGAGCGTGAATAAATGCTTCACAAGATTTCCTAGGCTCTGCAGCTGCTTGTAGGATCTCTAGAGAACTCTGATCAGCCTACCTCACAGATCCTAAATATCCCTCACACCCCCTTTCCACCATCCAGTCTCCAACACTTCTTCGGGGAGACTGTTCCATGCAGCTACAGAAAGGGTGGTAGATGCACGGAACAGTCTCCCAGAAGAGGTGGTGGAGACAGAGACTGTGTCTGAATTCAAGAGGGCCTGGGATAGGCACGGGGGATTGCTTGCAGAGAGAAAGAGATAATGGTTACTGCGGATGGGTAGACTAGATGGGCCATTTGGCCTTTATCTGCCATCATGTTTCTGTGTTACTAAAGTTCTATAACATCACAATGCAGGTGTAAAGAGCCTTAGCCAATAGGGAGAGGAGATGCAAATGTTAAGAGCCTTAGCCAATAGGGAGAGGAGGAGATTATGGTTACTGTGGATGGGCAGACTAGATGGGCCATTTGGCCTTTATCTGCCATCATGTTTCTATGTTACTAAAGTTCTATGATGTCACAATGCAGGTGTAAAGAGCCTTAGCCAATAGGGAGAGGAGATGCAAATGTTAAGAGCCTTAGCCAATAGGGAGAGAAGGAGATAATGGTTACTGCGGATGGGCAGACTAGACGGGCCATTTGGCCTTTATCTGCCATCATGTTTCTATGTTTCTATTATAGAACATAAAAATAGCCATACAGGGTTAGATCCATGATCCATCTAGCCCAATATCCTGCAATCCAGTTCAAAAGTGCCTGGCAGATGCCCCAGTAGCAGCAACATTCCATTCTACCAATGCCAGGTACAGCAGAGGCTTCCCCCATGTCTGTCTCAATAGCACCAGGCTATAGACTTTTCCTTCAGGAACTTGTCCACTCCAAACCTTTCTTGAACCCATCTATGTTAACCGCTGTAACCACATCCTCTGGAAATAAGTGCCAGAGTTTAGCCATTCTTTGAATGAAAAAAATATTTCCTCCTATGTGGTGTTAAAAGTATTTCCCTGTAACTTCGAGTGTCCCCTAGTCTTTGTAATTTTTGACGGAGTGAAAAATCGATCCACTTGTAACCGTTCTACACCAGTCTGGCTTCTGAAGACCTCTATCATATCTCCCCTCAGCCGTCTCTTTTCCAATACAGTTATACAATTATTTTATTTGATATACCGCCAATATTAACAACAAAAAAAAAAAGTTGAATCAAAGCGATTAACAATAGATAAAAATCAAAGGGAAATAATTTTTAAAACAACGCAGCAGGGAAATGTATACTGTACAATTAAAAATACTTGACACAAAATGACAATCGAGGGCAGGAAAGGTTTATAATATCAAGAGGGTAGAACAAACTTTTCCCATTCCAACTTATATGTCCCGAATCATCACATCCTACACATCCCAATCAGTACAATTCTATCCTCTCCCATTGCAGACTTCCTTCACCTCCCATCTTAATTCCAATAAATGTTAACATTACACCAGTTATTGCTAAAAAAAAAAAAAAAAGCTAGTCAATATTCAGCTGGCAGAAGTAAGCATTTTTTGTTTTTTTTTAAACCCTCACAACTGCTGCTAAGTTAGATCGGGATATCCAGCGCCAGACCCAGTGGTGTAGTAAGGGTGAGCGGCGCCTGGGGTGGTGATGCCCCTCCCCTGCCCTATTCTCTGCACGCCCCCTTCCCTTTTGCCATCCTTTTTTCACTTCTCCGGCGTGAACAGCAGGCCCACATCGGTGTCGGCTCGCCCTTTGATGTCACTTCCTAGGCCCGGGTCCTGGAAGTGATGACAGAGAGAGCGCCGACGCTGGCAGCAACCTCTCGCTGGGGAAGTGAAAAAGGTACAGGGGAAAGGCAAGGGGCGCATGTGCGCGGCAAGGACAGGAACGGGGGGGCGGGGGGGCAGAGAGGCGGAGGAGGGGTGTCGCACCCTTAGGAAGAAGGCTCCCCCCTCTTACAAACATTTTAGAACTCAGTTGAAAACTTACCTTTTTTCAAAGTACCTAGTGAATTAATTTATATGTTTCGTATGTCATTTTATTATTAATCTTTTGTTAACCGCAGTTTATAAATACGATGTTATGTTATATTATTATGCCACTGGCCAGACCATATCCTACCTACTATACCTTCTCGCTACTCCTCCACTCTCCTCCCCTACCTTCACAGTTCCCTCCCCTCCCTCCCCTTAAACCTATGCTGTAATTCTCCCTTCTCTCCTCTCTTGTATTGATACCTGCGGTATCCACACCGTACTTCCATCTTACTGTATACCGTCTTGAACTGAAAAGTTATGACGGAATATAAATAAAGCTATTATTATTATTATATCCAATTCTGCAGTGACAGCTGAAAACGATGCCGTTGTTCTGCGCAGTATTCAGGGTGGGCCTGCATTCTGAATGGGATGATAACGTAGTTATCTTTTTCCACACGCTGATAAAGGGACTCCCTATACAACAGGAGTGTCAAAGTCCCTCCTCGAGGGCCACAATCCAGTCGGGTTTTCAGGATTTCCTCAATGACTATGTATGAGATCTATTTGCACGCACTGCTTTCATTGTACGTTAATAGATCTCATGCATAGTCATTGGGGAAATCCTGAAAACCCGACTGGATTGCGGCCCTCGAGGAGGGACTTTGACACCCCTGCTATACAAGGTAAGTTTCATCGTTGTTTGCTGGTTATCACTCCGAGTTTGAGCGGCAGAGTTTATCAGCAGTTTTTCTGCCTGGGACTTTAATGCTAACACTCTGCAATTAAGTGAAATTTTTGATTGCCTTATGGACAGTTTCATTCCGGTCCTTTGAATTGTGGACCGGTAGCTATTACAGCGGCCGCATAAGTTAAATAATAAGACAAAAAAATGAATAAAATTATATTTGCACTTTTTCACAGATATAAATATATAATAATACTCCTTGACCCCAACGTGTCCTTAAATTAAGAAGAGCTTTGGGCACGGGGCATTTGAGGTCTTTTCCCCCATTTTTGTATGAACATTTTTGGTTCATAGACAACGGCGCGAAAGACAAAGGCGCGCCCGGACAATTGAGTGCAGCGCGGAGGCGCGCGCCGCTCTAAATTACTGTTTTTAGGGCTCCAACGGGGGTGTGGGGGGGCAAACCCCCCCCCACTTTACTTAATAGACATCGTGCCGGCGTTAGGGGGGATTTGGGGGGTTGTAACCCTCCACATTTTACTGTAAACTTAACTTTTTTCCTAAAAACAGGGAAAAAGTGAAGTTTTCAGTAAAATATGGGAGGTTACAACCCCCCAAACCCCCCACAACGCGGCGCAATGTCTATTAAGTAAAGTGGGGGGTTCCCCCCCACGCCCCCCCGTCGGAGCCCTAAAAACAGTAATTTAGAGCGGCGCGCACCTCCGCGCTGCGCTCAATTGTCTGGGCGCGCCTTTGTCCCGGCGCGCTTTTGACCTGACACCACATTTTTGATTCTTTAACCCTGTGTTTATTTTTGGTATTACAACAGAAATAGGAACAATCCAAGGATCGTGGAACACAACTTGCTCAACTCACTATAGTAACCACCGAAAAACGGAGACAAGTAAAGGTCAAAAGCAATGACATAGGGTATATCCAATGGTGGAGACGGAGCCTCAAGCGCCCGCAACACGCATTGCATCGGGTGCACCGACAGCAATCGAAAGTTGGCTATTACGCCACGGTCGTATGTGCAGTGGTGTTTTCGCCAATGTGCTGTGAACAAAAAAGATGAAGACTTTAAAAAAAAACAAAAAACTTTAAACCTCGGACAAAGCTTTCAAAAGCGCAACAACAAGAGCTCCCGTCGGGTCAAAAGCTAAGCATTGGCTTCATCTAATTATAGGGCTCCTTTTACTAAGCTGCGTTAGGGCGTTAATGCACGGAATAGCGTGCGCTGAATTGCCCCGTGCGCTAGACCTTAACGCCAGCATTAAGCTGGCGTTAGTTCTGGCCGTGTAGCGCGCAGTAATATCCTGCGTGCGCTAAAAACGCTAGCGCACCTTAGTAAAAGTTACAGCACAATTCTAGTAGGTGATTTATAGAGCAAAAACACCAGCGTGTTGCGGGTGTTTGGGGCTGTGTCTCTACTATTGGATATACCCTCTGTAATTGTTTTTGACCTTTGCTTGTCTCAGTTTATTGGTGGTTACAGAAGAAATAGGACACTGTCATGGGGATAGAACATAAGCCCTGGCCAGAAATTGTCGCCCACATGGCACATTTTCTGAAACAACCAGATGAGGAGAAGAGAAAGCGGGCAGATCAAAAGCATTCCCTGGAGAATAAATCCCTTGTCACACAGACTGAGCATTTGCAATCGCAAATGGCTCAGATCACAGTGAAGCAGCCTCCCCCTGGTGCCCCTCCCCGAGGGTATAGCAGCCCCCCTCCCACGCCTAGAACGGAGAATCGCAGATCTTATTAGCTCCAATGGACACAACCCCCCACTCCCCCTCTCGAGAGGTTGTGTGCCGAGGCTATGCCCGGTCTTGCCGCTGCCACCCAAACGTTCATGGAGCAATACTCCTGATCCCCCAGACCAGGCAGCAATGACTAACCAAAATGAATTTGCATGCTTCTGTTGGCTTTAATGAGCCAACGTGAGAAGCTTCAGTGGAAGGAAACCCTTTTTCCTTTATGCTGGATACAGGGGCCACAGTTTCCACAATAGGGGCTCCCTTCCCTTTGTCAACAAAAACTATTCAAACAACGGGCTTTATGGGCACGGCAACTACTTTGTCCTTTTACTGTCCCGCTGACAATTGAAATTGAAGGAGAGGGAATGTCTTTTCAGCTTCTGTACGCCCCCTAATTCACCTGTCAATTTGCCGGGCAGGGATTTACTTGTTAAGCTCCATTAAAGCTCCATGCACTGAAAAACTTAAACAGATTCATCTATGGCTGGACCAAAACAGATTGTCCTTAAACATTAATAAAACCAACACTTTACTCTTTCCCTGGAAAGAAAATCATAAAATAGCGGTTTCTATTAATATACAAGGAGTTACGCTCAAACAAGTAAATAAAATCCGGATACTAGGTATCATTTTAGATGAAAATCTTACTTATCATGACCACATTAGCTACGTGGTCAAGAATACTTTCTACAGGTTACGTCAAATCCGCTCTATTTCAAAATTCCTCTGTCCCAAATCTTTAAATACATTAATTCATTCATTGATTATTTCAAAAATTGACTACTGTAATGCTTTATTCAAAGGAATGGCCCAAAAAAGAAATTAGAAGATTACAAATTATCCAAACACTTCCATCAAATTAATTATGGGGGCCAAAAAGTTTGATCATGTCACCCCGCTACTTCAAAAGGCACATTGGCTCCCTGTGGCACACCGCATTCTTTATAAATTATCTTTACTCACCTTTAAATCATTGCTATACAAAACTCCATCATTTATTTACAAAGTTTTAATTCCATATTCTTCTCAAAAAACTTTAAGATTGAATGAACAACTTTTATTGGTTATTCCTACCCTTAAAATGATTAATACACGAAGGCAATATATTTTTACCGTTACAGCACCACAAACTTGGAACTCTCTCCCACTTTACT
Organism: Geotrypetes seraphini; assembly: GCF_902459505.1. Classification (NCBI taxonomy): domain Eukaryota; kingdom Metazoa; phylum Chordata; class Amphibia; order Gymnophiona; family Dermophiidae; genus Geotrypetes; species Geotrypetes seraphini. Next base: position 294,081,134 of record NC_047087.1, read on the forward strand.
TAAGACAGGAGAAAAATTTTGATAAATTTAAAAGCCAACTTAAGAGCTTTCTTTTTAAAGACGCTTTCAATATCTAATTGAAATGCCAATTGCTCTTTATAACTGCCGTTCATTTTGTTCAATTGTGTATTTTACTCCCAATAAACTATTTCGTTTTCCCTTTCCCTTTGTATATTACCCTTAAATGTTCTTCCTTACCTATCATATAATGTATTTCGCTCCCTTCTATCCTAGTGTTTCCTGTTGTAATTGGTCTATTTTTAAAAGATTTTTATATTTTTTATATATTCTTGTTATTGTTTACCTTATATTTATAGTTTATGTACATCGCTTAGTAACTGTGATAGGCGATCAATCAAATAACAAATAAACTTGAAACTTGAATACCTAACCTGGCAAAGTTAAGACTGCTTTTCTGTAGTACAGCTTGCCCGCTTAGCCATGCTTTCCACACAGCTTAGGAAGCTGCCAGCGGAGGAGGAGCTTAGTGGCAAGAACACTGGATTCACTATCCAACTGTGACCAGTTCAAATCCCACCACTGCTCCTTGCGACCTTGGGCAAGTCGCATAATCTTCCATCGCCTCTGGGGCAAAATTAAGATTGTGAGCCTTCCAGGGACAGGGGGACTATGTAGTGCACCCCAACACAACTTACCTTGAGCTAGTGCTGAGAAAGTTGTGAGCAAAACCCAGATAAATGAGATTTACCCAAGGCCGCAGCAAAATGGACTAAACGGGTACTTTTGAGGCGATTTATTGCCAAACAGTGGACACAAATAAAGTCCAGTCTTGAAATCAAGATAGTTACAAGAATAGGTTTACCAGATTATACTATTGTAAAATCCGGACTCATGGTTCCGCCCCACCCAAACCCACCTTGTTCTACCCCAGCCTTGCCCCCAACCCCCCCCCCCCTCAAACTGTTCTTGTGTTTGGAGCCGTCTGGATGCCTGGTAGCCCTATACAAGAAGTCTAACCTGTCAATAGTCTGCCAACGCTAATACAAACCACCACCCCCCCCCCGTTAATACAAAAAAACACCCCCACTCCTAGCGACGAAAGCAGCGAAACTTGACCCCTCCATATCCAACCTATTGATTGCAACAACAGACTTTAAAGCATTCCGAAAAGAAATAAAAACACTATTATTCAAAAAACATATTCAGTTAACCTATCCTAACTTAAAACCCATCACACTGGAATCTTATTCTCTATGTCACAAAATATAACCTGAAACCTCACTATGTAACTTGAAACCAACTACCTTCCAATATAATGTAACTTCCTGGAAATGTCCAGCTATCTTCCAATGTAATCCGCTTAGAACCGCAAGGTACAGGCGGAATGGAAGTCACTAATGTAATGTAAACTTTTATGAAAACACCTTAACAATGTCAATAGTGCTCAGAACCAATTAAATGGTACTTAAAGATCACAACGGGGTCAAACCCCGAAGAATGTGCCTTTAATATTCAGTCACTGCACTTTGATCATTGTATTGGTTACGATAACTCCATCTGCTTAAAGACTTCAATAATAATGTGATCTAATGTAGGGAAGAACATTAGATCACATTCACTTTGAAGCATCTTACGTGTGGGTTCCCTGAGGAAGCCTGGTCTGGCGAAACGCGTCAGAACCTGGAATATTTGGACTCCCAAGATGAGTACACAACAGGTTTTTTAAAAATTATTTAAGTCTTTAAGCAGTTGGAGTTATCGTAACCAGTACAAGGATTGTGACTGATGCAGAACCAGTAATTTCTGTTGGAGAGAAGGTTGGGGGTGGGGGCCATGGCCCTTATTGTATTTTTGGTGAGGATCTAATCCAGGGGTAGGGAACTCTGGTCCTCGAGAGCCGTATTCCAGTCGGGTTTTAAGGATTTCCCCCAATGAATATGCATGAGATTTATTTGCATGCACTGCTTTCAATGCATATTCATTGGGGAAATCCTGAAAACCCGACTGGAATATGGCTCTCGAGGACCGGAGTTCCCTACCCCTGGTCTAATCCTATGTTGTTGCTGCTAATGTAATTCTTCGGAGACTACTAATAATGAGTGTGGCGCAGTGTTTAAAGCTACAATCTCAGCACTCTGAGGTTGTGGGTTCAAACCCATGCTGCTCCTTGTGACACTGGGCAAGTCACTTAATCCCCCCCCCCATTGCCCCAAGTACATTAGATAGATCACAGGTGTCAAAGTCGGTCCTCGAGGGCCGGAATCCAGTCGGGTTTTCAGGATTTCCCCAATGAATATGCATGAGATCTATGTGCATGCACTGCTTTCAATGCATATTCATTGGGGAAATCCTGAAAACCCGACTGGATTACGGCCCTCGAGGAGGGACTTTGACACCCCTGAGATAGATTGTGAGGCCACCAGTACAGTCAGGCAAAAGTGCTTGAGTACCTGAGCTAAATTCATGTAAACTATTCGGAGCTCCCCTAGGAGAACAGCATAGAAAATTGAATAAATAAATAGCATGAAAAGTTTCAGCCGCTGATAACCAGAGCTGGTATTGTGACATCATAATGCCGCATTCCACCAATGCCTAAGAGCCATCCTCATCAGTGATGTCACAATGGCTTGATTGCCCTAGACTTGGCTCACTTTTGCTACATTGTTATTTCTAGAGTAGGGCGGTGGTTAAAGCTACAGCCTCAGCACTCTGATGTTGTGGGTTCAAACCCCCGCTGCTCCTTGTAACCCTGGGCAAGTCACTTAATCTCCCCATTGCCCCAGGTACATTAGAGAGATTGTGACAGACAGGGGAAAATGCTTGAGTACCTGAATAAATTCATGTAAACCAGGGGTGTCAAAGTCCCTCCTCGAGGGCCGTAATCCAGTCGGGTTTTCAGGATTTCCCCAATGAATATGCATTGAAAGCAGTGCATGCACATAGATCTCATGCATATTCATTGGGGAAATCCTGAAAACCCGACTGGATTCCGGCCCTCGAGGACCGACTTTGACACCTGTGATGTAAACCGTTCTGAGCTCCCCAGGCAGAACGGTATAGAAAATTGAATACATAAATAAAACTGCAAGGTATTGCAGAATATAAGCATGGATCTACTGTAATTTGATATCGGTCTGCCTAACTGGTTCAGTATTACTTTAAAATCTTCAAAATGTGGCTCGAGATTTGCTGTGTATATGTACAGTACAACAGAACTAAAGAATCAACCTATGTAGAGCAAACTCCAGTCAAAAGATCACACCGTGTACAAACGCTCCATTTTCTTCCAGGACAATAGGGTTACTAAAACTACACTCTTTGGGCCACCTGAATTTCAAATTCGGCTTGCTCAGGTGGCCCAATTTGAAATTCATCGCTCTCCCAAGGGGGGGGGGGGGGGGATTGACCTTCGCTGCTATGTGGGGCTCTGGAAAGCGGCCTTGTTGCTCTGTCCTGGGGAATCGGTGGCACAGCTGGATACCCCCTATTGAGGCCGCAGTTCCTTCTATTTCTCCTCTTTTCTTCTCTTTCTTTCTCGTTCTTCTCTTTCTTCTTAGTTAGGGGCTTTGGTGTAGCTTACTATGAAAGGTGTGTGTTGGTGTGTGTGGGCGGGGGTGTCTGTGGAGCGTTTGTTGTGGATCGTATGGCGTGTCTGGAGTTTGTGCATCTGTGGTATGATTGGGGGGGTTATTTCTGTTCTCTACCTAAATAAAAAATTTGCGGATGGCGACTGGAGGGTACAGAGCTCGTCCGGCCCAATTTTCTTTTCTGTGATTGTCTGCTCGTTTACAGTTCGATTTATATTCCCCCTTTTTTGGACCTTGTGTCCTTGTACCGTTGGATTTCTGTATCTTCTGTGTTGCATCTGTTAATAAAAATTATTTGAAAAAAAAAACAAACAAAAAAAAAAAAACACTACACTCTTTATATACAAGATACTTTGCAGGTAGTAACATCTTTCATTCAACCAATAAAACAAAAATTATGCGTAGATATTATTACATGTTCTCCTCAGTGCCTCATAAAAACCAAAATTACGACCTTTAAAAGTATTCTGTTTTTCCTGCAACCAAAAGCAAAACACATTTTAAGTCCTACATCCATGCTACATGGAACATCAAGAAAGTACATGCAGTGCACAGCTGTTTCCATACATGCCGCGGGGACAGGGTAACTACTTTAGCTCTAATTGCCAAGGTCACACTAGTTTTTCATTTCAGAGTGGGTAGGAATTGGAGAGTGGTAGTTATTCTTTCTTTGGAAAAATGCAAACCTAATTGTTCTCTAGTGATGGAAGGGCAGTGCTTCTTGTAAGAGCCTAGCTGCAATTATTGGTTTGAGAGAGGTTTCGTTTAGCAAGCACCTGGCAGCTCTTCAGAGGTACACATGGCAGCCAGGACTGAATGTCTAGAAATGGCACCGTTTCGTTACAAGTTGTTATTTCAAGAGCTTTTTTTAACAGCAACCTTGAGAGCTGCCATGTTGGCGAAAGTTTCTAAAACTAAAACATAATGGATCGTAGACTTCTCCTGTGTGAACAACACAGTTGTGATCAGGTATTGACACCTATGGTAGAGAATGGCACGGGGACAAATTTTTCCCCGTCCCCACAGGAACTCATTTTCCCGTCCCCGCAAGTTCTGTTCCTGTCCCTGTTCCATCCCTGCAAGCTCTGTCCTCATCTGCACAAGCCTCAAACACTTTAAATCATAGGTAGCAACATTCTAGAGCTCAGATTGTGATGTCATAATGCCTCATTCCACCAATGCCTAAGCTCCGTCCTCAGCTGCCCAAGCCTCAAACACTTTAAAATCATAGGTAGCAACATTCTAGAGCTCAGATTGTGATGTCATAATGCCTCATTCCACCAATGCCTAAGCTCCGTCCTCAGCTGCCCAAGCCTCAAACACTTTAAAATCACAGGTAGCAACATTCTAGAGCTCAGATTGTGATGTCATAATGCCTCGTTCCACCAATGCCCAAGCTCCATCCTCATCTGCAGAAGCCTCAAACATTTTAAAATCATAAGTGTTCGAGGCTTGTGTGATTAAGGCAGAGCTTACAGGAATGGGGCAGGGACAGCGACAAAACTCACAGGGACGGGAAGGGGAAATTGAGTTCCTGTGGGGAGGGGAAAAAATTTGTCAAACTCTGCAATGAGAGGGCCTAGGATGAGGTTAAGAGGTGATAGGATCCGGAGTAATCTGAGGAAATACTTTTTTACAGAAAGGGTGGTAGATGCGTGGAACAGTTTCCCAGAAGAGGTGGTAGAAATAGAGACTGTGTCTGGATTCAAGAGGGCCTGGGATAGGCAGGTGAGATCTCTCAAGAGAGAAAGAGATAATGGAGTGGCCTAGTGGTTAGAGGATTCAATCCCAGTGCCGTTCCTTGTGACCCAGGGAAAGTCAGGTATCAGAGCTAGATTGTGAGCCCACTGGGACAGATAGGAAAAAGACTAGGGGACACTCGATGAAGTTACAGGGAAATACTTTTTAAAACCAATAGGAGGAAATATTTTTTCACTCAGAGAATAGTTAAGCTCTGGAACAAATTGCCAGAGGTTGTGGTAAGAGCGGATAGCATAGCTGGTTTTAGGAAAGGTTTGGACAAATTTCTGGAGGAAAAGTCCATAGTCTGAAAGACATGGAAGAAGCCACTGCTTGCCCTGGATCGGTAGCATGGAATGTTGCTACTCTCTGGGTTTTGGCCAGGTACTAGTGACCTGGATTGGTCACCGTGAGAACAGGCTACTGGGCTTGATGGACCATTGGTCTGACCCAGTATGGCTGTTCTTATGTTCTTACATGTACCAAGTATAGGATAATCAAGCCATTGTAACATCATTGATGAGGCTGGCTCTGAGGCACTGTGGAATGAGGCATTATGACATCAAAATCTCAGCTCTGGAATGTTGCTCTCATTGGGGATCTGGAATCTTGCTATTCTTTGAGATGCTGGAATGTTGCTACTCTTTGGGTTTTTGCCTAGTACTAGTGACTTGGATTGACCATCGTGAGGACAAGCTACTGGGCATGATGGAGTTTTGATCTGACCCAGTAAGGCTATTCTTATGTTATGATTATTAGATTGTGAGCCGCTCAGATGACCTGTGCCAATGGGCTGTATATCAAATACTAGGAAACTTAGGGAGTATTTTTATGTGATTTAAAGGTACCTACCATGGTCAGCATATGTAGAAGTAGCTCTCTGCTGTTCCATGTTAATCCTTTTTCATCTTTTGTGCTAATTTTTCTTTCTTTGCATCGGAGGCCAACTGTCCTATCTCTGTCAGAAATATGTTACAATTATGTTCACTAGTGACAGAAAAGTGATGAAATTCAAAAGGCCAGACTTTAGCGACCCTGGAGTGATCAAACACTAGAATTCTGGCCTGCTAACAAGTAGTTAGGTTTGGACTGCAGAGAGACCGATGTCTGCGTTCATATCTCAACAGCATCTGGCAAACAAATTTCTCCTGACCTTGGGGAGAGCTTGGAGCCTTTAAATCAGGCAAAATGTAAACCAGATTTAAAAGGCAATATTTTCAAGCAAAGAGAAACAGACACAGAAAGAGTTAGGGTTTTTTTTTGTTTTTCTTTAAGAGCAGTGGAAAAAAATCTCACATTTCTGAGTAATTTTTGTGATATTTTCTAGGTTTCAACTAGAGAATGACACAGTGACAAAATTCATCACCGTTCCCATCCCTGCGGATAACCGCGGGAAATAATCCCATGTCATTTTCTAGTGTCTATTTCAACCTCAGTCCTTCTACACCAGCATTCTTCAGAGCAAAGCTTGTGGGTCAGTGGTTGTGGCTATTCATACTCTGATTCTTATGTGAGCCAAGGGTAATGAAGCCATTATGATTGGCTCAGGCACTGGTGGAAGGAGGCATTATGACATCACAATATCTGCTCTGGATTAGAGAGCTGCACGGGAACGGGGACGACGGGAATCCCGCGGGACCCGCGGGCATCCCGCGGGTTCCCCCTTTGGGTCACGGGGATCCCGTGGGGACGCCCCTAGGGTAGCGGGGATCCCGTGGTGACGCCCCCTAGGGTCGCGGGGATCCCGTGGGGACGCCTCCGAGGGTCGCGGGGTTCCTGCGGGGCTGGATGTACTCAGTCGCGCGGCTCTTCTCCCTACCTTCTCTGCTTGCAGCACAGAGCCGAACGGAAGTCTTCCCGACGTCAGCGCTGACGTTGGAGGGGAGGGAGGGCTTAAACAAAGCCCTCCCTCCCTCCGACGTCAGCGCTGACGTCGGGAAGACTTCCGTTTGGCTCTGTGCTGCAGGCAGTGCAGGTAAGGAGGAGAGTAGCCTCGCGGTTCGAGTGGCTACCAAGGGAGGGGGTGGTCCGCCCCGCCACACCCCGCCCCAGTTGCAGCACAGCCGGCCTTTTGTGGCACTTCCCCGACCGACCGACAACAGCCCCAGTCCGACAATCCTCCCTGCCCTGTAGCCGCGAATCTAAATTATCTTCTTACAGCAGCTGTAATAAGGTAATTTAGATTCGCAGTTAAGGGCAGGGAGGTTTGTCGGATCGGGGCTGTTGTCAGTCGGTCGGGGAAGTGCCACAAAAGTAAGGGGACCTGGCCAGGCTGTGCTGCACCCGGGGCGGTAGAGAAGGAGTGGGGAGAAGGACGCTGAAAGGCCATGGGGAAGACGGGAGGAGGGGGGGAAGGACTCTGAAAGCACTTGAAGACAGAGGAGGGAGAAGGACGCTGAAAGCACATGGGGAAGACAAAGGGGTGGAGAAGGATGCTGAAAGGACATGGGGAAGACGGGGGGTGGAGAAGGACGCTGAAAGGCCATGGGGAAGATAGAGAGGGAGAAGGACGCTGAAAGGACATGGGGAAGCAGAGGGGGGGAGAAGGACACTGAAAGCACATGTGGAAGACAGAGGGGGGAGAAGGACGCTGACAGGACATGGGGAAGATGGGGGGAGAAGGACGCTGAAAGGAAATGGGGAAGAGAGAGTAGGGAGAAGACGCTGGCAGGGAAGAAGACAGATGCCAGACTATGGGGGGAGCGGAGAGAAGAAGATGGGTGCCAGACCAATTTGGAAAGGGGAAGAAAGGGAGAGGCACAGTAACAGAGCAAATGGAAGATGCAGAAGGAAGAGAGACAGTGGATGGAAGGAATTGAATGAGAACATGAGTAAAGCAGAAACCAGGCAACAAAGGTAGGAAAAGAATTATATTTCTTTTTTTTTATTTTGCTTCAGGATAAAGTAGTATATTAGTTGTGTTGATAAAAATTTATAAACATTAGAGGCTCTGGTAGAAACCCATTTGCAAAGTATGTATTCTTCCCAATTAATATTTTCAAATTAATTAAGTCTTTTTGCTTATTTGTAAATGGGTTTCTACCAGAGCCTTTAATTCAGTAGCATAATTAAATGAAATAACTATTTCTGAAGTTTATATGGACGGGCGGGGACGGAGGGGATTCCTCGCGGGGACGGGTGGGGATGGAGGGGATTCCTCGTGGGGACGGGTGGGGACGGAGGGATTCCTCACGGGGACGGGTGGGATTCCTCACGGGGACGGGTGGGGACGGGTGGGATTTTGGCGGGGACGGGTGGGATTTCTGTCCCCGCGCAACTCTCTACTCTGGATACCAGAGACTGTCATTCTGTAGTGTCTGTTTCAATCTCAATCTTTCTACACCAGCATTCTTCAAAGCAAAGCTTGTGGGTCAGTGGTTGTGGCCATTCATACTCTGATTCTTATGTGAGCCAAGGATAATGAAGCCATTGTGACATCACTGATGTGATTGGTTCTTAGGCACTGGTGGAATGAGGCATTATGACATCACAATATCGGCTCTGGATACCAGAGACTATTCTGTAGTGTCTGTTTCAACCTCAGTCCTTCTACACCAGCATTCTTCAAAGCAAAAGCTTGCGGGTCAGTGGTTGTGGCCATTCATACTCTGATTCTTCCCTCTCTCCTTAAAGAATGACATGAAGATGGTTTTCCGTGGTTATCCGCGGGGACGGGAACGGTGATGAATTTTGTCACAGTGTCATTCTCTAGTTTCAACCCATTTAATCTTTGGCCATTTAAGAAAGATGGCTGTGAACTTGGTCTACTGTCTTGGATTTCTGTATAGTATAAAGATGTTCTCGGAGCAAGACTGAAAGATCACTATTTGTAGGGCTGTATGCTTAAATCGCTAGTAAAAAAAAAAGATTTGGAGGGGGGTTTAATCTTTATTAATTTTCATATCTTACAACAAGTGTATAAAAATCAATCAGAAAAATTTTTAACAAATCACTTGACAATCTTACTTATAATCCTTAAAATATAAAAGAATCCCTTCCCACCCACCCATTTATTAATAATAAAACAATTAGCAATTATTATCTTCCCCAATCCCACCCCACCTAAATCTTATATAATACCAAGGTGTTTAAGATGTCTGATCATTAGAATAAGTAATCAATGGCCCCCACATCTTTTTAAAAGTATGATAATTTCCTTGCTTGAATAATAATGAGTATCTGGAAGATCGAGCTTTGCTCGGGAAAGTGGGCTGATTGATTATGATGGAGTTGTTATTCGGGTTCTCTTGTGCAGCTATTCGACTACGGTATTGAAGTCTTCAATGTTGTTTTAAGGAATGAATGGTGAAGAAAAAATTTTACACAAAGAATAAAATGATAGGCACAAATAACTAATGTCGGAATAGCAGAGGTAAAGTGAGCTGAGATAGCAGTGTCCAACTGGTGTGTGGTGTGCGACACACCGGGAAGAACCTCCACACAATAATTCCTCTGGGCCCTGTCTGGTGGTATTACACCTGTGGTGCCATTATTTATGTCAATGAAATCGTCCCTATAAGTAGTTCAGCACTCAACCCCTGATGAAGCCTCAATGAATCACTGAAACAGAGGGTCCCGCAGGGTATAAAGTAACGATGCTCTCGGGACTCAAGGATCTACCATACGAAAAACGGCTTGACAAATTACAGCTATACTCGCTCGAGGAGCGCAGAGAGAGGGGGGACATGATCGAGACGTTCAAGTATCTTACGGGCCGCATCGAGGCGGAGGAAGATATCTTCTTTTTCAAGGGTCCCACGACAACAAGAGGGCATCCGTTGAAAATCAGGGGCGGGAAACTACGAGGTGACACCAGGAAATTCTTTTTCACTGAAAGAGTGGTTGATCGCTGGAATAGTCTTCCACTACAGGTGATTGAGGCCAGCAGCGTGCCTGATTTTAAGGCCAAATGGGATCGGCACATGGGATCTATTCACAGGGCAAAGGTAGGGGAAGGACATTAAGGTGGGCAGACTAGATGGGCCGTGGGCCCTTATCTGCCGTCTATTTCTATGTTTCTATGTTTCTATGATGCTGGTGTTCAATTGTGGCAACGTCCTATATAAATCAAGATAAGGGCTGGCTTTAAATTTTGAAAGTTGGCGCTTCACAATATACTGAACTCTGTTTAAAATGTGATGATTTATAAATGGAATTTGGCACAGGTTCACTCTTTGCGAGTTTGTAGACCAATGATTGAGACATGATCTGCTTAGTCAAGGAACGCAGAGAGAGGGGAGACATGATCGAGACGTTCAAATACCTCACGGGCCGTATCGAGGTAGAAGAAAATATCTTCTTTTTCAAAGGTCCGACGGCGACAAGAGGACATCCATGGAAAATCAGGGGCGGGAAATTGCACGGCGACACAAGGAAATACTTTTTCACCGAAAGAGTGGTTGATTGCTGGAATAAACTTCCACTTCAGGTGATCGAAGCAAGCAGCTTCGCCTGATTTTAAGAAGAAATGGGATCGTCACGTGGGATCTCTGCACAGAGTTAAATAGAAACATAGAAAAGTGACGGCAGAAAAGGGCCAAGGCCCATCAAGTCTGCCCACTCTATTGACCCACCCACCCTCCTAACTACCCTGTGAGAGATCACACTCTGATGTCCCATTCCCTCTTAGAGATCCAACATGAGCATCCCATCTGTTCTTAAATAGGGGAGGGTCATTAGGGTGGGCAGACTAGATGGGCCGCGGCCCTTATCTGCCGTCTTTTTCTATGTTTCTATGTTACTAGTCAAAAACGGAAAAAACAGCGGTTTTGAACTCTAAGGTTTCTGAGGTCTTTTCTCCCGATACTATCTATATCTAGGGTTACCAGATGTCTGGATTTTTGGGGGCGGAACAGGGTATGACTTGGGCAGAACGGGGCAGGCCAGGATAGAATGGGGCGGGCCTGTGGGGCGGGGCCATGCTTCCAGATTTCCGTTCCCGAAAATCTGGTAACCCTATCTATATTACATTAAATTACATTAGTGATTTCTATTCCGCCTTTACCTGGCGGTTCTAGGCAGATTACATAAGAATTGTGAAAATAAGAGGTACATATTGTTAAGATATTAAGAAGTACTTAAGGAATAGATTGAACATTTTCTAATTTGCCAAGGAGTAGTTGGAATCGCAGGAGGTGTTCGGAACATGTTTGGTTGTGTTAGATTGGTTTTATGTATTTTTTTGAAGAGTAGGGTTTATGTTTCTTTTTTGAAGGTTTTGTAGTCTGTGGTCGAAGTCAGCAGATTGACGAGTTGTCGGTCCAGTTTCGGTCCAAAGGTACTTCTGTATCGTTTGGTGTTTTCTGGTTATACCTATCGAACTGTAACAACTGCTATTGCATATTTTGTGTTTGTTATTTTTATATACTTCAGTAAGGTCCAGGTACCACCTGAGGATTTCTTTTTTTTTAATTTATTTATTTATTGAGTTTAAACATTATTATTACACATAATAACGAGGGAAGGACGTTATAGACAAATTTTTTTTAAAAAATTTCTAGTTAAACTATAACCTCTAGTCCACATCCTGGGAGAGTAACCTGATCAGCAAGGAAATTATAACATAATCATGATTAAACAATCTACTATCAATGGTGCTTAAACATTTCACCAAACTCCTATCCTATTCAAGCCAAATGGAAATTACTTATTAGCTTCATGCAATTGCAAAAATTGTTCAAGCTGTACTGAATCCCAAAATATATATTCACAATCTTTAAATTTCAAAATATATTTACATGGAAACTTAGGGCTCCTTTTATCAAGCTGCGCTAGCGGGTTTAGCGCGTCGGACATTTCATTACCCGCTAACCCCCGCGGCCGGCTAAAAAACGAATGCCTGCTCAATGCAGGCGTTAGCGGCTAGCGCGGCAGGCGGTCTTACGCGCGTTAAACCCCCTACCACAGCTTGATAAAAGGACCTCTTAAGATAGAATGTAGCTTCCAAGGCCAATACTCTAGGTTTCAGATCCAAAAAAGCCTTCCTTTTCAACTGGGTTGCGCTGGTGACATCTGGAAAAATTAAAACTCTATTTCCACAGAATTGTACATGTTTCTTTTGAAAATAAGCTTTCATTATTAAAGATTTATCTATTTCCTTTGCACATGTCACCAATAGGGTTGATCTAGAACAAGGGTCTCAAAGTCCCTCCTTGAGGGCCGCAATACAGTCGGGTTTTCAGGATTTCCCCAATGAATATGCATTGAAAGCAGTGCATGTGCATAGATCTCATGCATATTCATTGTGGAAATCCTGAAAACCCGACTGGATTTCGGCCCTCGAGGAGGGACTTTGAGACCCCTGATCTAGAATGTATCGTAGCCTGAGAATCTTCCAGGAAACCCGTCAGATCAAACTCTATTGGTTCTAGTTCAGGGATCTCAAAGTCCCTCCTTGAGGGCCGCAATCCAGTCGGGTTTTCAGGCTTTCCCCAATGAATATGCATTGAAAGCAGCGCATGCGCATAAATCTCATGCATATTCATTGGGGAAATCCTAAAAACCCGACTGGATTGCGGCCCTCGAGGAGGGACTTTGAGACCCCTGATCTAGAATGTATCGTAGCCTGAGAATCTTCCAGGAAACCCGTCAGATCAAACTCTATTGGTTCTAGTTCAGGGATCTCAAAGTCCCTCCTTGAGGGCCGCAATCCAGTCGGGTTTTCAGGATTTCCCCAATGAATATGCATTGAAAGCAGTGCATGTGCATAGATCTCATGCATATTCATTGTGGAAATCCTGAAAACCCGACTGGATTTCGGCCCTCGAGGAGGGACTTTGAGACCCCTGATCTAGAATGTATCGTAGCCTGAGAATCTTCCAGGAAACCCGTCAGATCAAACTCTATTGGTTCTAGTTCAGGGATCTCAAAGTCCCTCCTTGAGGGCCGCAATCCAGTCGGATTTTCAGGCTTTCCCCAATGAATATGCATTGAAAGCAGCGCATGCGCATAAATCTCATGCATATTCATTGGGGAAATCCTAAAAACCCGACTGGATTGCGGCCCTCAAGGAGGGACTTTGAGACCCCTGTATCTAGTTGATCTGTTCCAAGATCAGCAGAAACTTTTTTCTTCTGTGGGATATAGTAAGAATTTGTTATGGGAAGAGTTTCTGCGTCAGTCAATTTCAAAACTTCTTTAAAGTATTTATGTAGCAAAATATCTGATGCTAACAAATGAGTTTTGGGGGAAATTGACTAGGCACAGTTCTTTGCCCTCAACATATTTTCCATGAGTTTAAATCGAGTATGAATAATGTGTGAATCCTTAACAAATGAAGAAGAAACTGCTTGAAGAGTTGTAATTTGGGATTCAGTTGTTGCGATACATTTCTCCAAAACTTTCAAATTATCATCCACATTTTACCTCACTTCTTCATCTTCTCCACTCTGGTAGTGATTCAGAGTGTAGATTTATGCCAATTAAGATGTTACTATAGCTTTCCAGAATTGCCAGATCACGGTTGAATGCAGAGAAGGTGGAACTAGGCTTGACTCAGTGAGGGGGATTCATTAAAGCTTTAGTATGTGCTAAATATTAAAAAGCCCTTAGGTATTAAATGGGCAGCTTAACATTTAAAGCACACTAATTTCATTAGCGTGCACTAAAGCTCTGATGAATCCCCTCCTAAGTTTGCAATGGAAGCAGATGTTAGCTGGAATTTATATCCTGTGCGCTCAGAATGCAGATGTGTCTCTTCTATGAGTAGAGGCTTGTTTTGGGCCTAATTAGCATTCTAAGAGTGGGATGGGGGAAGATTTGAATATTGCTTTGTCCTGTTTACTTTGGACGTAATTCTTGGCCAGAGGAATCGGTAACATCTGAAAGCACCAGGCCGGAGTCAGCGGACAGCAGGCAGAAAGTTAATAGGGGAGACCAGCAGGCAAAAAGAGCAGCTGCCATCGATCTATAAATGGACTAAAGCAAAGAGGGGGGGGGGGCTCCTAAACAGATCACCTCAGGGAGAAAGTGCACCTTGCTAGGTGCTAGAGCAGTTGCTAGATGAAAAAGCGCATGGCAAATTCCTTCCAAGCGATGGAGGAGAACCAAAAGCAGAAGTTTCCGCAGGGAACACACGGTTTAAAGCCACGTTCGATTGTGCTCGCTAAGCATGGTTTTGCAACCTGCCCCCCAAAAAAAGGAAAGCAGAAGCTTCAGAGAGGGCCAGGCAGGGAGGAGAGCGAAGGAACTTTCTCCTGGTTTTATGGTTAGTGCCGTCAAAGGTCTTTTCATTCATTGCTAAAACTGATCACCACACAGTGGAATCTGCCGTGAAATAACCCTTATCCTTAGAGTAATAGCTTGCTGGTTTTTTGGCCACTAATTGATATAAATAATGGTTTACGGATGCAAGTTGATCTGATGGCATTCTTTTTCCTTTATTTAGAGCAGAACAGGCTGCACTGTGATAACAGCGTGAATGCCAATAAAATTGTGTTGTGACAAAAAGGAAGTTTTCTGATGTGCTCCTCACACAGTAGGTATCTGTCCGACTGGCTACAGTAATGTGATTTGCCATCTGGCCGATCATATATGTGTAACCTCTGGCCCAGTCACTAAATGTGTGCTCTAACAGGTGATGGATGACATTGGCCATTTATCACTTGCTAGTCCAATTGTGTGTGTGTGTGGGGGGGGGGGGGGTAAAGTAGCCAACTTAGGTGAAAGTCAACTTTGTATTGAACATAGTAACATAGTAGATGACGGCAGATAAAGGCCCGAATGGTCCATCCAGTTTGCCCAACCTGATTCAATTTAAATTTTAAAATTTTTTCTTTTTTTAAAATCTTTTTAATTTTTTAAAATTTTTATTGAATATGAGGTGGGGGGAGAGAGGAGAACTCCAAGATCCCCAAGTCAAGTCTACTTCAACATCGCAGTAGAAGTCAGGTTCAATTCTCCCTACAGGGACTTGTGACTCTAGAGCCCAATGTTGTCCCCAGAAATTCAATGCCAGCAAAAACATAGCCGATTAAGTGTGATATTCAGCACCATTATTTGATAAACTGTTAAAAGATAGGATTGACTGTTCTATTTATGCAGTTACTTTGGTCAGTTAAATGTACGGTTACCAGATGGCTGGAAAAACCTGGACATGTCCTCTTTTTTAGACTTTCCAAAACCCGGCATTTGTCCAGATTTTAGAAAGCCCGTAAAAGCTCTGGCCCCGTCTGGAGGGCTTATGAGCATGCGTGGATGACGTCACATGCATCCGCGCATGCTCCAAGCCCTCCTGACGCGGCCAGAGCTCGTCGCAGTGAGAGGAGGCTTTCTGGGGGCGTGGCTGGAGGTCAGAACAGGGTGGGGCTAGAGGCAGAACCGGGCGGGGTTGAAGGCAGAATCGACAGGGTTATGTGTCCGGGGTTTTCTAGGCTAGATTACTGCAACACATTGTATCATGGCATAACCCAGAAGGAAATAAGAAGGCTACAAATCATACCAAATACAGCAATAAAAATTATTACTAACTCAAAAAAAATATGATCATGTCACACCTCTTCTACAAAAAGCACACTGGTTACCAATTTCGCACAGAATAATCTATAAAATCTTCAAAATCCAACAAACCAATGCACCAATATTTCTGGATCGTTTTGTTGATACCATATTCTCTAGCTAGGACACTTAGATCAACGGAACAGCATTTGCGGACTCTCCCTTCTCTAAAAATAATAGGTACCAGAAGATCTACAATTTTTTCAGTCATAGCACCCCAGCTTTGGAACAACTTACAAATCTATCTACGTGGAGAAACCTCATTAGAAAAATTTTAAAAGCACATTAAAATGCCAACTGTACAAAGACGCATTTGAGTCATAGATAGGATAATTCATCTATCATCAATCCCAGGCTCAAATACCTAATTTTAACCAGACCTTATGTATAGGTCACAATCTCCCCTATCCTCTTTTTTAGGCTTAGCCATATTTATAAAACATTCTTCATCACCCTCCTGATGTTGGTTTTTTCCTTAACTGTATTTTTACTTTCCTTAAAGATTGTAGTTCAACCCTTCTTCCCTTTTGTATCACTAATTACGTGTGTACATACATAGTATGTTTATTTCTATAAATTGTTTTATTTTTGTCTCCTAATTTTAAATTGTCATACGCATTGAAGAATTTGATATTGCGTGTACAACAAACTTTTAATAAACTTGAAACTTTTAAGTATGGTAACCCTAGTTAAATGTTGTATATCGGCATGTAAGTGGCCGAGTGCAGACTCTACCCATGTAACACCTCAAACGTAGCTGGTTTTTCTTATTGGGGGTTAACCAGTGACATTAACTAGGGTGACAGGTCAAAAGTGCGCGACGACAAAGGCGCGCCGCAACCCAGCGCAGACAACTGAGCGCAAGGCGGAAGCGCACCAAAGAAAAACAGTATTTTAAAGGGCTCCGACGGGGGGTGTGGGGGAACCCCCCCCCCACACTTTACTTAACAGAGATCGCGCCGGCGTTGTGGGGGGTTTGGGGGGTTGTAACCCCCCACATTATACTGAAAACTTCACTTTTTCCCTAAAAAAGAGGGGAAAAGTTAAGTTTCCAGTAAATGAGGGGTGTTACAACCCCCCAACCCCCCCCCCCCACAACGCCGGCGCAATCTCTATTAAGTAAAGTGGGGGGGGGGTTCCCCACCAACACCCCCCGTTGTAGCCCTTTAAAATACTGTTTTTCTTCGGCGCGCTTCCACCTTACACTCAGTTGTCTGCGCTGGGTTGTCGGCGTGCCTTTGTCGTCGCGCGCTTTTGTCTATTACATTACATTACATTACATTAGTGATTTCTATTCCGCTTGTGCCTTGCGGTTCTAAGCGGATTACAAGTTAGAGGACTGGACATTTCCAGTAGCATTGCAGTACATGTAATCAAGAGTGTGTCCAGTTGCAATTGTTAGTCTGGACTTTTCCAGGAGAAATTGATAGCAGGTAGTAGATAGTGATAGGTTGTTTAGACGAATAGAGATAATACTGTTCGGATTCAGGGTGTTGCTGGTGGTGGTGATGGAGGTGGTCGTGAGAGCATTTTCTAATACTTTTGTGAGGTTATGATGATGGGAAGTGTTTTTTGAAGAGATGAGTTTTGATTTCTTTTCGGAATACTTTAATGTCTGTAGATTTGGTCAGTAGATTGGTGATGGTAGTATCGATCTTTGCTGCCTGTGTCGCTAAAAGGCTGTCGTATAGTTTCTTTCGTCGTGTTCCTTTGAGAGGGGGGTGAGTGAATAGGCTCTGGGTTCTCCTTAGTCTGTGTGAGAGGTTACGGTGTAGTCTGTTGTTTAGGTAGCTGGGGGCTGTTCCATGTATTACTTTGTATAGTAGACAGTAGAATTTGAACTGGGATCTTGCTTTTATTGGTAGCCAGTGTGAGTCTAGGTATGCTTTGGTGATGTGGTCATATTTGCCGAGTGAGTAGATGATTCTGAGGGCTGTGTTCTGAACTGTCTGTAATTGTTTTATCATGTAGTTTGGGCATGATAGGTATAGGCTGTTACAGTAATCTACAATACTTAGTACTAGGGATTGTACTACTATCTTGTATTGATCTTTGTTGAAGAATTTTCTTATTTTTCTTAGGTTACGTATTGTGAAGAAAGCTCTTTGGATGATTTTGTGGATTTGAGACTGCATTGTCTATGAACCATTAACTAGTTAAGTGCTGTTGAATATGCCCAAACAAGCGATTTAGCAGGCCAAGATGTTTCTGGCCAGTTAAATTGCTTTGAATAACCAATGGATTTCTTGTTAGATTGCACAGCCCAACCCCTTTCCTAGGGGTACTCAACTGCCAAATTTTGCAGGCTACTCAGTTTTACCAGTAATATTCCAGATGTGATTTAGCATTCAAAAGTCTTCAGCTCAGGGAGATCCCACCCCTGGCTCTTCTTTGTTGTTGCACTGCAAAAGAACTAATAAAAGTGGCTGGCTTAGTTGCCAGACAGGATATGCCGCTTAGGGACAGAGAAAAGGGGAATTTTGTTTGCTTTGTTTCGTTTCACCCTGAGTCACCTTTCAGCCACCATTGACTAAAGCACCATTTTTCATAACTGGCCACCTAATTTCAAGATGCATGCTGGTAGATCAGTGTATCACAAACTGTGTGCGCCGAAGAGATTCCAAGTGTGCCGCCAGGGATTCAAGAATAGATGACGTGTACGTGAGTCTATCATGGCTGGCGCAGCGCCTTGCCTCCTCTCCGCCCCCAGCATACTGCTGTAAATGTTTGCCAGCACGAGAGTTCAGGGCTGTGTCTGGAGGGCCTTCGAGCATGCACGGAGGTTGTTGACGTGATGACATCGCGTACATGCAAACATGCCTGAGATCTCATCACATCGACATAATCTCCCCAAGCCTGGAACACTTATGATTTTAAAGTGTTTGAGGCTTGTGCAGATGAGGACGGAGCTTAGGCATTGGTGGAACGAGGCATTATGACATCACAATCTGAGCTCTAGAACGTTGCTACTTATGATTTTAAAGTATTGAGGCTTGTGAAGGTCAGAGCTTGCAGGATTAGGGCAAGGGACAGTTATAGAACTTGCAGGAACGGGACAAGAATGGAGATGGACGGGGACAAATTTGTCCCTGTGTCATTCTCTACTACCAATCCCAGAGCAAGCAGTGGCTTTCCCCATGGTTTTTTGTTTTTTTTTCAATAATAGACTATGGACTTCCCCGATTCCCCCCCCCCCCCCCCGCCGCATATGCGCCTCCCTTCCCCCGTACCTCTAGTTGTTCACTGCCATGAGCAACAAGAACTTCAACGTGCCCCTTGCGACCCCGTCATCTCTCCCGCTGACATCACTTCCTGTGCACGGCACCCAGAAGTGAGAGATGATACAGTCATGGGGAGCACATTGACGTTCTTGTGGCTCACAGCACTGAATAACTAGAGGTGCGGGGGAAGGGGGTACGCACGCGGAGAGGGGATGAGTGGGAAGAGGCAGAGGTGGAGTGGAGTGGAGCGGAGGAGGAGTGCCGGTGCCCCCACTAGCATGGCTCCGGGGGCAGAACCCCCCCCCTCCTCACTACTCCACTGCCTATTCATCAGATAAGCTCAAAAAACCTTATTCTGGGCCTGTAAGGTCCTTTACTGGAGAGTATTTCCTTTTCCTTTGCTTCCCACATGTCTCAACGCCCACATGTAAGGGAGTCAATGAATTACCCCTTATGGAAGCAACTTCAGAGGTTCCACAATCTCTGCTAGTAATTTAGTTGTAATGAAAAGGTACATTTTTTTTAATGACACTCTCCGGGGGAAGTGTTGCGAGAGATTCTTGTGGTTAACAAAACTCAGTGCTGAGTTTTGTGAGATGTCTTTTTCCCCTCTTCCCTTCCTGCAGAGTGTTGCGGCTCAACACTCTGCAGGCCCCAGGGGGCGCGGAGGTGACCTTTGTGCTCGCTAGGCTCTGAAAATGCAATCACCATGCATGCTTTTCAGATACATCCCCCATAGGACCTTTTGTATGCTGTGAGCCAACTTGGCAACCAAAAGAATATGGCCTTTTTGTATGGTTTGAAAATCTGCAATAGCCAGCTATAGACACGGTTGTAGCTGTGTCCAGTCAAACGGAACCTTTTAGAACTACACTTTTCCCTCCGTAATCGCTGTGATAGGGGATTAACAGAACCGCAAATACAGAAAAACCGCAAATAACTTTTTCATATGTTGTTCGCTGTTTTCTGTTAAAAACCATCGTGAATATGGTGAAACCGCGAATAACCTGGTGGGAGACCTGGCCTGTTCCTGAAGGAGAGGCAAAACACGGTGAAGAAAGTGCCGTGGATCGGCGATTTTCTCTGTAAATGCTCGGAATCATCGATTTCTCTATGCAATTGGGGGGGGGGGGGGAGGGAGGAGGAGCCAGCAAGCTAAAAACCGTGAATAATCGAAACCGTGAATGCTAAAACCGCGAATACCGAGGGAGAAGTGTATGTCCATAAATACCGCAAGCATAAAAAGAAAAGGAAGAAATTTAAAATGCTCTATTTTCACCCTGGGGTACATCCTACTATAGTGCCTGGATTTTACTAAGTATTGCATTTAGCACTGCTTAGAGAGAAGAGAGTTTTTGTGTGTGTGTTACCTTTCACAAGTAAAGCTTACTAAAAATAGCAGTTTTCTGGTTTGCTTTCTGGGTGCTTAGAAATGACTAATAATAATGCCTTTAAACTCCCAAGTCCCTGGGCAGAGCAGGGGAACAAGATTAGGTGTTACCCACAAGCCTTTGGTGGCGAGCAGCTAACTTGAAATTACAGACAACCTGAACTTTGCTTGCTGACTTCAGAAAGAGGGGTGGGTTGAGATGGGGTTAGGAGGACAAGGACTGCATGGAGGGAGAGGGGGGTGGAATATATGCTCCAGGATTAAGTGAGCATGCAAGGGTGGAAGGGCAGATGAGCGTGAGCAGCGGATAAATGGGCCAGATCACTCCCACGTTCCCTCTTCTACTGCTCTCCCCTAGGGTATCAAACAAATACCTGTTCTCTGAGCAAGCACAGCACATGCCCTGCCTCCTGCCGTCAAGTAGCCACTACAATAGTGCACACAGCACCAGCTTAATCATTAAGCAAATTCAGTGATGACTTAGGGCTGCAGCTAGAGAATGACATGGTGATAAAATTCATCACCGTTCCTGTCCCCGTGGATAACCGCGGGAAACCATCCCCATGTCATTGTTTAAGGAGAGAGAGAAGAATCAGAGTATGAATGGCCACAACCACTGACCCTCAAGCCTTGCATTGAAGAATGCTGGTGTAGAAGGACTGAGGTTGAGATAGACACTAGAGAATGACAGCATCTGGTATCCAGAGCAGATATTGTGATGTCATAATGCCTCATTCCACCAGTGCCTAAGAGCCAATCACATCAGTGATGTCACAATGGCTTCAATATCTTATAGTTGGCTCAGATAAGAATTGGAGTATGAATGGCCACAACCACTGACCCACAAGCTTTGCTTTGAAGAATGCTGGTGTAGAAGGATTGAGGTTGAGATAGACACTAAAGAATGACACCGGATGGTTAGCACATAAGACCATAATAATTGCCATACTGGGACTGACCAAAGGTCCATCAAGCCCAGTATCCTGTTTCCAGCAGTGGTCAACCCAGGTCCCAAGTACCTGGCAGAAACCCTAAGAGTAGCAACATTCCAGAGCTGAGATTGTGATGTCATAATGCCTCATTCCACTAATGCCTAAGAGCCAGCCTTATCAGTGATGTCACAATGGCTTCATTATCCTATACTTGGCTCAAATAAGAATCAGAGTATGGGCCCAGCCACTGACCCTCAAGCCTTGCATTGAAGAATGCTGGTGTAGAAGGATTGAGGTTGAGATAGACACTAAAGAATGACACCGGATGGTTAGAACAAAAGACCATAAGCATTGCCATACTGGGACAGACTGAAGGTCCATCAAGCCCAGTATCCTGTTTCCAGCAGTGGCCAACCCAGGTCCCAAGTACCAGGCAGAAACCCAAGAGTAGCAACATTCCCAATTGTATAAACCACCTTCACCTGCTTATTCAGACTGGATAGTAAACATTAATACTAATATTGACAGTGCAACACTTCAAAGTTATATTTTAAAAACTCCCAATATTTTGGATCGTCAGCTGTGGCAAATTCCATAAATGAGACATGTGGGAGTAAGAGATTGTGTGCAGTTACTAAATCAAGTGGGCAAGATTGAAATTAACGCATTTACCGGATTTGCAGAGCATTTCAGCCAACTTTTTCAGGGCTGCAATGGAGGACTTTGGGGGCTGCGCGTTGAAGACCCCTTGCCATAGGCTCACTCACAAACTATTAATGCTCCTACACCAGTGTATCGCAAACTGTGCGCCGCCCAAGATTTCAGGTGTGCCGTGAGACGCCAGGATGGAGGAGAGGCGCCGGCGCCAACTGACTGCCTACAGGACGTGCCTCTCGCGGGGAGAGGCACATCCTATAGGAAGTCAGCTGGTGACAGCACCTCTTCCCTTCCAGCAGCCCCCACTGGCAGCTCTGGTCCCCCTCTGGAGGGCCTTTGCGGATGTCGATGTGATGACATCATGCACACGTGACATCATCCACGTACTTCCGGATGCCCTCAAGCTACAGCCACCATGTTTAGTGTGCCACGGCATCACAAAGTTTGCTAGACTCTGTTCTACATCCACAGCTTACATCCGCATTTTCTCTGCTACTTCTGGAGAGGTGAGGAATGGAGGGGAATTGGGGAAGAGCTATGGTAAGGGGCCATAGAAATGTGTGTTTGCCTAGGGCTGAATGTAATGTTAATCTGACCTTGCTGTCCTGAGGGGCTGCAGCCCAGCCCTTAATATTTTGATGTGGCTCCCTAACTGTTGTAGGCTGAAATTCAACCTCGGTCATGTTGAACAAGGAAATGACTGAGCTCCTTGAAAGAATGATAAATAAGTAGAAAACCAAAGTCATCAAATCTCCATAAATTCATAGGGTCTATTTGTACCATTCTCACTTCTGAAAGATGAGGAAAAAAAATATTCGTGACCAGGTTGGTTTCTTCTGAAAATGAGTAAACAAGAGTTCACATGATAAAGGCAGCGTTGCATGCAAACTTTCAAGCCTTTGGAATGCAAGTAGTGTTTCTTGCTTTCATTGCACTGCGAGGGGCCAAAAAGCCATAGTGATTCAGGCTAGAAGAACAAAGGTGCCAAGGCTGAACCATCCCAAAGGGTTCATAGACAAAATCGCGCGAGACAACGGCGCGCCGACAACTGAGCGCCGACAACTGAGCGCAAGGTTGACGGCGCGCCGAAGAAAAGCACTATTTTAAAGGGTTTCGACGGGGGGTGTTGGTGGGGAACCCCTCTATTTTACTTAACAGACATCGCGCTGGCGTTGGGGGGGGTTTGGGGGGTTGTAACCCCCCTCATTATACTTGAAACTGAACTTTTTGCCTGTTTAGTTTTAAGTATAATGTGGGGGGTTACAACCCCCCAAACCCCCCCACAACACCAGCGCAATGTCTGTTAAGTAAAGTGTGGGTTTCTGGAAAATTCCCTTGAGGTTGTCACTCAAAGAACTACCATGTTGTTGACTTTAGCTTTGGAGAGTGACAGGGAATTTATTCTTCGCATGTATTTTCGACATATAAATGATAAGTTTTTGGGTTCTAATGTTCGAGTTTTTCCTGATTTAGCTCAGATAACCCAGAGACGTAGGAAGGAGTTCTTGTCCTTGAGGTCAAGGACCCTGGCTCTGGGGGCTACTTTTTCTTGTTAAATTTCCTGCAAAATGTTATGTATCTTTTCAAAATAAGAATTTTCTTTTTTTCGAGCCCAAACAACTTTTGGAATTTATTGGATCAAAGGAGAAAATGGTAACCATGACTAGTAATGTATGACTTGCCAGCTGGTTGTAACTTGGGAATCTAATGCCGTGACCTTGTTTAGTTGATTTGTTACTAATGTTTTGGAAGTTTATTTCCTTTCTTGATCTTCAAATTGTGGTTTAAATTGTGGACTAAATAAGACATAATGTTTTTCCTAAATAAGTTTTGTTGAAATATTTTTTCTGGATCTTTTGCATTTGCATAATGTAATGCTTGTATTAAAATGGAAAATCTTATAAATAAATTAAAAAAAAAATAAAAAAAAAAGTAAAGTGTGGGGGGGTTCCCCCCACACCCCCCGTCAGAGCCCTTTAAAATAGTGCTTTCCTTCGGCGCGCCGTCAACCTTGCGCTCAGTTGTCGACGTGCCGTTGTCTCGCGCGATTTAGTCCCGTCACCATCCCAAAGGGTGAGGTTTACCAACCCAGACAGAGAGATTTGTTAGATGTTTGCCCAGAGTGTAAATCTAGGATTTAAGTGTCACATTGCTTTGCAAAATCATCTAATCCTTGGTTTTATATACTGATTCGTCCCTTACAAAAAGGGCTCGACTCAATTAACAAAATTTCCTAAGTTCAGCTAGGGAATGAGATAATGAGTAAATTTGATCATGTTTCCCCACTTCTATCAAAACTTCACTGGCTTCCAGTGATTTCTAGGGTTCACTTTAAATGTACCTGCCTAACATTCAAGATCCGACATGGCATTCTTCCTCCCCTAATTCCACTATCTTGGAATTCTTTGAGACCTGACATTACTAGATCCACCCAAAAACTTAAACAATCTTTCCCCTCGTTAAAAGGCATCATCTGTGCAGGAAAATTAGGGAAATCTCTTTTCTTCAAAATCACTGAGCTTTGGAATAACCTTCCTGCCCTGCTGCGGAATCTGGGCTCCTTCCAATGACAGTAAAACCTTGGTTTGCGAGCATGATTTGTTCCAGAAGTATGCTTATACTCCACAGCACTCGTATATCCAAGCAAATTTCCCCATAGGAAATAATGGAAACTCAGACGATTCGCTCCACAACCCAAAAATTTTAATACAAAATACTATACGTACTCGTATTGCAAGACTTTGCTCGTTTAGAACAGTCACCACACTCCCGCAGCGTCAGAGTGAAAAGAGCCATCGGCTCAGTTGTGATGTGTGTATACTGTATGTACTTGCATTGCATTGCTTGTATATCAAGTTAAAATGTAATCAAATGTTTTACTTGTCTTGCAACGCAAAACACAGGGGAAACAAATCCACAGGAAACAGAATAGTAAAAGCAAGTGGAATTGTCCAATAAGAAAAGGTGCAACAAATAAAAATGTCTTTCAACTCATCTGGATAATCAGGTTATTCTTTATTCTTCCAAAAATACTCGACCCGACATGTACATGTTTCGGCCCTACGGCCTGCGTCAGGAGTCTTGGAGATCTTTGGGTATAAATAACCACGAGTATGGACCACTTTAGAATACCGTATATGTCTGGTCAAAACCTCCAGATCATCCAGGAAGGACTTTTATTTGTTGCACCTTTTCTTATTGGACAATTCCACTTGCTTTTACTACTTACTTGTCTTGCAAAACACTTGCAAATCAAGTTTAGTTTAATTCTACTCCAAACTATTTTAGAACAGAAGAATCAACCAGAGATTTTTGAAATAGATAAGTTTTTAACATTTTCTGAAAAATTGTTGAATGAGAAAGTAACCTGATCTCCGAAGGAAGCTCAGTCCACATTTTTGCAGATAGAAGAGTACAAGATTTGCAAAAATTGGATATAGTTTTAATACTCTTAACTGATGGAAAGCCAAGTTTATATTTCTGAGTATTTCTGGAATGAGATGGTAAACAAGAATTGAAAAGGACAGGAATTAAGGGGGAGAAAACCACATACAAAATTTTAAAAATCACACCAGGGCAGGATTAATTCGTCGAGGGCCCCTAGGCACACAAGTACACTGGGCCCCCCTGCCCCGCCCCGCCCCACAATGCGCCCAGGCGGAAACAGGAAGCTGCGTCAGAGGGAAGCTTTGGGCAAGCAGCACCGCTTGCACAATTACAGTTCCCGTTGCCTTTCTTACCCGCGTTGCTTGCTTGTCTTACTTTCCGTCGATGGGGGGGGGGCTGCGTTGCCAATTGGGGTGGGGCCCGAGTTGCTGATTGATGTTGGAGGGGCCCATCGCCGTTTGGAAAAAACAATGTTGATGCCCTCTTTCATCGGGCCCCCCTGACCATTTCGGGCCCTAGGCATGTGCCTACTTGGTCTATTGGTTAATCCTGCCCTGAATCACACAAATACATTGGGATTGAATTCTCCAAAACACTGGTAGCCAATGAAGTGCCCTAAGCAAAGGGGTCACATGATCGTACTTCTGCTTACCAAACATCAATTTTGCTGCAGTATTCTGAATAAATTGTAGTCTTTTCAGATTGCATTCATTCAGACAAACATAGAGGAAATTAGCATTATCCAATTGTGATAAAATAATCACCTGAACCAACACAGCAAAATGCTGCTGAAAAAATAAATGGCAAACCCGTCTAAGTAATCGGAGACTAAAGAGGCATTTTTTTGTCACATTGCTAACTTGAGATGAAAAAGAAAGTGTAGAGTCCAGGATGAAACCTAGGATTTTGAAAGTAAACTCAGTTTATAATGAAATACCTGAAGGTAAGGATACAAACCTTCTAAGTTTTCCAGTTCCAGGAAGACGAATTTAGGCCAGTCCTGGATTTCTGACATTTTGATGCATTCTGGGACTAGAAACACTGATTTTCAAATGGCAGGATTGGACTACAAATCCCATGTTGCTTTGGGCTGTAAGTTCAAGGCCAGGACGGACCAAAAAGTCTTCCTCCTGGTACTGGGAAACTTGGCAGCTGTGGAAATAAGCAGCGTAAAATTATATTTGGAACCTCTGAAAGGACATATACAGATGGGGTAAACAGTGGCTTAGTAAGGGGCAGGGGGGGGGGGGAAACAGAGTGCCCAGTGCATTCTCATTTTAGAAGGGGCTTTACCCAGTAGCAAATCCTGAAAACCCAACTGGAATACGGCTCTCGAGGACTGGAGTTCCCTACCCCTGCTCTAATGTGTACCAAGGGCAGGGGTGTCAAAGTCCCTCCTCGAGGGCCGCAATCCAGTCGGATTTTCAGGATTTCCCCCAATGAATATGCATGAGATCTGTTAGCATACAATGAAAGCAGTGCATGCAAATAGATCTCATGCATATTCATTGAGGAAATCCTGAAAACCCGACTGGATTGCGGCCCTCGAGGAGGGACTTTAAACTAAACTAAACTAAACTAAACTAAATCTTGGGTTTATATACCGCACCATCTCCGCATTTGTAGAGCTCGGCACGGTTTACAAGAATTGTAATGAGAAAGGAACTCCAAGGGAGGGATGGGTGAAGATCAGAGGGGGAGAATGTTAGCGGGCTGGGATATCAGAAGAGGAGGGAGTGTTAGGTTTTTGAGAAAAGCCAGGTTTTCAGATGTTTACGGAAGGGTTCGAGGGCATTCAGGTTCCGAAGAGGGGAGGCAAGGCTATTCCAGAGCTCGATGAATCTGAAGAGGAGGGAGGTCCCCAGTTTTCCTGGGTGGGAGATGTCTTTTAGTGAGGGGAAGGATACTTTTAGTTTTTGGGTGGGTCTGATGGTATTGAGATTTGAGGAATTCCAGGAGAGTGGAATTAATGGAGGAAGGATGCCGTGGAGGATCTTGAAAGTTAGGCAGATGCATTTGAAGTGAACTCTGGAAATTATCGGGAGCCAATGAAGCTTTGAAAGAAGCGGTGAGACGTGATCGAATTTACTTTTTGCAAAGATAAGCTTGGCCGCGGCATTTTGAATCCGTTGGAGTTTGTGAAGGTTTTTCTTCGTTAGGCTTATGAAAATAGAATTGCAGTAGTCCAATTTGGAGAGGATGATGGATTGGACAAGAACAGCGAAATGTTTTTGATGGAAACAGGATCTTACTTTCCTCAGCATGTGTAGGCTGAAGTAGCATTTTTTTACCAGGGAGTTGAGGTGGTCATTGAAAGACAATGTGGAGTCAATGATGACGCCCAGGACCTTGCTGGAGAATTCAAGCTGCAGAGTGGAGCCAGAGGACAGTGGGATTGAGACGGGTAGGTGAGCTAATTTTGGGCCAAGCCAAAGGAGTTTTGTCTTGGTTTCATTCAATTTCATTTGGACGGTGTGGGCCCAAGATTGGAGGTTCGAGATACAAGAAGATATGTTCTCTGAGAGATTGGTGAGGTTCGAGTCGGCCTCGAGAAGGACAAGGATGTCATCAGCGTAGGTGTAAATTGTTTCAAGGGGGGATAGATGGAGGAGTTTTAGAGAGGTCATATAAATGTTGAAAAGGATAGGAGATAAAGCGATTGGGACTCCGCAGGTTGGTGTCCAGGGGGGGGACTTTGACACCCCTGACCTAGGGCAATGGAAATAAAACCCGAATGTCTCAATCCATCCTCCTTTTTCTGGAGCCATATGCCAACCCTAGCAGGAGATAGCTGGCTGTCTCCCGCTGAATATAACCAGCAATCCGGCGCTATTTGCCACATCGCCATCTAAGTTGGGCAGCTATATAGACTCCTCAAATACCTGGAATATCTTTCACTGATTTAAAAGTAACCAGCCAGTGCTGAAAATCGGCTTGGCTGGTTAAAATTAAACCAGCCAGAAAACACCTGGATATTCTAATTTAATCTAATCAGGATTTCTTTAATTGCACGTATCCACTACAGGTTCGAGGCGATTTACAAGATAAAAGAGGCCTATGTACAGCACTGAAGAGAAAGGTTACAATGTGGCCCAGTGAAGTATTTTGTGTGGCCCCGGTCGAGGGCAATGCAATGTTTTCCTCTGCTGCCCCCGGGTGTTTACCGTCTTGCCGGCTCCCTCCTCTGTCTTGCTGCAGCATTTGCACGTTTGTGCGGCCCCAGAAACATTTTTTTCCGGCCAATGTGGCCCAGGGAAGCCAAAAGGTTGGACACCCCTGGGTTACATTGTTGGAAGAGGGGAAGCAGTTACATTACATAATGGTCACCGGAAATGGCCCAGCACTGAATATCCAGGCTGATTGCCAACCGTGGGAGTCAACCCAGATGATTCCCGCAGTCTGAATATCGGCCACTGTATGTCTACTTTAGGCCTGAAAAGACTATCCACTTAGAAAAGAAATTCTACTATTGGGGCCTGCAGAAGGTAGCGTGTGAATACTATGGTGTGTAAGTATTTTGGGGGGGGGGGGGCGCAGTGCGGTAGGGCATGGTACCAACCTCTGTGCATAGTTTATTCGAGGGGCCAGCCAAAAAGAGAATGACCTGGAGCCATGAAACCTACAAGCTATTCCACACTTTGTTTTAGTGAAGCAAATGCATCTCGTTAATGGGCACAAGTATAGGGAAACCAAGCCACCGATGGGGTTGGCTCTTAGGCATTGGTGGAATGAGGCATTATGACATCACAATACGAGGGGCCGTTGGAAAGTTCTCAGCCCAGCCAAGAAGAGAATGATGTGGAGCCATGAAACCTACAAGTTATTCCACACTTCCCTACCTTTAAAGCCCCGGCCTATGTTACTGGCACTTAAGGTTTTCTGTAGCCACAGTTCTGTAAACAGTGTCCATATGTGATTAATGCTTGAATGGCATCTTTTTGTAGCTGCTGCAGGAACCGTTTATAGAATCTGGCCTTTAGGGTTTAACAAGATTAGTTATGTATTTACGTATATTTCTTATATACTGCTTCTATTTGAAGTGGTTTACATTCAGGTACTCTTAAGTATTTCTCCCTACCTGTCCCAGTGAGCTCACAATCTAGCTATAGTACCTGGGGCAATGGAGAGTTAATTTTTGCTCAGGGTCACAAGGAGCAGCACAGGGATTGAACCCACAATGTCAGTGTACTGAGGCAAGGGTTCTAAACACTAGGCCACTCCTCCACTAGTTATGTTCCTAAACTGTACAGTATACGTGACTTGATAATCGTTTCATAAACCATGTGGCTGAAAAGTTTCTCACCTCAAGTAAAGAATTGTCCATTTTTTAGAGCTCTCAAGGAAAGTCAACATCTCCAACATCCCACAATAGGCCCCATCTGTGTGCACATCCTGCTGGTTTTCTGGGGGAGGGGGGGTTCAGGCAGTTGGTCTAGGACAGTGGTCTCAAACTCAAACCCTTTGCGGGGC
Organism: Geotrypetes seraphini; assembly: GCF_902459505.1. NCBI lineage: Eukaryota > Metazoa > Chordata > Amphibia > Gymnophiona > Dermophiidae > Geotrypetes > Geotrypetes seraphini. The sequence goes on from NC_047087.1 coordinate 294,110,973, forward strand.
CACATTTTGGATTTGTAGGTACTTGGAGGGCCGCAGAAAAAATAGTTAATGCCTTATTAAAGAAATGACAATTTTGCATGAGGTAAAACTCTTTTCCTACCTTTGTTTGGTAATTTCATCAGTCTCTGGTTGCACTTTATTCTTCTGACTGTGCATTCAATACTTCTTCCCTTCTTTCAGCCTCCCGTATGCTTCCTCTCCTCCAGACCTCATTCCCTCCCCCAACTTTTTCTTTCTTTCTCTGTCTGTCTTTCTCTGATTCCGTGCCCCATTTTTTGCTTTGTTTCTGGTTCCCTGTCCCCCTTCCTTCTTTCTTCCTTCCTCCGTGCCCCATTTTTTGCTTTTTTTTCTGGCTCCCTGTCCCCACCCCACTTTCTTTCTTTCTTCCTTCCTTCCTGCCCTCCCCCATGCCACCGCCGCAACGGAATAGGCTGCTGCTGCTGCTGCCGCTATCGGGAACAGGCCGTCTCCCTGCTTCTCTTCTGCACGAGGCCGACCAACTCTCGCTGCCCGATGTCAATTCTAACGTCGGAAAGGACGTTCCAGGCAGCCAGGCAGCGATTGGCTAGCCAGAACGTCCTCTCGACGTCAGAATTGACGTCGGGCCGCCAGAGTTGGTCGGCCCTGCAGGGAAGAGAACAGTGGACCGCCCCCCCCCCCCCCTTGGTACGCCACTGGAGCAGCAGCGTGTCTGGCTGGCTCGTTCGTTCAAAGCCGCAGGTGGCGGTTCCTTGCGAGATCCGCGCCTGCGTCTGAAGCCTCTCTGATGTTGTGACATCAGAGAGGCTTCCGATGCAGGAGTGGATAGTGCAAGGAGCCACCAACCCGCGGCTTTGAGCGAACAAGCCGGCTGCTGCTCCAAAAGGAAGAGAATGATGGCCTCCAGACCGCGGGCCGCAAATAAAACCTGGAGAGCCACATGCGGCCCGTGGGCCGCGTGCTTGAGACCGCTGGTCTAGGACAACCCTATAGTCCTTTGCCAGTGATGCAAGGAAAATTATTTCTCATATTATTTTTTTTTTTAGCTTGTGCAGTGTCTGGGACAGTAGCGCTCAGTGCTGGAGAGCTGAGCGGGCGCTACAGGCCTGCTCCCTGCAAACAAACGGCAAACACTGCTTCTGCTCGTGCCTCTCCTGCACCAGACGTTCCCATTGCTCTCATGGTTTTGGAGTTGAGTTGATCAGGAAGCTCTTGAAGCTCAAGGGTAGGGGGATACTTTTGGTAATATTGAGCGAAGAGGTTCAACCGAAGGAAGCTAGTGAGAGCTTGAGCAGGCAGCTCTCAATGCTTCATAGGATACTTTTCTGCAGGAATCTGGCAGTAGAGAATGATACGAGGACAAATTTTTCCTTGCAGGAACTCAATTTCTCCGTCCCGTCTCCGCGAGTTTTGTCACTTTCCCTGTCCCTGCTTCGTTCCTGTAAGCCAAGGGTGTCAAAGTCCCTCCTCGAGGGCCGCAATCCAGTCGGGTTTTCAGGATGTCCCCAATGAATATGCATGAGATCTATTTGCATGCACTGCTTTCATTGTATGCTAAGAGATCTCATGCATATTCATTGGGGAAATCCTGAAGACCCGACTGGATTGCAGCCCTCGAAGAGGGACTTTGACACCCCTGCTGTAAACTCTGCCTTAACCGCATACACTTCGAACGCTTATGATTCTAAAGTGTTTGAGGCTTGTGCAGATGAGGACGGAGCTTAGGCATTGGTGGAATGAGGCATTATGACATCACAATCTAAGCTCTAGAATGTTGCTACCTATGATTTTAAAGTGTTTGAGGCTTGTGCAGATGAGGATGGAGCTTAGGCATTGGTGGAATGAGGCATTATGACATCACAATCTGAGCTCTAGAATGTTGCTACCTATGATTTTAAAGTGTTTGAGGCTTGTGCAGATGAGGATGGAGCTTAGGCATTGGTGGAATGAGGCATTATGAGATCACAATCTAAGCTCTAGAATGTTGCTACTTATGATTTTAAAGTGTTTGAGGCTTGTGCAGATGAGGACGGAGCTTAGGCATTGGTGGAATGAGGCATTATGACATCACAATCTGAGCTCTAGAATGTTGCTACTTATGATTTTAAAGTGTTTGAGGCTTGTGCAGATGAGGACGGAGCTTAGGCATTGGTGGAATGAGGCATTATGACATCACAATCTGAGCTCTAGAATGTTGCTACCTATGATTTTAAAGTGTTTGAGGCTTGTGCAGATGAGGATGGAGCTTAGGCATTGGTGGAATGAGGCATTATGACATCACAATCTGAGCTCTAGAATGTTGCTACCTATGATTTTAAAGTGTTTGAGGCTTGTGCAGATGAGGATGGAGCTTAGGCATTGGTGGAATGAGGCATTATGACATCACAATCTGAGCTCTAGAATGTTGCTACCTATGATTTTAAAGTGTTTGAGGCTTGTGCAGATGAGGATGGAGCTTAGGCATTGGTGGAATGAGGCATTATGAGATCACAATCTAAGCTCTAGAATGTTGCTACTTATGATGTTAAAGTGTTTGAGGCTTGTGCAGATGAGGACGGAGCTTAGGCATTGGTGGAATGAGGCATTATGACATCACAATCTAAGCTCTAGAATGTTACTACTTATGATGTTAAAGTGTTTGAGGCTTGTGCAGATGAGGACGGAGCTTGCAAGAATGGGGCAGGAAAAGAACTGTCCGGGACAGAACAAGAAAATGATTTCACGCAGGGATGGGGAAAATTTTGTCCCCATGTCATTCTCTCCCTGGCAGCTCTTCCAGCTCAACTCGTCCCTGCTAGCAAGAGTGTGAGAGTTTTCATCAGTGTCAACCCTGGAGGTGTCGGGCAGCAACTGGGTGTGTCACTCTTATTTGAAGGGTTTCTCACTCACACACTCTGAGCCTCTTCTCTCACTCAGAACCCCAGAACCAGTGCATTTGATCTTCATCACTGCTTATACCAGAGGCAAGCCTAAGAGGAAAAAAGCCAAGTGGCCCACCAGTAGGAATAGGGTTGCCAGACGTCCAGGAAAACCCGGACATGTCCTCATTTTAGAGGACTGTCCGGGGTCCTGGATGAACTTTCCAAAACCTGGCAGTTTGTCTGGGTTTTGGAAAGCCCCATTGAGCTCCGGCTGCATCTAGAGGGCATCCGAGTATGGGCGGATGATATTGCACACATCCGTGCATGCTCCAGGCCCTCCAGATGCGACTGGAGCTTATCAGGGAAGAAGAGAGGAGGTTTGTGGGGGCGGAGCTGAAGGCAGAACTGGGCAGGGCTGGGTGGAACAGGGCGGGGCCATGTGTCCGGATTTTTGCAGCCCGAAAAATGGTAACCCTAAGTAAGAAGAAATCTGAGCACCCCTTCCTGCATACTTAGGGTACCATAAGGCTCCAGAAAAAGAAGTTAAAAAAAAAAAAAAATCCTCTTCCTGCTACGATACTTAAAAAATCCTGAAAACAGCAGCAAATATTCGAGTCTGGTATAGTGAGTTTGAATAAACCGAGCAAGCATAAGCCTCCACGTGCACGAGATTGTCCTCAATAGACTTGCAAAACTCCAAACAATGATAATTAAAGCTTATAATAATAATGGTGATAAAGACGGTCCTCAGTGTGACAAGGTAAACATAAGGGGTGGTAAACACCGTCCCAGCGTTTGAATGAAGGTTCAAAGTGTTAAGCCTATTTGAACCCGCACTCCATCGTGGGACCATCTCGTGTGCTAATAGTGAATTTAGGGGCACAAATGTGCAAAGAAATAATTTAAAAACCCCACACAGTCCTAATGAGGACAAGTAGTGGCACAATCACCATTCAAAAATTCAAACACTATTCAATCACAATGTGGAGTTTATGACACGCCTGGGCCTCCTCCGTAAGAATGAAATAACCAATCACTAAGCTGATAATGGGAGAGTTGACCGGCGTTTGAGGTGATTTGAAAAGTTCACAACAGATCCTCATGGCAGTTCGACCAAGTTGGTTTCAGGACTGACAAAGCACTACTTTCTTCAGGAACACACGCTGACCATCCAGTGCAGCAGGAAGCCACTAGGTTTAAACGGCACCCCGGCATGAAACGGAGGCAAGTGGGAGGGGCATTTGCTGCTGTTTTCAGGATCTAGAAAAAGAAGGACAGATTGAGACATCTGGGTTTTACTTCCATTGCTTTCAATAGAAAAGCCCAGATGTCTCAATCCATCCTTCTTTTTCTAAAGCCATATGGTAACCCTACCTCTGACGTAACTTCCTGGTACTGAAAGGTCATATATATTTTGATCTTTTATCATTCAGACTATTGGTGCAGGCATTAGTTTTATCTATTTTAGGCTATTGAACATCATCTATTTAGGAGCACCCAAAAAATTCTAAGAAAATTGAGGAATACAGCTGTTCGATTGATTTTTGGTTTAAAAAAGTACGACCATATTAGTCCATATTATCGCTTACTTCATTGACTGCCTTTGGAGGCAAGAGTATTATTTAAATTTTCCTGTATCTGCTTTAAGCTGATATCGGGATTGTCTCCAGCTTACCTTTTTCCTCATTTTGCATTGCATAGACCATGAAGAGACACTAGAAACTTCTACTTATTTACTTATCCAAAAATTAATGGGTGTAGATATAAGACCTTCGTAGATAGGACCCTAGCATTTCAAGCTGGTAGGCAACAATCTTGGTTAGGTAAATGTATTCAGCAAGCTAGGTTATCCTATTGCAGTTTTCGGAAATTAATTAAGACCACTTTGTTCAATTAGTTTATTACTTAGTGAGTTTTATTATTGAAATTCTATTTTATAAATATTTCTATTTTTTTACTGTATTATTGTATTTCGCTGATTGTCCAGCTCTTTTTAGTGTAAACCGCCTAGAACTTTCAGTTATGGCGGTATAAAAGAATAAAGTTAATATTATTATTATTAAAGCAGTTAAAGAATTGGTACTAAGTGCGCCCCGTTCTGGCACCTACAACTTGGGTCACATCAGTAACTTGGTTCCTACTATGGGTACTTCATTAGCAAAGCAAGGACTCAATTTAGGTCTCATGGTTCCAGAGGATTTACTCAAAGCAGACATTTCATGCAATGAGCCACCATATGTGATTGCAATGCTGAAAGGTTATCCACTGGAGCATGACAGTGGTTTGCGGTCAGGGACTTCAGGGGATTCGCCCCACCCCCTAAAGACCCCCGAGGGCACTGCTCTGAATTTGATTGGCTGAGCAGGCAACAGGCAGATGCTGCTCAGCCAATCAAATTCAGATCAGTACTGTCAGGGCTTTCAGGGGATTTGGAGAATCCCTAGCCCAAGAGCTTTTGCTGTTTTTTTTATTTATTTATGTTTTTTTTGTTGTTTGTTTGATGCATGTTGAGCCTACTCAACAAATCAAATTGCATCAAAGCAAAATTTTATTTAAAAATTTATATACCGTATATTAACTATATGGTTTACAAAGATTACAATCATAACAGGTTAAACATCACATACAGGCACAATTGCAGACAAACTCTCATGAAAAAGAAAAAAAAAAGTAAACAAAACCATTTTTAAAAAGCAAGGAGGAGGTGGGGGGGTACTCTGGAGCTGTTTAGGGTTCGTGCGCCAGGGCGGAGCTCCTGCCCCCCCCCCCTTCAAACAAAGCAGCATTCTTTTGCCTCAATTCAGACTTAGGGTGTTGACGGTGTTGAGCCTTTGGAGTTCCAGTTCAGCATTTCATGCCGGACGTTCCCTTTAAGGTTCCTTTGTAGGAGTTCAGCCATTTTAAGTTCAGTTAGAGCAGACATATCAAACTCTGTCCCGCGGGCCAAATCTGGCCCACGGGGTACTGAAATTTGGCCCGCCAGACAATTTCCAATTTCCCCTAAAGTTGGCCCACCGGTACAAGCACCGCATCATTTGTAGGTTCACGCCACATCATCTGTAGGTTCACGTGGCCTGCAGAGGATTGCTGGTCGGCAGTAGCGATCCTAGCAGACTGCCATAGCCTCAGTTGCACATTCCCTCTGGCGTGGTCCCGCCCCCCTCCTCTGACGTACGGGACCGCATTAGAGGTATCATATTAAATAAGCTTGACATATTTCATGTGCTTCCACCATTAGCTAAGCACAAGTTTTTTTCATCATTTACCCCAAAGTAAATTACTGTATTTTCACTCATATACTGCGCACCCGTGTAAAACGCGCACACGAGTATAGCGCGCGGGAAACTGCAATTTATGTAAAGAAATTTTTATATACCGCGCACACCCATATACCGCGCATGCCGCCCCGACTCTCCCGTCGCCGCCCAACTCTCCTTTCGCCCGCCCTGACTCTCCTCTGGCCGCCTCGACTCTTTTCGGCCGCCCTGACTCTCCTCTGGCCGCCCCGACTCTCCTTTCGCCCGCCCCGACTCTCCTCTCCCCCTTGAAGTCCTGTCCCCCCTTGAAGTCCTGTCCCCACCCTGAAAGCCTGATGCCCCCCCCCGACGTCCGATTCACCTCCCCGCAGGACTGCTCGCACCCCGACCCCGAAGGACCGCTCACACTTGTACCCGCACCCCCACCCCGAAGGACCGCTCGCACCCCCACAGCCTCCCCACCCCCCCCATCATGGAGAAGCTGCCTACCGTTGTCCTGCTGCTTCCTCTGCCGGCGGTCCCGCCCCTTCTCTGAGCCCTGCGTCTGCGCTGCTTCCTCTTCCGGCAGTCCCACCCTTTCTCTGCGAGTGCGAGCGGTCCTGCGGGGTGGGGGTGCGAGCGGTCCTGCGGGGTGAATCGGACGTGGGGGGGGGGACTATGTAAAAAAAAATTTGTACAACGCGCTCACGAATATAACGCGCATGGTTATACTCGGTTTGTAAAATCGTGTATAACGCGCGCGTTATATGCGTGAAAATACGGTAATAATTATGCAATATTAAATAATGCACTTATCTGAGCTCAGTTAACAATCCTGATACTGGTGTTTCAGAAACAGCACAGCTTTGTCTTTTTTATTTATTTTGTTTGCATCACAAAGCCGGCATGGGGTTGGAAGGTTGTAACCCTATTCTTCTACTAAGACTAAGGGTTCCTTTTATTAAGGTGCGCATTTAGTGCGCGCTAAATTGGGTAGCGTACCTTAATAAAAGGACTCCTAAGTATCTTTTTTAAAAATTGTATTGAATAATTCCATTAACTACCACCCTCTAGCTTTTGCCCGTCAACCAGTTTCTAATCCAGTTCACCACTTTGGGTCCTAAATTTTGCCCTTCAATTTTATTCAAGAGCCTCCTATGAGGAATCGTGTCAAAAGCTTTGCTGAAATCTAAATAAATTACATTTAGTGCATAACCTCGATCCAATTCTCTGGTTGTTCAGTCAAGGAATTCAACCAGGTTTGTTTGGCATGATTTACCTTTAGTAAAGCCATGTTGCCTCAGATCTTGTAACCCATTGGATTCTAGGAAATTCACTATCCTTTTCTCAAGCAACACTTCCATTATTTTCCCAACAACCAAAGTGAGGCTTACTGACCTGTAGTTTCCCGCTTCATCTTTGCAACCGGTGTCAGGTCAAAAGTGCGCCGGGACAAAGGCGCGCGCAGACAATTGAGCGCAGCGCGGAGGCGCACGCCGCAGAAAATTACTGTTTTTACGGCTCCGACGGGGGGGGCGTGGGGGGGAACCCCCCACTTTACTTAATAGAGATCGCACCGCGTTTTGGGGGCGTTGTGGGGGGTTTGGGGGGTTGTAACCCCCCACATTTTACTGAAAACTTCACTTTTTCCCTGTTTTTAGGGAAAAAATTAAGTTTACAGTAAAATGTGGAGGGTTACAACCCCCCCAAACCCCCCCCCCAATGCCGGTGCGATCTCTATTAAGTAAACTGGGAGGGCTCCCCAACAAAAAACCCCGTCAGAGCCCCTAAAAACTGTAATTTTCTTCGGCGCGCGCCTCCGTCTTGCGCTCAGTTGTCGGCGCACGCCTTTGTCTTTCGCGGAGTTGTCTATGAACCTTGCAAGCAGTTTTGTGAAGAGGGACCACATCCTTTCTTTTCCAATCCTGTACCAACTTGGACACTAGATACACATTCCCCATTTGTGAGCACTAGATCCTGCATTGCTTCTTCATCACCATTTGCCTCAGAAGAGCATTTTGAGCCTTTTTTTCAGATTTCGGCCCCTTATGTGATTGACTTTGACACCCCTGAGTTAGAGAGTGTCCTGGTAGGCCGAAATATTCACCTACTGGTTTTTCGATGCTGCCATTTCTCATATCAGATCTGTGTCCATTTATTCTTTTTCTGAAGGGCGATGTAGACGGCCGAGGGATTTTGCTGGCAGATGTTATACCTTGTTGCCACGTCTTCTGCAATAAATTCCGTAGCTTAATTATGCCCTGCATGAAAACAATGGTTCTGTGATTCATTTTGGATGATTGTGTCTATGATTTGGTTTTTTTTCTGTGCTTGAAAGTTTGAAAAAACTGTTCCTCATTAACCATTCATTTCTCCTCACTCATGATTTTATAAAACTTCCATCATATCCCTTCTCAGTCATCTTTTCTCTAAGCTAAAGAGCCTTATGGACTAGGGATCTAACTCACATATTCACATTCTCAAATTCGTATCAACAATTTTGACGTGCTATAAAGACGCATCTCTTTAGGGAATCTTTTGGAAGTTAGATATTGGATGTTTATTCATTTGTATTATTAGTTTTTGTGAACTCCATAGAACTTAATGGTGTTTGCGGTATTTAAGTGAGTTTTATGTATGGATGTATCTAGGAGCTTCAGCCCACTAGGCTAAATATTTCACTATATCATCTACCACAGGGGTAGGTAATTCCGGTCCTCGAGAGCCAGGTCAGGTTTTCAGGATATCTACAATAAATATGCATGAGATAGATTTGCATCTCAAGGAGGCAGTGCATGCAAATCCATCTCATACATATTCATGGTGGATATCCTGAAAATCTGACCTGGTTCCGGCTCTCGAAGACCGGAATTGCCTACCCCTGGTCTACCATAACTCCGAGGGTTTTTTCTTGGTTGGTGACTCCTAACTCAGAATGTAGCATGTAGCGTTTTTAGATAGGAGAGACACATCCTGTAGGCAGTCGGCCAGTGCCAGTGCCTCTCCTCCTCGCCAGTACCCCCCACTGGTGTGGTAGTTGCAGGCTCAGGGCCCATCTGGAGGGTCTCCGCTCATTTCCAGATGTCCTCCTGTCACGGCCCCGAGGGTAGTGTGCCACGACTTAAAAAAGTTGGCGGGACAATGCCCTTCTCCCTAGCTCAGGAGTAGGAAACCATGGTCCTCAAGAGTCGTATTCCAGTCGGGTTTTCAGGATTTCCCCAATGAATATGCATGAGATCTATTTGCATTCACTGCTTTCAATGCATATTCATTGGGGAAATCCTGAAATCCTGACTGGAATACGGCTCTCGAAGACCGGAGTTCCCTACCCCTGCCCTAGCTGCTATGTTTCACCCTGTATTCCTTCTATACTACAGAAGCTCATATTCCTTTCTGATTTGGCCCATTTATGAACTCGATGTATCTTTTTAGAGGGTTTTTCCCACATGCTAAACTTCAAGTCATTCTGTTAAATTTTCAGATCATTTTTTGCCCCCAGCCACATGAAGGCATTTTTCAACTCCTTTTGTAGAATTCTTTCCAACTTCCATTGGGTTATAAAGAATAAAAACATATAAATATTACATCCGAATATTGGCTCAACAATGTTTTGACCCTTTAATTTGACAAGGCAGGATAAGGATCTATATTGGAGACTTTTCCATGCCACAGAAACTATTTCCATGCTTGTCTCTGTTCTCAATAATTACCTTGTAGAAAGCAGATGCTAGATGCGGCATGATGAAATCCATACGTGGTTGTAAAGTTTTGGAATTTAGACATTCCAGACTGGACTATTAAACGATGCAGAGCTGACGTGCATTTCTTAGAAGGCTCTTCTTTATAAATAAATTCTATTGGTCCTGGCTAGGGTTACCATATGACTCCAGAAAAAAGAGGACAGATTGAGACTTCCAGGTTTTACTTCCATTGCTTTCAGTGGAAGTAAAACCTGGAGGTCTCAATCCGTCCTCTTTTTTTCTGGAGCCATATGGTTACCCTAGTCCTGGCCTTGATAAAAATATAGTAACATAGTAGATGACGGCAGATAAAGACCCGAATAGTCCATCCAGTCCTTCAGAAACATCACTTTTCCTTCAGAAATCCTTGTTTCTTGGGGCACACTGGTGTATTTTCTAGTAGGGCTTTATATCTTCCAATATTTATAGCAGTGCCCACTGCCCAGGGGCTTTTAACAACCTGAGATATCTTTGGTTCATATATTGGGCCTTTAAAATGTGGTTTTGAGAGAGAGAGAGTCTCTTAGGGCTCCTCTTACGAAGGCACGGTAGGTCCTTAACGCACAGAATAGCGCACGCTAAAATGCCACGCGCGCTAGCCGCCACTGCCTCCTCTTGAGCAGGCAGTAGTTTTCTGGCTAACGCGCGCTAATTCGGTGCGTGCGCTTAAACCACTAGCGCACCTTCATAAAAGGAGCCCTTTTACAAAGGCGCGTTAGGGCCTTAATGCGTGGCATAGCATGCGCTAAAATGCCATGCGTGCTAGCCGCTACCGCCTCCTTGTGGGCAGGCGGTATTCTGGCTAACGCGCGCTAATCTGGTGCGTGCGCTTAAACCACTAGCGCACCTTCGTAAAAGGAACCCTTAGGGCTCCTTTTACGAAGGCACGTTAGGGCCTTAACGCGTGGCATAGCATGCGCTAAAATGCCGCACACTAGCCGCTACCGCCTCCTCGTGAGCAGGTGGTAGTTTTCAGCTAGCGCACGTTATAGCATGCGCTAATCAGGCATGTTAGGGCCTTAATGCTTGGCATAGCATGTGCTAAAATGCCACGCGTGCTAGCCGCTACCACCTCCTCGTGAGCAGGCGGTAGTTTTCAGCTAGCGCACGCTATAGCATGCGCTAATCAGGCGCGTTAGGGCCTTAATGCTTGGCATAGCATGCACTAAAATGCCGTGCACGCTAGCCGCTCATGCCTCCTCGTGAGCAGGTGGTAGTTTTCAGCTAGCGCACGCTATAGCACGCGCTAATCAGGTGCGTGCGCTAAAACCACTAGCGCACCTTCGTAAAAGGAGCCCTTGGTGTCGTGCTGAGGGCAGGTTATGCGACAGTTTCAATGCAGATGTGGATGTTGGTGCTCAGGTAAAAATTTTGCTTCCCCTCTGTGATTCTTGTGCCATTATAAATTCCGTCTGTCTAGTGATTGTTTTCTAGACGGTAAAAAACGCAGCTATCAAAGGTTCCACTTCGCTCTCTCTGAACTAGAACAAATCAAATCTGTCATTTCTTTTGTGTGACTTCCACCGCCTGTGCGTTTTGGACACAAAGCAGCCATTAGTGTTCCACGCAGAAGCCTTAAGAGCTAATTAATGAAACCCACAGCTGTTCGGTCTCTTTTTTGCTGCTGAAAAACGGCAAGAACCGGGACTGAAGACGTCAAATTTTTTTTTTTTATCGGCAAAAGTCAATCATCCCCAATTTTATGATGTAGAATTAGGTAATTGGAAATTCTATGAAAATATAAGGTGGTATACAGAAATAAAACACAAACCAAAGGAAATAAGGCGAGACTTTTTTTTATTGGACTAACTGGATGCATTTTATGATGAGCTTTCAAAGGTCAGAAAAAAGCAAATGTTGACAAATATCCATATATATATATAAGGAAAACCTGAAAGCATTTTGGGGATAGGAAGAGGGAGGGGTGGGTGGGTGGGCAGGAGACAGAGAGGTGGCAGAGCAGTTTTAAATGTCTTTACGGTGGGAAAGAAAGTCCAAATCGCTGTTCAAGTCCTGTCTGGTAGGTGTCAAAATCTAGATTCACTAAAGTCGGCGATCGTCGCTAAACCTGTTAATCGCTGCTAACCCACCCGATTCACTAAACGGCCCACCGCCCATTTTTTTCCCTCAACTGCCCATTTTCCGATCCAGCCATGCAAATTAGTAAAAAAACCCATGCAAAACAGCCAAGCGGTTGATTCACTTACATTGCTGGGCTATTTAGCATCAGGTTTTACCGATCCGAAAACCCAAATGCTATAGACCTGTCGATGACTGTGTTACCGAAAGATACTACCATATACAGGCCTTAAAGCAACATCCTCTCCTATAACCAAAAGAATAGAATACGTGGGTAACAGGATGATTATAAATCTATTTCTCAACTTCTTTGCATTTTATACATGCTGAGAACTGCTGATTAAAATCTGAATGCTGCAAAAATTTTTAGAAGAAACTTTTAAATATCTATACTCTTGCAATCAAACAAAAATTCCCATTTGAACAGTATACTAACCCCCTCTTCTATGAAACTGCATTAGTGGTTTTTAGCACAGAGAGCACGCAGAGAGCTGCGCTGAATGGCCAGCGCTGCTCCCGATACTCATAGAGTTCCTATGAGCGTCGGGAGCAGTGCGGGCCATTCAGCGTGGCTCTCCGTGCTAGAAACTGCTAGCGCAGTTTCGTAGAAGAGGGAGTAAATATACAAGGTGAGCATATGTGCATGACAGAAGAGCGAGACTTGAATGCGATTGTATGTGATGATCTTAAGGTGACCAAACAGGTTGAAAAGGTGATGGTGAAAGCTAGATGGATGCATAGGGAGAGGTATGGACGGTAGGAAAAAGGAGGTATTGATGCCCCTGTATAAGACTTTGGTGAGACCTCATTTAGAATATTGTGTACAATTCTGGAGGTCGCACCTTCAAAAAGATATAAAAAGGATAGAGTCGGTCCGGAGGAAGGCTACTAAAATGGTGTGTGGTGGAAAACTGGAACGCTTTTCCGGAGGCTATCGTAGGGGAAAACACTCTCCAGAGATTCAAGACAAAGTTAGACAATTTACTGCTGAACTGGAGCGTACGCAGGTAGGGCTGGTCTCAGTTGGGGCACTGGTCTTTGACCTAGGAGCCGCCGCGGGAGCAGACTGCTTGGCACGATGGACCACTGCTCTGACCCAGCAGCGGCAACTCTTATGTTCTTATGTAGATAAAAGTTCAGTTCATAGGACCTCTTATGATTTAGATATCATTTCAGGTCCCCATTCTGTATCTTTATTCCTTAATCATTTGCACTCACCCCTCCTCCCTACCTTACTAAGAAGTTATAAGTGATACCTAAACACTGGTTCCTTGTCCTTTCTGCCAGTTCTAAAAAGGATTATTTGTGGTGATTTGAACCCCTATCGATACAGATGGACATTGTTCGCGCGACTCCCATGCAGGTTTTCCTGGGGTTTGTATCTCATGATTTTTAGAGAGTGATGATTGATTTTCAAACGGGTTTCAAAAATCTTGTAAGATCTTTATTGATTTATTTTTAGGAAGGCAGCGTGTCTTAAAATCCCCCAAAGAAGTTACGGTGTGGATTGAAACGAGGGCGTCGGGAGTTTATAGCCTATTTCAGTGCTAATTTTGGCAGGAGCCATATAAGATAAGTGTTGCCTTTCGATTTGTGGGTGGTTTGTCCCGTGCTGACACATGTTCACCTTTATTGATTGGGTTGTAACCTCTGCAAACAATGTCCATCTGTCCTGCCCACGGGAGGGGCCTGAGGCATCTGAGCCAATCAGGGCCTTAGGCCCCTGCCCATGCATCACATGATGCACCAGGATGGAGCCTAAGGCCCTGTGTTATTGAGGAAGGAGCCAATCAGGGACTTCCTTAGGCTCCTTCCTGGCATAATTTCAAAGAGGGGCATACACAGGGGCGGGATGTAATCAGGGCTCTTACATACACACGTGACTTACAAAATACTGTATATTACACACATCCCTGCGGCATTTAGTTGTCTGCACTTAAGCCAGCTTTAGGGCTGATATAACTGTGAGCGTCTAATTGGTAGGCAATTGTTGATACCCTGGATTACACAAGTATGCCACACTGGAGCATAGGCTCTTACCATGCATCTTAGAGCACCTATATGGAGGCACCTACTTAGAGACTTGGCTCCTATATGTCCACGTGAAGATTGCTGTGCCAAGGACCCTGTTGTTTGGCTTAAATCACAACATTACACAAGGAAGAAAACCAAAATCGTGTCAACTGGCAAATGTAGAATCGGAAAAAGCCCCTGCTTCCAAAACCGGTTGAGAATGACTGCGGCGATGGTAATGTACAGCTGCAAGGAAGATTGGAAACAGCTGTGGTCTTAAGTGTGTGGGCATAATACAGTATATCGCTATATATAGCTGCAGATATTGCATGAAAAGAAAAAAAATAGAGCTTACAGCTGTCATATTATATCATGTTCATCGGCCCAACTGTTCTAGGATTGGAGGACTAGAGGGCTTAAGAATGATCCCATCAGTTCATTCTGGGGCAACTGCTGTGAACAGCTTTTTGTTAGTCCACCCAGAGCAGCTGCCTTTCAGACCATCAAATTATATCCAGCCTGAACACCAGATAAGGGCTTCGATTTTATGAACCATCAACATCTTTTTCTTTCTTTCCGTATTCATTTCTTGCTATTGAATTCACCAGAATTTGTTTATATAAAATTAACATGCTTGGGAGGCTACTGTCCCTATACTGTAATAATAATAATAATAATAACTTTATTTTTGTATACCGCAATATCACAAGCAGTTCAGAGCGGTTTACAGAGGAAGAGACTGTCTACAGACAGCAATGTTAAAATAAAGACTTTCAAATTACAATAGCATGTCAAAAATTATCCAGAAGCATTTCAAAGATACAAGAAGACAGGAAAGGCGTTAGAGAAATTGATCAGAGATAGGTTTTAATTGACTTCCTGAAGGTTTGGTAGGAGGGTGCATTTGAAATGAAATTGGTTAAACAATTATTCTAGAGAATGACACGGTGACAAAATTCATCACCGTTCCCGTCCCCGCGGATAACCGCGGTAAACCATCTTCATGTCATTCTTTAAGGAGAGAGGGAAGAATCAGAGTACGAATGGCCACAGCCACTGACCCGCAAGTTTTGCTTTGAAGAATGCTGGTGTAGAAGGACTGAGGTTGAAACAGACACTACAGAATGACAGTCTCTGGTATCCAGATATTGTGATGTCATAATGCCTCATTCCACCAGTGCCTAAGAACCAATCACATCAGTGATGTCACAATGGCTTCATTATCCTTGGCTCACATAAGAATCAGAGTATGAATGGCCACAACCACTGATCCGCAAGCTTTGCTTTGAAGAATGCTGGTGTAGAAGGACTGAGGTTGAAACAGACACTACAGAATGACAGTCTCTGGTATCCAGAGCAGATATTGTGATGTCATAATGCCTCATTCCACCAGTGCCTAAGAACCAATCACATCAGTGATGTCACAATGGCTTCATTATCCTTGGCTCACATAAGAATCAGAGTATGAATGGCCACAACCACTGATCCGCAAGCTTTGCTTTGAAGAATGCTGGTGTAGAAGGACTGAGGTTGAAACAGACACTACAGAATGACAGTCTCTGGTATCCAGAGCAGATATTGTGATGTCATAATGCCTCATTCCACCAGTGCCTAAGAACCAATCACATCAGTGATGTCACAATGGCTTCATTATCCTTGGCTCACATAAGAATCAGAGTATGAATGGCCACAACCACTAATCCGCAAGCTTTGCTTTGAAGAATGCTGGTGTAGAAGGACTGAGGTTGAAATAGACACTAGAAAATGACATGGGATTATTTCCCGCACTTATCCGCGGGGACGGGAACGATGATGAATTTTGTCATTGTGTCATTCTCTAAATTATTCCATGTGCCTGCTTGGAATGATAGTGATCTATCAAGGAATCTCTTGTAGATACAGCCCTTTAAGGATGGAAAAGCAAACAGGTAGGCACTACGTGTGCAACTGGTGCCTGGAAATTCAAAATGGTGTGACAGGTAGATTTGGGGATGAACCTGTTATAGTTTTGAAGCAGAGGCAGGCAAACTTGAAAATGACCCTTGCTTCCACCGGCAGCCAGTGTAATTTTTTTGTAATATGGGCTTGCATGATCCAATCTATTTAATAATAATTACTTTATTTTTGTATACCGCAATACCACAGCAGTTCAGAGCGGTTTACAGATGAAGAGACTGTACACAGACAGCGATGTTACAGAAAAGACTTTCAAATTACATTAGCGAATCAAAAGTAGTCGGGTATATCCGGAGGCATATCAGAGATACAACAAGGCAGGAAGGGAGTCAGATAAATTTATCAAAGAGATAGGTTTTAATTGATTTCCTAATTGTATTTGTGCAAGCAACCAAAATACACTAACCCTTCGACAATATTTGAAGCTGAACCATAAGATTGCCCTATAAGAAACAATCAGCTCCCCCTCCCCCAATGTTTTACCACCAAGATTAAACTTTATTTCTATTCTGTCTCTACCAAGGTGAAGTACAATAATAACATACACAATCAAAGATATAAAACAACAAAGCAAAATATAAAATATTACTCCTTCGCAGCACAAATCTTAGTGACTAGTCAGGCTCTTGACCAAGTTGGTTTCTGGGAACTTGAAGTCTCTAGTTTTCCGCCTGGCTGCTACATGGCCCTAAATATCGCTAAGGGCTGGATTCACTAACCTGCCCGATCGTGACCGATTTATGTCCGACCCGGGCAGGTCCGATGGATTCACAAACCGGCAATATTCAAATGGGGGCGATCGGAGGAACGCCCCCATCTGCTGACACAGATTACTAGTGTGTGGTCCCGAAACATGCTCAACTTTTTTTTTTTACTTTTGCTTTAGTAGCCCAGCAAGCCCGTGGTTTTAACCCGCTTTAAACCTGCAGGTTAAAACCACAGGTTCGCAGTGCGGGGAAGCGCAGGAGAGATTCAGGGAAGAGCAGGGGGGTGATTCGGGAGAGAGCAGGGCAGCAATTCGGGGCGGCAGGCAGGAGAGATTCGGAGAAGAGCAGGGCGGCAATTCGGGAGAGAGCAGGGCGGCGATTCGGGGCGGCAGGCAGGACAGATTTGGGGCAGAGCATCGGGGCAGCAGGCAGGAGAGATTCAGGGGCAGCAGAGAGCAGGGCAGAGCTGAAGAGTCGGAAAGGACGTTTGCGACTGGTCCCCAGCAGGCGCTTCTTGGGTTGATCGGCCAGCCGAGTCGGATCGTGAAATTTGTTTTGTGAATCGCGTCCTTGCCCACTTTGCATGCCGTTCCCCTCATTTGCATGTGCGGATGGGAATCGGATCGGCAGAGAGGTAAGTGGATCGGGTCGGAGGGAAATCGGGTTGCAAAGGGGTCGCAAACCGATCGGTACACAATTGGTTTGCTTAGTGAATCTAGCCCTAAGGGGGGGGGGGAAATCATCAACACATACTAACCGCATTAGTGCGCTAATCAAGTTAGCACCCATTGATCAATTCCCCTGTAAGTAGTGTTTCCTTCAACTGCTCCCTAACATAGGGCTAGATTCACTAATCTGACTCTCCGTGGCCGATCCGCGCAGGCCAGACCAATTCAAACAAAAAAATTAAAATGAGGGCGATCGGAGGAAACCCCCCCCCCCCTCCAACCACACGGATCGCTAGTGTACAATCCTGACGCATGCACAGACTTTCTGCTTTCCCTGTAGATGGTCTGCGCATGCTCTCCTCGCTGGAAACTTTCATATGTTTTAAAGGAGACCGAAATGAAGAGATATCTGTGCACCGGGAGTCTTGGAGAGGGCAGGGGAAGGAGTGTCATTGTCTATGGGAAGCCAATTGCCTCGGCTCCGGCTGGGCTGTAGCTGGGGGGCCAAGTGGCGCTCGGGAGCAGCCCGGCTCTAAGCTTCCCATGAGCTGCTCCAGATCCATTTTTGATTTCTCCCTGCGCTGCAGAAGCTGCCCCTAAACGTGTAATTTTAACATTGGTTGTAATTCTGGGTAATTTAAGCTAACAACTGTTTGCCACCTGGTGCCGGTCTCTTCCTGGGAGGCTGGGTTTTGCCGCCCCGACTCTCCTGCTCTCTGCCGCCCTTCCCCGCAGTGCAGCCCTGCTTTAAACTCACAGGTTGAAACCACAGGCTTGCACTGCCGGGAAGGGCAGCAGAGAGCAGGAGAGTTGGGACGGCAAGAGCAGGGTAAGAGCTATCCGCTGGTGCTGTTCTGTCAAGGAGAGGCGGCAGAGAGTTGGGTGCTTTTGATGGGGCATAGAGCAGTTTTTTACACAAGCAACGCTTGTTTTTTGATTGGCCAGCCAGTCGGTGTGTCAGGAAAAAAATTAGTGAATTGCCTCCTTCCTGCTTTGGATGCCGTTTCCCCTCATTTGCATGCACGGATCGGAATCGGATCGGAGAGGTTAGTGAATCGGGTCGGAGGGAAATCAGATCGCAAAGGACTGGCAAACCAATCGGTGCACGATCAGTTTGCTTAGTGTAGATGACGGCAGATAAAGACCCAAACGGTCCATCCAGTCTGCCCAACCTTACCCACTCTTTAAATTACTTATTTAATTTAAATTTTCCTTCTTCTTAGCTATTGCTGGGCCAGAACCCAAAGCTCTGCCCGATACTGTGCTTAGGTTCCATCTACTGGCGTCTCCGTCAAAACTCTCTCCAGCCCATCTAAACCATCCCAGCCATCAAAGCCCTCCCCAGCCCAACCTAGTCTAGTCTTCGATTTATATACCGGGTCAAATCCCAATGCAGCTCGACTCGGTTCACAAGTGATTAAAGACCCGAGTGCATAAAGATGAGAACATGGGAAAGTAAATGTTACAGTGCCTCAATTCGTTAGTTTTGTGGTAAGCCATTTAGGTATTGAGTAAACAGCAAAGTTTTTAGGGCTTTACGAAATTGTTGTAGCTGACCTATCAATCTAACAGAGTCAGGGAGTCTGTTCCAAGTTTCTTCTCAACCAAACGGCCATATACGGGACACAGACCGTGCAAGTCTGCCCAGTACTGTCCTTAGTTCTTCAATATATACCGTTATTTTCTGATTAGAGATCCTCTGTGTTCATCCCAAGCTTGTTTGAACTCCATCACTGTTTTCCTCTCCACCACCTCCCTCGGGAATGCATTCCAGGCATCCACCACCCTCTCCATAAAGAAGAATTTAATTACATTGCTCTTGAATCTACCACCTCTCAACCTCAAATTATGCCCTCTGGTTTTACCATTTTCCTTTCTCTGGAAAAGATTTTGTTCTACGTTAATACCTTTCAAGTATTTGAAGCTGGTTAATTTGTCCTCTTCTAAATTAATGTGGTAAAAGCGATTAATGTAGCTGGTTTAAAAAAAAAGGTTTGGACTTGTTCCTGGAGAAAAAGTCCATAAACTGCTGTTGAGACAGACATGGGAGAAGCCACTGCTTGCCCTGGATCAGTGGCATGGAATGCTACTACTATCTGGGTTTTTGCCAGGTACTTGTGACTTGGATTGGCTTCCGTGAAGGCGAATACTGGGTTAGATGAACCATTGGTCTGATCCAGTAAGGCTATTATGTTCTTACTAGTGTTTAAGCCCGTTACATTAACGGGTGCGAGTAAAGCCTCCTTCCCTCACATGTCCCCTATTTTCAGCCCCAGCTCCAAACCCATTTTTACCCACCCCACCCCCCAGCCCCCTTCTCCTATCTTTTCATCAGGAAGGAGCAAAGCCAGTTCAAAACTGTTCCACCCACCCCACCCAGTGTTTAACTTCAAAGGCAAGCGCTGCGCCACGCTGTTGCTGGCCTCGGCGTCTTCTGTCCACTGCGGCCAGCCCTAGCGGAAACAGGAAGTTGTCAGAGGGCGGGCCACAGTGGAGAGAAGACGGCGAGGCCAGCGGCAGCACGGCGCAGCGCTTTTCTTTGAAGTTAAATGCGGCGGGCGGGTGAGCAGGCGAGGGGGAGAAGTAGATGCCGGCAGGGGTGCCTGTGCCCTCCCCCACCCCGTTCCAACGCCTATGGAGGTTTCTCTGGCGGTAAGTGAGGGCGGGAGGGGGGAATCACCGGCGTGTTTCCTGCCTCCGTGTTCGAAAATGGAATTTGACACGGAGGGACACAGCAAACTGTCAGGAAACACGCCATGCGCATAGGATTTTATTATAGAGGATGTTAATATCCTTTTGTCAGTATGTATTTATATGTTAGTCTGTCTCCCACAAAATTCAGAATTTTTATTATAATATCTAGTAGTGCACCTGGTGATTGGTATATCAATGAGATCAGACCCCTAATTGGTATTCTTGAATAGTAAAATATTTTCACATCAATGTGGCTTGTTTATTTTTAAAGGGAAATTCTCATATCTTTTCCAGAAGCTGTCCTAACATGCAAACACATTGAAAGAAAGGTTCTGTTTGATGTTATGTAGAAGAAAAAATAAAGATGTTTGCTGGTAAACTTGCACAGATAACCTTCTCAGCTGCTGAGGGGATCCATCTTGTAGCCAGAAATGGGAGTAATCTGTGCAATTGGCTCCTTAATCTTGTTCTAATGGAGAGGGTAGATGAGTCAACATCATTGCGCCCTCTGCTGGATGTACTGTATGATGGGCTTGTCCACCAGCCGAGCAGCAGCATCTTCATGCCCCTTCCTGGCAAACTATGGTATTTTAACAGCTAGCATCAAGCCAGAAAGATTTCCTCATGTCATTGGGAGTTGTGATCATCTCTTGAAACAACCTTACAGCTGTTCATTAAAGATTCAAAAAAAGGCCAGAAAAATTAAAAACAAATATATGAAATAAAAGCAGCAGAAGCCTCTGCGAAGCCTGGTAATTACATCCTTCAGACAATACATTGGTTCCTGATACTGAACTAGCAATCAAAGTAAATCATTGCATAAGCACTTCCCATTTACAGTGACTCCCCAGCCAGTCAGGTTTTTTGTTTTCAGGATTTCCACATTAAATATTCATGAGAAAGAGCTGCATGCAGTGGAGGCAGTAATTGTAAATCTCTCTCTTGAATATTCATCGAGGACAGTGGCGTACCAAGGGCGGGGGGGGAGGGGTGGACCACCTCGGGTGCACGCCCTAAGGGGTGCACAGTTGGCTGGGTCCGGAACCTCCTGGGACCTGCACTTCAGCGCAGCTGCTGGTCCACCCCCGCGGCCAAGAAAAAGGCTAAGAAGCCGGCGGGAGCGGTGAAAGCATCCTTTAAGGAACACCCTCCTGATTTTGCTCTATCCCGCCCCCTTCGTGATGCCATCGGAGAGCGTACTCGGGCAAGGTCGACCGATGGCTGAGTACGCTCTCCGATGGCATCACGAAGGGGGCGGGATAGAGCCAGATCAGGAGGGTGTTCCTTAAAGGATGCTTTCACCGCTCCTGCCGGCTTCTTAGCCTTTTTTGAACCTTAGCAGTGGTGTACCAAGGGCGGGGAGTGCGTCAAGAAAATGATGGGGGGGTGTCAAAAATGATGGGTCCTGGCTGTCACATACCCTAGGTACGCCACTGATCGAGGATATCCTGTAAACCTCACTGGTCTAGACAAATTTGAATAACCAAATTTGAATAACATTAAGGCCATCTCCATCACTAGGTTAACCAGGTGATTAGTACTGGAGAGCAATGTCTTCAAATGGGTTAGTTTTTGACTTTAATGTACAAAAATAACATTAGAATTGCTTTCATTCATTTATTTATTTATTCAATTTTCTACACCATTCTTCCAGGGGAGCTCAGAACGGTTTACATGCATTTATTCAGGTAGTCAAGCATTTGTCCCTGTCTGTCCCGGTGGGCTCACAATCTATCTAATGTACCTGGAGCAATGGGGGGATTAAGTGACTTGCCCAGAGTCACAAGGAGTAACGTGGGTTTGAGCCCACAACTGGATTGAGGCCCTTGAGGAGGGACTTTGACACCCCTGCAGTAAGGGAACGGTTAATCAGCTGGCTGGGTTAGAGGGCAGAGGCAGTGGCGTACCTAGGGGGGGGGGCGGGGGGGGGCGGGCCGCCCCGGGTACCAGCCCTAAGGGGGTGTTCCCGGCCTTGCCGTTCAGTCCCCCGCCACCCCCGAAGGACCGCTCGCCCCCCTGGCCTCCCCGCACCACCTATGAACAGCCGCAGCAGGATCGCGAAGTCAGCGTCAGCATCCCTGCGCTGCTTCCTACGACGCGATCCCGCCCCTCCTCTGACGTCAGAGGAGGGGCGGGACCGTGGCGCAGGAAGCAGCAGGGATCGCTGACGCTGACTTCGCGATCCTGCTGCGGCTGTTCATAGGTGGTGCGGGGAGGCCAGGGGGGCGAGCGGTCCTTCGGGGGTGGCGGGGGACTGAACGGCAAGGCCGGGAACACCCCCTTAGGGCTGGTACCCGACGCTGACTTCGCGATCCTGCTGCGGCTGTTCATAGGTGGTGCGGGGAGGCCAGGGGGGCGAGCGGTCCTTCGGGGTGGGTCGGGGCATCAGGCCTTCAGGGTGGGGCGGGCGGGCAGGCAAGCAGGCTTTCAAGGGGGAGGGGGTGACAGGCAGGCAGGCAGGCCTTCAAGGGGGGACAGGCCTTCGGGGGGGGGGTGCAGACATTCAAGGGGGGCAGGCCTTCAAGGGGGGCAGGCAGGCCTTCAGGGGGGTGCAGACCTTCGGGGGGGGGTGTAGGCCTTTGGGGGGGTGCAGACCTTCAAGGGGGTGCAGGCCTTCAAGGGGGGAAAGGCAGGCAGGCCTTCAAGGGGGGGACAGGCCTACAAGGGGGGGGACAGGCCTACAAGGGGGGGGACAGGCCTTCAAGGGGGGGTGCAGGCCTTCAAGGGGGGGTGCAGGCCTTCAAGGGGGGTGCAGACCTTCGGGGGGGGGGGTAGGCCTTTGGGGGGGTGCAGACCTTCAAGGGGGTGCAGGCCTTCAAGGGGGGAAAGGCAGGCAGGCCTTCAAGGGGGGGACAGGCCTACAAGGGGGGGACAGGCCTACAAGGGGGGGGGACAGGCCTACAAGGGGGGGGACAGGCCTTCAAGGGGGGGTGCAGGCCTTCAAGGGGGGTGCAGGCCTTCAAGGGGGAGACAGGCCTTCAAGGGGGGGAAAGGCAGGCAGGCAGGCCTTAAAGGGGGGACAGGCCTACAAGGGGGTGGGACAGGCCTTCAAGGGGGGGACAGGCCTTCGGGGGGGTGCAGACCTTCAAGGGAGTGCAGGCCTTCGGGGGGGGGGTGCAGTCCTTCAGGGGTGGGGTTTAGGCCTTCAGAGGGGGACAGACCTTCGGGTGGGAGGTAAAGTCCTTCGGGGGGTGCAGGTCTTCAGGGGTGGGGTGTAGCCCTTCGGAGGGGGGACAGACCTTCGGGGGAGGGGGGTCCTGGTGTAAAAGTACACAGAGGGAGAGAGGGAAGGGGGGGTTCAAAGATACATGCATATGCCAGACTTTGGGGGTTAGAAATAATGGGTCTAAAAACAGAGGAGTGGGAGAGAGATGGTGCATAATGGGATTTAGGGAGGGAAGGAACAGAAAGGGAGAGAACTTGGAAACAGGGGATGGTGTGGAGGGGGGATAGAGATACTGGATAGGAGGATAGTTGGGAACAGAAAGGGAGAGATGGTGGATCCTGGGGTGGTGGGGAGTTGAGAAAAGGTGAATCTGTGGATGGAGACAAAAAAAAGGAAAGATGCCAGATCTCCGGGAGAGGGAAGGGAAACGGAAGGGGAGAACAGAGATGGCAGACGGATGGTTAGCACGGAGAAAGGAGACCCTGGCAAGCAAGACAACAAGAGCCTGGGACCAACAAGATTTGAATATTGATCAGAGAACAAAAGGTAGAAAAAATAATTTTATTTTCTGTTTTGTGATTACAATATGTTAGATTTGAAAAGTGTACATGAGACAGCTTGAAATGGGAACTTTTCTATTTTTGTGAATGGCAAGGCTGAGTTCAGTTAAAATATATGCTTTATAAGAAAATATAATAATGTGTTTTATAAAGTTTATAAGCATTGCTGGCATACTCGGTGAGGTGTTCCTAGTGTTGGTGGTGGTGGTAGCATGTCAGTGTGTTGAGAGGAAGAGGTAGTCTGGGAAATTCTGCTGAGCAAACTCTGGGCCCATTTCCACCCCCAGTTAGTCCACTCCACTCAACTGGTTCACACACTGAGTGGGTCTTTGGGTGTTATTTCTGGGTAGTTGTTTTAGAATCTCTTCCAGTGGTTTGTCAGTATCTCCTTCTGGTCCAAGGAAGGAAACTTTGTCAACCTTAGCATTGACCTTCAGAATATGTTTGTAACAGCGCTGCTTGTGTGGCATTAGGCTATGTAGTGATCGAAAGAAAAAAACAGACCTTTGCACATTTTTGCACTATATGGTGGGTGTATGAGGAGATTCATTTCCTGCACAGTTAAGTCCATTTTTTCTACTGAATAATAGTATAGGTACAATGAAAGTAAATAGCAAAAATGTTTGAGTAGATAATTAAGGAAATCTTTTTCATATTGCTTGCTTATGGACTGGGAAAAAAGACTGTTCAAGCAAATGTCTCCAGAACTGCTTTAATGGAAAAATGTGATTTTTTTTTTTTAAGTACTTTGTGAAATTTATTGTTGTTGTGAAATTTATTGTTATACTTTGTTTAAACTTAAAAAGCGGTGTCATTAACAGTGAATCTAATCGAAAAATCGATTCAACAGGGTGAATCGGATCGAATGAAATATTTTTCTCTGAATCGGGCAGCACTATTGGCTACCATGAGAATGGGCTACTGGGCATGATGGACCATTGGTGTGACCCAGTTAGGCTATTCTTATGTTATGTTCTCATCTGTAGGGGCCTTTGTTTTCACTTCTTATTTTAATGTATTTTTTTCCTGGGAACTTATCAGTGTTTTTTTATAATGGGAACAAAAATGGAAGAGAATTAATGTGTGTGGAATGGGGGGGGTAACTAATTTCTTCAGCTAAATAATTCAATCCACTTCAAACAGACATAGGAGAACTCACGCACCATTCACACACCCTCCAACCAAAAACGTCAAAAGAAAAAAAACTGTTCGACAACCTCCTAGCCATTCGAGCTGCAACACTTGACCCCCAACTCTACAACCTATTGACCTCGACCACAAACTACAAAACCTTAAAAAAAGAAATAAAAACCCTTCTATTAAAAAAACACATAAAACCAAACTAACATAATCAGAACTGTCCCAAGCATCACCTGCAACTACTCCATATGTACTTCTGATGTCATGACAATTCAGACATAATTTATGTTATGTTATGTTTGGAATAATGGTTACATAAATGAGGTTCAATAAAAGAAAATTTTCTGTGGGAGCATTTGTTGGAACTTCTGTTATCCTGATTTCTTCTATCTGTGGGCTTTCTTTAGCTAACCTACTTATCTGGGGCTTTCCACTTCTGCAGCTGCCCTTTTCACGGTCCACTTTGCGCTTGCACTCTCTGGGGAGGGGGGGGTTGGGTCTGGGCTTGGTGGGGTAGGTGTGTCTGGTAGTTTTGTCTGGGTGGTGGCTGGGTGTTTCTTGGGTGCTTGTGCGGATTGGTGTGTCTGGTGAGCGGTCTGGGTGTTGTTGCTTGTGGGGGTTTTTTTCATTATAAAATATGGCTGAGGGTCTAGTCCGGCTTATTATTCTTGTGGGTTCTGGGGTGGGATTTGTTTGCTTGCCCCAAGTTTTGGCCTTTTGTTGTGTATTGCTATGCCTCTCATTGGCAATTTTCTCTTGGGAGAGGCTTGTTCATGCTTGTTGTTGCTGTTACTCTCATTCTGTGTTCTTTTTGATAATGTATAAGTTTCTGTACAGACCATGGTTGCTTGTCTGGACCTTTTGCCATTCTCAATAAAAATACTTTGGAAAAAAAAAAAAAAGAGAAAATTTTCACTGCCTGTTTCTATTCTGACCATTTATTCCATTTCATGGTTATTGCAAAAAAAAAAAAAAAAAAAAAAATTTTACATGAGGGGGGGGGGGGGGGTCAAAAAATGATGGGCCCCGGGTGCCACATACCCTAGGTACGCCACTGGGCAGAGGAGTAGGGTTAAGGATTGAAGGCTATATCAAAAAGGTGGGTTTGGGCCTGAGCTCAAAGTGGGTGGATCCAAAATTTCATCTCTGCCCCAACCCTCATGCCTCCCCATGCTGGAGGGAGGGGGGGCTGGCAGTGGTGGCTCAGAAATGCTGCTATTGGCTAACCAAGTTTGCAAGTGTTATGGTGAGGAAATGGTCTATGGGCTGGTGGGGCTTGGAGATCCCTGCCAGCCACACTAAAAGAGTATTGATTTTGGGTGGTCCTGAGCCCAAAGTGGGTAGGCCCTGGTTCAGTCATGGCTATACCACTGTCCATGACAGTAATCTCACTCCTAAGCCAGGGTATGTGGACTATGTTCTCAGTCTGTCTCAGATGTCTCCAAACATGCCATAATTACACCCCTCCTAAAATAAAAACTGTCACCGGACCCTACTTGCCCTTCCAATTATCACCCCCATCTCCCGCCTCCCTTTCTTATCTAAGCTGTTTGAACATACTGTCCACCGCCATTGCCTTGACTTCTTGTCAACCCTGTTTTTGACCCATTCCAATCAGGCTTTTGCCCCCTACACTCCATGAAAACTGCCCTTGCCAAAGTCTCCAATGAACTGTCCCTGGCCAGATACAAAGGCCTCTAATTCTATCCTCCGCTGCTTTCAACACTGTAGACGAGAGATTCCCAATCCTGTCCTGGAGGACCACCTGCCAGTCAGGTTTTCAGGACAGCCCTAATGAATATGCATGGAGCAGATTTGCATGCCTGTCTCCTCCATTATATGCAAATCTCGCTCATGCATATTCATCAGGGCTATCCCAAAAACCCGACTGGCTGGTGGCCCTCCAGGACAGGGTTGGGAACCACTGCAGTAGACCACCACCTTCTCCTTGATATGCCGTCCTCACTTGCATTTCAGGGCTCCGTTCTTTCTTGGTTCTATTCTTATCTCTTACACCGCACCTTTAGTATATGTAGTGGTGGGTTCTCCTCCACTTCTCTCCCACTATCAATCAGAGTACCCCAGGGCTCTGTCCTGGGACCCCTTCTTTTCCCCGTCTATACTTATTCCCTTGGTGCTCTGATCTCTTCCCATGTTTTTCAATATCACCTCTATGCTGACAACTCACAAATCTTCCTCTCCACACCAGAAATCTCCAGGCTCATGTCTCAACCTGTCTATCTGATATTGCTTCCTGGATGCTCCACTGCCTCTTACAGCTGAATAGGACCAAGACTGGGTTACTTATCCCTCTGCCTAAGCCCATCTCTCCTCTCCCCTACTCTCTATCTCAGTAGATGGCGTTCTCGTCCTCCCTGTCTCGTCATCTTTGACTCCTCTCTCTCCTTGTCTGCACAGATCCAGTAGACCACCAAAACCTGTCACTTCTGTCTTGACAATATCACCAAGATCCAACCCTTCCTCTCGGAGTCCACCGCCAAAACCCTTATCCATGCCTTTTCCACCTCTTGCTTCGACTACTGCAATTTGCTTAAGAACATAAGAATTGCCGCTGCTGGGTCAGACCAGCAGTCCATCGTGCCCAGCAGTCCGCTCACGCGACGGCCCATTGGTCAAAGACCAGTGCCCTATTTGAGTCTAGCCTTACCTGCGTATGTTTTGGTCCAGCAGGAACTTATCTAACCTTTTCTTGAATCCCTGAAGGGTGCTTTCCTCTATAACAGCCTCTGGAAGAGCATTCCAGATTTCTACCACTCCAGATTTCTACCATCCTGTCCCCGCACGATTTGTCGCTCTCCCTCTCCCCGCCCCATTCCTGCAAGCTCTGCCCTAACCGCACAATCCCCAAACACTTATGATTTTCAAGTGTTTGAGGCTTGTGCGGATAAGAACAGAGCTGAGGCATTGGTGGAATGAGGCATTATGACATCACAATCTGAGCTCTAGAATGTTGCTACTTATGATTTTAAAGTGTTTCAGGCTTGTGCAGGTGAGGACAGAGCTTGCAGGAATAGGGCAGAGATCAATGTTACTTCTAATTTTTCATAGGCTGCGTGCGCAAAAAATTTCATCTGTGCGCATTTTAAAGAAAAACTAAATTTGTGTGCGCTATAAAAATGATTGCCAGAGGGCTCGGAGTTCAGTTATGGGCATTTATGGGCAGGTCTTTTAGTTTAGTCTGAATTTAAAAAACACAATGTAATTTTAGTTACACTTTATGTAACATAAAGTGTCATTTCAATGAACATAAATTATGTTTCATTGAAACGTTTCATTGAGTGCCATCTATAAATAAGGTATCATTGTACTTTATACTTAAAATTTAGAAAATAACAGCAATTTAGTTTTCAAAGTTTTTCCCTGTGATCTTTCTTATTTATCCAGTCCAAATAAATTATGTGAAGATCTGTTGAGCCTCCATCTTGAAGGTGACTCTTAATGTAATGTAATGTAATTTATTTCTTATATACCGCTACATCCGTTAGGTTCTAAGCGGTTTACAGAAAATATACATTAAGATTAGAAATAAGAAAGGTACTTGAAAAATTCCCTTATTGTCCCGAACACGCATCAGCATTTCCAAATGCTCTAAATGTAAACGATTCCTTTGTTTAGTCTTCAAATTGTTCATTAGACTAAAACCACGCTCACAATCTGAACTAGATGCTAAGAATATGGCACCAATGTCCATCAATTTTGCTAAATCTGCAAATTGATCATTCTGAGATGCAAATTTCGACATATCTGGAAAGCTGTTTATCAGATTGCTTTTGATTTGTTCTGCAACAAGGAATTTAAAGTCATTGTATTGCTGAATAATAACACTTTCCTCCGGAAGAAATTGTTTATACTTTAAACAAAGAGATCTGATATGTCCATTTCTGAAGTCAAAGTCGCATTGTGAAATTGCTGTACAGT
The DNA here is from genome assembly GCF_902459505.1 of Geotrypetes seraphini. NCBI lineage: Eukaryota > Metazoa > Chordata > Amphibia > Gymnophiona > Dermophiidae > Geotrypetes > Geotrypetes seraphini. The sequence goes on from NC_047087.1 coordinate 294,139,711, forward strand.
CAAAAGCAGACCATTCCTCAACTTCATTTTCAGGAAATCTTTCACCCAGATGCAAACATAGGATGTTGATGAAGGTTATTATGGAATTAGTATCCCATTAGAACTTTTTCTCCAGACCTCATCCTGTTGTCAAGAAGACTGTTGACTTTATCACTCCACTTAACCTTGTCGCCTAAGTATTGCATTCTAAGTATGTTCAATTTACCCTGTGCAAGATGATAAGCTTCCAATGGTGTCAAACCACGTTTTTGAAATGCCATGGTTAAGGAAGCCAGTTCTGATAAGACATCATTCAAAACTTCAAGTGTAATATGAAATTGTTCACTGTTCAGCTTCTTATAGCAGTACTTTGCAATAGGATCATTATCTTTTTCAAAATATTTTAACAGGGGATCATAATTTCGAATCATTGTTTTAAGTGCAAAGTGTCTAGATAACCAGTGCACTTCATTCAGAGGTCTGAAAGCAATTGATTCACATTCAGATGCATCTGCTATTTCTTGAAATTTGCATCGTTTAGTAGACCGACAGAACACCGTGTACACAATTCTCATTACAGTTTCTACTTCTTTAATCAATTTTATTTCTTTCCATGAATCAGAAAGTCCCAAATCTTCAGCGTTATAAAGCCTCAGCGCCATTTTGGACAATGTGAACAGCGGAGCAACAAGCTTTGAACAAAATAACAATTTTGTGTGGATCATCACCCCCTCATGCAGCTTTAGGCAAAATGGGGAGCCCCTGTCAGGTGTTTGCTGGAGGAAGTGGCTGGCTTCAAAGCTAAGTAAAAAATATTTAAGAAAGTCTTTTTGATAATGCATATGTTGTTTCTGTTTCTGATATATTTTCTCAGTGAGATGTCCTTGCTTTCATCTATTTTGAGTACTGGTTGCATACCAGCAACATTCTAAGAGTTAGTGGAGTTTTTTAATGACCAATGATGGAAGTGTGGTAATCCCCTATATACTGGTAGGATATTTTGTGAGCCCTCTGAGGCCTAAAGTCTCAAAAAAACCGTGTTAAAAAAATGACGGGCTGCTATCGCAGCCTTTCTGGTAGCGATTTTTAAAAAACTAGTCATTCTCCAAAAAAATGCTCATGCAAATGAGGTTGGCAGAGAGTAGCAAAGACTCGCTAAATTTGCATGTGCCCATTGCTGGTGATAGTCTTGGTGGAGACTTTGGCACCTCTTCATCCTCCCCCCACCCCCCGGACCTCTTTACAAATCTTCGTCAGCACAAGCAATTACTCTAGCTGCTGCTCATGCTGGCCTGGCTCCCTCTGAAATTACTTCCAGGTCGCTGGGACAGGATGTGATATCAGAGGGAACACCAGCACAAGCAGCAGGCTGGAAATGCTGCTTGTGCAGGTGAAGATTTAATAAGGTACAGGGATAGAAAGGGGTGTGACAAGGAGCGGAGAGGAAGGGGTGGTTGCTGTGAAAGGAGTGGTGAGGGGAGGGGGGAAGTGAAGAGGAGGGCGCAGGGGATAACCACCTCCCGGGCAACTCTTACCCTCGCTTCAGCACTGCTGTAACGCTAGAAACAACAGGCTTTAGCAGTCGATTGGATGTGCTTAGAAAATGAGAGGTAAGAGTCTAAGATGATGCCAAGGTTGCAAGCAGAGGAGACTGGAACGAATTTGGCATAGTAGGAGTTAGAGCTATAACCTCAGTACCCTGAAGTTGTGGGTTCAAACCCCACACTTCCACTGCCCCAGGTACACTAGATAGACTGTGAGCCCGCCGGGACAGACAGGGAAAATGCTTTGAGTACCTGATTGTACACCACTTGTCCAAGTGGTATATCAGATCCCAATACATTTCCCCTAGTATTATTGACAGAGATGGAGAACGGAGGGAAAGGAGTTTAGGGTTTAGAAGGAAAGAGGATCAGTTCAGCCTTGGACATGTTTGGTTTCAGATGGTGGTGAGACATCCAGGCAGCAATGTCAGCCAAACAGGCCGAGACTTTTAGGGGGACTTTCGGTAAAATTTCGGGTGTAGAGAGGTAGATCTGAGAGTTGTCAGCATATTGGTGATACTGGAAGCCATAGGAGGAGATCAGGGCACTGATGGAAGAGGAGTCGAGAGAGAAGAAAAGAGGTCCTAAGATCTAACCCTGGGATATGCCAACTGCTAGCAGAAGAACAGCAGAGGAGGACCCACCAATGCATACACTAAAGGTGCAATAGGAGAAGTAGGAGGCAAACCAGGAGAGGACAGATTCGTGGAATCCAAGTGAGGGCGGCAATTCAAGGAATAAGTAGTGAACCTTGAACCTTGTCATGGAAGTGTTCAGGCATTGTCTGGGGAAAGAGGGGGTCGGAGAAGAGGGTGCTTTAAGGAGGCAAGTTCAGTATGGGAGAGAGATGGAGGGGGGCTTGGAAGAAAGGGAGTTAGTCAGCTGGATTTTTGTGTCTTGCTTGACCAGTGTAAGAGCAGAATTAAAGGAGGTCAGTATAAATGTAAAGTGAAGGAAGTCAGCATATGTGTGAGATTTGAGCCAAAGGTGCTCAGCACAGCAGGTACAGGAATATAAGTAGCGGATACTGGGCGTGAGCCAAGCTTGAGGTTTGGCACGCCTCACAGAACGGAGAACAGATGAGGCAAGGGCATCCAAAGCAGAGGAGAGAATAGAGTTGTGTGACAAAATGGCCTCGAGGACAGACTTGGCCAACATAGTGGAGGTGAGGAGAGGTGAAACTGGTTGAGAAATTGGGAGAATTGAGGGCTTGAAGATTTTTTTGATTTTTTTTAAACTTTATTAATTTTTCAATCAAAAACAATGCATTAAAATATACATATACATATTATTAACTTCAAAATTGCATTTTCATCAAGCATAGAAATACTTAAAAAACATTCCCCCCTCCCTCCCCAATACAAGATCGAAAACAAAATACATTAATTCAGACATGTAATGAAAATCATATTGAACTTATTGATCAATGATGACATCAAAATATAATACCCCTCCCTGAATGTGCAACTCAACTAGGAAATAAGGGATAATCCAGCTAATCAACTTTAACAAAATTTGTCAATGGACTCCAAGTTAATTTAAATAACTTATTATTTCCCAAAATTTCTGAATTCATTTTCTCATATTTATAGCATAAACACAAAGAATCCCACCAGAAGGAGAAATTAAGCCGATCCCAATTTTTCCAGTTTTTGGTAACCATTTGCATGGCTATCCAAGTCATGGTGGCAAATAATCTGCTTTTATATTTGTCCAAAGGAGGCTTGAAGATTGATGACTGAGCGTGGCAGAGGAGGAGGGCGAGTAGCTGGGAAGGTGATGATGATCAGAGATGGGGAGCGGCGAGGTAGAGAGAGAGCAGTTGGAGAGGAAGACAAGATCAAGGCAGCAGCTATGCTGGTGAGTGGGGGTAGTAGAACATAGCTGAAGGTCGAATGAGGAGGTTAAGGCAAGAAAAGTGTAAGAGAGATCATCAGTGTATAGTGGCTTAGCGAGGGAGGGTGGCGCCCCCCCAAGCCCTCCTGTCCACCCCCCACCACTCCTTGCATGCCCCCACGCCACTCTCGCACCCTCCCTTCCCACCCCTTACCTTTTTAAATCTTCACCAGCGCAAGCAGCTTCTCCAGCTTGCTGTTCACGCTGGCATTGGCTTTCCTTCTGACATCACTTCCTGGTCCCGTGACGCAGAAATTATTTCAGAGGGAGCCAGACTGGCACAAGCATCAGGCCAGAGTAGTTGCTTGCGCTGGTAAGATTTCAAAGATGTACAGGGGAAGGGAAGGGAGGGCACGAGCATGGTATGGGGGCAGAGAGGTGACGCGCTCCCACCACCCCCTTACTAACACCACTGTCAGCGTGAATGTTACAATCCCCAAGGAGGGAGAAGATGAATCAAGGAAAGCCAGGAGTCAAATTTGGTGGGAAAGGAGGAAGGGGTAGGGTTATCAGATTTTCCCGAAGGAAAATCCGGATCCATGGCCACACCCCCAGGCCCGTCCAGGCCTGCCCACATCCCTCCGCCAGCCCCAGCCCCTTAACCTATTTGTGCATTGGGACGGCATTTGCGCATGCGCAGATGTGATGCAATGATGTCACACACATGCAACACGATTACAAACTAACTTATCATGAACATATTAGTAGTATTGTTAAATCTACCTTCTTTAGACTACATCAAATTCATTCAGTTTCGAAATTCTTATGCCCTAAGTCACTTAACTCACTAATTCAGTCTGTGGTGATTTCAAAAATCGACTACTGCAATGCACTATTTACAGGAATTGCCCAAAAAGAAATCGGACGTTTACAGATCATTCAAAATGCTTCAATTAAACTCATAATGAAAGCTAAGAAATTTGACCATGTGACACCTCTCATTAAGAAAGCGCATTGGCTCCCAGTTGCTCACCGCATAACATATAAATTAAGTCTGCTGACTCTCAAATCTCTTCTTTATAAAACTCCCGCCTTCATTCATAGATTATTGATTCCCCATACTTCTAGAAGATCACTCAGGTCTAATGACCAACATCCATTAATAGTTCCCTCACTCAAAAACATTAATACACGGTGGCAATTCATCTTTTCTATCACAACCCCCCATATATGGAATTCCCTCCCTATTTACGTACGGGAAGAATGCAATTTAGACAGATTCAAGAGCAAGTTAAAATGTTTTCTTTTTAAAGATGCATTTGACAGCTAGAAAGCTAGATTAAGAGCCTCAGTTGAATCTTATTTCCTAACTTTTTTGAAGCCCACTGCTCCCCCCCTCCTATTGTTTTTTTTCCTTACTCGAGAGAGGAGGTGGGGCCGTTGGACGATGGGGATAGGAAGGGAGTGATTAAGGAGGATAAAGAGGTAGCTGAGAGGTTGAACACGTTCTTCTCGTCGGTCTTCACGAGAGAAGACACATCTAATATACCGGACTCAGAGGAGCTCATGAGTGGGGAACAGGCTGAAAAATTGGAGCACATAGAGGTAAGTAAGGAGGATGTCCTCAAACAGTTAGACAGGTTAAAATGCGGCAAATCACCGGGCCCGGACGGGATCCACCCAAGGGTTCTGAAGGAACTAAGACAAGAAATAGCGGACACAATCCAGCATGTTTGCAACCTATCCTTGAAAACTGGAGAGGTACCAGAGGACTGGAAATTGGCGAATGTCACACCTATCTTCAAGAAGGGATCGAGGGGTGACACCGGGAACTACAGGCCGGTGAGCCTGACTTCAATTATAGGGAAGATGGTGGAAGCTATGATCAAGGACGGCATTTGGAGCACATCGAGAGAAATGGCCTACTGAGAACAAGCCAGCACGGATTCTGTAAGGGAAGGTCATGCTTAACGAACCTTCTGTACTTCTTTGAGGGAATAAGCAGTCGGGTGGACAATGGGGAACCCATAGACATCATTTACCTCGATTTTCAAAAGGCTTTCGACAAGGTGCCACATGAAAGGCTGCTTAGGAAGCTGTGGAACCACGGGGTGGGAGGGGATGTGCACAGATGGATCGAGCACTGGTTGTCGGGTAGACTGCAGAGGGTCGGAGTAAAGGGCCAATATTCTGACTGGCGGAGAGTCACGAGCGGTGTGCCACAGGGATCGGTGCTGGGGCCGTTACTCTTCAACATATTTATCAATGACCTGGAAAAGGAGGCAAAGTGCGAGGTTATAAAATTTGCAGACGATACCAAACTGTGCGGCAGAGTTAGCTCCAGGGAGGAGTGTGAGGACCTGCAAAGGGACCTAGACAAGCTGGAAGACTGGGCAAACAAATGGCAAATGCGCTTTAACGTGAAAAAATGCAAGGTCATGCATATAGGGAAAAAGAACCCGTTGTTCAACTACAAATTGGGGGGGGCATTGTTGGGAGACATCAGTCTTGAGAGAGACTTGGGTGTGCTGGTGGATGCATCACTGAAGCCATCTGCACAGTGCGCAGCAGCCTCGAAAAAAGCCAACAGGATGCTGGGCATCATAAAGAGGGGCATAACAACCAGGACGCGGGAAGTCGTCATGCCATTGTATCGAGCGATGGTGCGTCCACATCTGGAATACTGCTTTCAATATTGGTCGCCGTACCTCAAGAAGGACATGGCAGTACTTGAGAGAGTCCAAAGGAGAGCAACGAAACTGGTAAGAGGGCTGGAACACTGCCCATACGCCGAGAGGTTGGATAGGCTGGGGCTCTTCTCTCTGGAAAAAAGGAGGCTCAGGGGAGATATGATAGAGACCTTCAAGATCATGAGGGGCATAGAGAGGGTGGATAGGGACAGATTCTTCAGGCTGAAGGGGACAACAGGTACGAGGGGGCATTCGGAGAAACTGAAGGGAGATAGGTTCAAAACAAATGCAAGGAAGTTTTTTTTCACCCAAAGGGTCGTGGACACTTGGAATGCGCTACCAGAGGAAGTGATCAGGCAGAGTACGGTACAAGGATTCAAACAGAGACTGGACGGATTCCTGAGGGATAAAGGGATCGTGGGATACTTAGAAAGCTAACCAGGTAATAAGTATAGAAACCCAACCAGGTCGTGCATGTGCAAGACCTGGAGGGTTAGGACTTCGATGGGAAGATAGGACTTCAATGAGAAACCAAGGTTGCAAGGGAGCCCCTTCTGGTGATTCAGACAGGTCGTGACCTGTTTGGGCCGCCGCGGGAGCGGACTGCTGGGTAGGATGGACCTATGGTCTGACCCGGCGGAGGCACTGCTTATGTTCTTATGTCTTATTTACTATCAATAACTTGTATTTCTTTCCCCATTTTTTCCATTTGTATTATATGTTCTGTCAAGTTAGTCGTATTTATTTGGTTTCTTTCCCCCAGAAATTTGTAATTTTACTGATTTGTACATCACTTAGAATTTTGAATAAGCGATTAATCAAATCCATAATAAACTTGAAACTCATCTGCGCATGACGTTACTGCACTGCATCCGCGCGTTTCACAGATGCTGACCTGACGTCGGAAGCTTTTCAAAACCCGGACATGTCCTCAAAAGAAGGATATATCTGGGTTAAATCCCAACATCTGGTAACCCTAGGAAAGGGACTTGTTGAGGGGATGATAAATGACTGCTCTCCAGAGAGATAGAGGAGTAAATAGGCAGACAAAATGGACTTCAAATGTGGAAAGGCTGTGTAGTTGAGGTAGGGGAAGAGGTTGGAATCTGCAGGAAGGTGAGAAAAGAACCTCAACACCACTGCCTTGACCAGTAGGGCATGGTGTATGGGAGAAGTGGTAGCCACCATGGGAGAGGGTAGCAGCTGCAGTGGACTCCTCAGGGCAGATCCGTGTCTCAGTTAGAGCAAGCAGGTAGAGGGACTGGGAGATACAGAGGTCATGGATGTAGCGTGGTTTTTGGAGTCAGAGTGAGCATGCTACAGGGCACCTGAGAAGGAGAGGAATAGGTATAAGGTTAGGGTGGTTACACACGTGGGGAAGCCATGGTTGGGATTGACATCCCTGGCGGTGAGCAGAAGAAGGAGTAGGAGAGTGCCCAGAAACAAAGGGGAACAATGATGGGTCTTTCAGGGCAAAATATGGGGGGGAAACAGTTAAAAGTCATGCTTACATATTTTTAAGGCAAACATTTATTTTTATTAAGTATCCATGGTGTGTCGGACAGGGAAAAATGCTTTCTGGCAAGCAAGCAACCTGTGAATTTATAGTCCACTTTACTGACTTCTGCTAAAGTGGAGTTTTATTTGCCGATTTGCCGTGCATGTTCGGCACATTGTTTGTGGAACTTTTACGAGCAGAAACACACTTTCTTTGTCCAGATTTTATTCAACAAAAGGCACACTGCTGCTGAAATGTTTTCATTTCCACTACCAGCTGGTAATAGCGTATTAAATAGGCCTTCTACTTTCATTTGCTGTCCTGAGATTTTATGGGGTGATTCTACAAACCTGACAGTGACAGAAATTAACAGTAATTGGAAGCCTAGGGTAACTGGAATTTGTACTGAGCTTGTAAAATCTTATCGGAAACCCAGTCAGCCAGCCCCCATTCTTTGGCCCCAGAGTGCCATTAAATAGTTCTTTCTGCGCTTCAAACTCTTCAGTCTCTGTTCCTCACTTATTAACAGACTCCTAATTCCGTACATCCAAACAAGAACCCTACGCTCAAATAATCAACATTTGTTATCTATTCTCTCACTGAGAAAACTTAGTACGACACATTCATAGTAACATAGTAAATGACAGTAGATAAAGACCTGAACGGTCCATCCAATCTGCCCATAAGTTATACTCATTAAAAATATATGATTAGATTAACTTGTCTCTTCTTTGATATTTCTGGGCCGTAGACTGTAAAGTCTTGTATTGTCCTAGGTTCCAAATGCTGAAGTTGCCGTCCAAGCTCACTCCAGCCTATCCAACCATCCCGTTGTTTGCAGGACATCTACCGTAAAGTTTGGCCAGTAACATCCTCCTGTTCCATATTAGTGGAGTTCCCATTGATGCTCACCCCAGCCCATCCTATACTGAATCACCATATATGGAACTCATACTGTGCAGGTCTGTCCAATACCGACCTTTTTATCCCACGCTTTTTTTTAAATTGCATCGCCGTTTTCCTCTCCACCACTTCCCTCGGGGTGGGGGCATTCCAGGCATCTACCATCCTCTCAGTGAAGAAGAATTTCCTAACATTGCTGCCAAGTCTTCCTCCCTGTAACCTCAAATTATGCCCTCTAGTTTTACCATTTATTCTTCTCTGGAAAAGATTTGGTCCTGAATTAATGCCTTTCAAGTATTTAAACGTCTGTATCATATCTCCCCTGTCCCTCCTCTCCTCCAGAGTAAACATATTTAGGTCTTCCAGTCTCTTCACGTACTTCTTTTTGTCCATAACTCTTACCATTTTCGTCGCCTTCCTCTGGACTGCTTCAAGTCTTTTTATATCCTTCGCCAGATACGGTCTCCAAAACTGAACGCAATACTCCAAATGCGGCCTCACCAATGACCTATACAGGGGCATCAACCATCTTCTCGGTAACAGCTCCTATGCTCTGGAGTGCTATGCCTACTCAGTTCCGTGAGGAAACCGTACTAGAACGATTTAAATCAAAGCTAATAACTTTTTTTTTTAACAATGCTTTTCTATAGATTTTGCTTTCTAATTTTTATTTCAGATGGGTCCCACCCTTTGGGCTCCTTTTTACTAAGCTGCGCTAGCGTTTTTATCGCACACTGAAGATTAGCACGCGCTAACCCCTGCGCTACATGGAAAATACTAACGCCAGCTCTATGGAGGCGTTAGCGTGTACCGCGCGTGAAAAAACCCGCTAGCGCAGCTTAATAAAAGGAGCTCTTTGTGCTTTGACCCTGTCTCCCTTTCCTATCTGCGATGTGGTTCTTCCCTCTCTCCTTACATTTTGTGGACGTCCATGTGTCTTGTTAAATGTATCCCTAATTATTTTAGCAATGTACACCGCTTAGAAAACTGATCAGTGGATTATCAAATTTTAAATAAAACTTGGAATGACCATGTACCACCTGCATCCATGGCTCATCTAGCTGTCTTCAAGCCCCTCTGGAAATGCTATATGCAGAGCTGATAAAGGTAGGTCACATTTAATGTGAAGACTTCTTTACAATGAGAATGAATAAATGATTCATTTACATGCCACTGAGCAGTAAAGTTTTCAATCGGATTACCATTACTCATTCACAATCTAAAAAACACCAAAACATAAACAATAAGAGAGAATAAAACCTGTCAACCCAGCTTTAAATATCCACCCCTTTACCACACCCCCCGCTCTGCACAAATGATCACAAAACAAGACAACTCAAAGCCTCAGCATAAAAAGTTTTCAATTAGAAACATAGAAACATAGAACATGACAGCAGAAAAGGGCCATGGCCCATCTAGTCTGCCCACACTAATGGCCCACCCCATAACTACCTCCATGAAGAGATCCCACATGCCAATCCCATCTTTTCTTAAAATCTGGCACGCTGCTGGCCTCAATTACCTGTTGTGGAAGATTATTCCAGCGATCAACCACCCTTTCGGTGAAGAAATATTTTCTGGTGTCGCCATGAAATTTCCCACCCCTGATTTTCAACGGATGCCCTCTTGTTGCCGACATAATTCAGTTCCAACCGTAACCCCTTAGGAATCCAAATGACCAAATGCCTCAGCAAAAAGATGTATCTAAAAAAAAGAACACTTTCCAATTGCTTCTAAAGTTGAACATTGCTTAATCCCGTCCTTCACCCCTCAGGGGGTTCCAGAGAATATGGCGGGTCACAGAAAGCATAGAGCAGCTGATCTTGTCACTTTTATAGCAGGGGCCATTTGAACTATAGGATCTGACAGAAACAATACTTACCGTATTTACTCAAATATAAACCGAGGTATCCTTTTTTCCCTACAAAAAGGGGAAAAAAAGGTTGACTTGAATATAAACCGAGGTTAGAAATTTGGGTTATCATGGTGAGCCAATCTATAAAAACTGTTCACCTTTCCTCCGTCCCCATCAGCTATCTCGTAAGTCACTAAACATAATACACTTCCCCCTCCGTATTTGCGGTGGTTAGGGGCAGAGCCGGCCCGCGAATATTAAAAAACCGTGAATAATATTCAGGCCGGTTCTGCCTCTAACCCCCGCTTCCCCCGGCTATTTTAAGCCCTGAAAGCCCCCCCTTAAGCCTTACCTGGTGGTCTAGCGAGTTTTCAGGCAGGAGCGATCTTCCCACGCTCCTGCCCCGTGCAGATCGCTCACAGGAAATGGCTGCCTTGAGCTCCTGTAGTCTCTCGAGCCATTTCCTGTGAGCAATCTGCATGGAGCAAGAGCATGGGAAGATCGCTCCTGCCCCGGAAACCCACTAGACCACCAGGTAAGGCTTAAGGGGGGACTTACAGGGCTTAAAATAGCCCGAAAAAGGAATTTTAGGTTTAAAATCACAAATAAGTGGATCCGTAGATACGGAAACCACAAATACAGAGGGGGAAGTGTACAAATATCTGTGATGCACTCTACACTTTGGAATATAAAAAGAAAGCAGTGCAAATATACATAAAACTGCATTTTCTGTTCATGAAATGAAAAATCCATTTTATTCATGTTTATCCCAGTTGCTGCTTTCTTCTGTCCTTTTTTTATTTTTTTTACGGGGTCTGTAGTCTATCTGCCTCTTCTCTCATTCCTGTCTTCACTTCCTCTCCTACATCCATCTCTGACTTTAACCTTTTCCTTTCATTTTTTCTACATTTATTTTTCTTCATCTCTATCTGCTTTTATTTCTCCAGGGTTCTGTTTTTGGTTGGTTTTTTTGTTTGTTTGTTTTATTTGCTAACTCTTCCCTCTTTCCCCCCCCCTTCCAGCATCTTTTCTCTCTTCCCCCTTTATTTTCATTCTTCTAACCAGTATCTACTGTCTTGCCTCCTCCATCCAGCACATCCTCTCCCCTCCAACATCCCATCTCTCTCTCTCTCTCTCCCTTCACCTACATCCAAGATCTCTCCCCATCACCTTCTTCCAACAGTTGCTTCTTCCAACAGAGTCACGGGTCAGGGGCAGGTCCGATGAGGCAAGCAGCTGATTCCTCCCAGCAGCGGTCCTCCATGTTGTTTGCCAGCCGCTGGGAGGAGGGGGGAGTGAGAAGTCAGTGGCGCATCCAGATTGTGAGCAGCCCTGCCTTCAGTCCTATCCCGGTCCCGCTAAACCGGCTGGCAATAATGAAGTCAGACGCCATGGGGGCCTTCCCTCTTGCTAAATCGCTATAGGCTCTGCCGGTCTCAATTCCGCCCCTCAAAATCAGGAAATAACTTCAGAGAGGGGCGGCAGAGCCTTCAGTCCTATCCCGGTCCCGCTATACCGGCTGGCAATAATGAAGTCAGACGCCATGGGGGCCTTCCCTCTTGCTAAATCGCTATAGGCCCTGCCGGGCTCAATTCCGCCCCTCAAAATCAGGAAATAACTTCAGAGAGAGACCGGCAGAGCCTTTAGTGATTTGGCAAGAGGGAAGGCCCCCGCAGCGTCTGGTTTTGTTATTGCCAGTCAGTTTAGCAGGAATGGGACTGGGACAGGACAGAAGGCAGGGCTGCTCACAATCCGAATGTGCCGCTGACTCTTCACTCCTCACTTCCCCCTCCTCCTGGAGGCCGGCAAACAGCATGGAGGACTGCCGCAGCCACCGGCAGGAGGAATTAACTGCCTGTCTCGCATGTCAGGCCTTCCCTTGATCCACAACTCCATTCTCCACAGCCCAGTAGGCTTAAATTTGGATATTTTTAAAACTACGGTAGTAGACTCAAATATAAACCGAAACCTCCATTTGTGAATCATTTTTTGGCCCAAATATCTCGGTTTATATTCAAGTATATACAGTAGGTCCTTCGTCATTATGACATCATGAGCACACCTTTATCTGGGATCTAAAATCTGGAATGAACTACTGGCTAAAATTAGATCAACAACACCAAAAAATTCCATAGAAGTAAGGAAAATCCAAACTAAAAAGACTGTGGAACCGATGCTGCTATATGTATAAAATTCTATTTATAGCCGAAACACGGACCATGTTGGGTCCGCACCATCTAAATACAGTTCTATTTGATTTGTATTATTACACATTTGATATACATATGTGTATATTTTGTATCACACGTGCATTTTTACATATAGCAGCATTTAGCTATATTGACTTTTTAATTTGTGTTAATAAATTTTAAATACATTTTGTCATCCAGAACACTGGTTCCATAAGTCTTTTTGTTTTGAAATTAGATTTATACCTTCTTACTGCATTTTTGGCAAATTGCTGAAAACCTTCTTCTTTGAGAAATGGGTCTTGCTCAACACACAGGGCTAGATTCTGTATAGGACACCCAGTCTCAGCAGCCGCTTAAGTGGCTATTAAGAATAGCACACGGGAGTCCTTTATAGAATCGTATCTGTCCTGACGGACGGCTAACCCTGCCTAACCACCCCGATTCTCTAACTGGTATCCATGTCACAGGCGCCAGTTAGAGAATTACGTTGCCGTTGAGCTGATCGCCATAAGGGAATCTCCCTGCAGTGATCAGTTTAGTGGTCATGGCCGCGGTAGGGAACCCATCTCCCCCTGAAAAGTTGGCCGTCAGGAGGGATGCCTACTCCCTCCTGCTAGAACCCCTGAAGCCCCCACCCCCAAATGTCCACGGCAGGAAGGATGCCCACTCCCTCCTGCTGCCATCCCCTAAGACATTCCCTGGCAGGACAGATGCCACTCCCTCCTGCTGCCACCTCCAGATACATCCCCAGGCAGGATGGATGCCTACTCCCTCCTGCTGCCACCCCCGAGACATCCCCGGGCAGGAGGGATGCCCACTCCCTCCTGCCACTGGCCCCATCATCCCCCAAACCCCTCCAAGATCCCCCTGCCCCCCCCCCCCGAACACCCCCATACCTTTCTCTGATGGCCGGCAAGAGGGATGCCAACTCCCTCCTGCTGGGGATGCACCAGGGAGGGGTCTAAGGCCCTGATTGGCCAATTGGAATTTTAGGCCACTCCCAATGCATCCCACAATGCACTGGGAGGGAGGCCTAAGACTCTGGTTGGTCCAGGTGTCTAAGGCCATAAGGGAGGGACCTTAGACATCTGGGCCAATCAGGGCCTTAGGCCTCTCCCCGGTGCATCCCAGGATGCACTGGGAAGGGGAAGACCCACCTTTCTGTGGAGGCGTGTCTGTTGGCAAGAGAGAGTGAGCACCTCTCTTGCCGGTCATCAGAAAAAGGTACGTGGGGCATTCGGGAGGGTGGCAGGGGCATCTTGGGGAGTTCGTGGGGGATGATGGGGCCACAGACATGAGGGAGTGGGCATCCCTCCTATCTGGAGATGTCTCAGGGGGTGGCGACAGGAGGGAGTGAGCATCCCTCCTGCCAAAGGACGTCTCAGTGACAGCAGGAGGAATTGGGCACCAGCGGCTTACCTAGCATATGTGACACCTGGGGCCCATCATTTTTTAAACCCCCCCCCATCTGTATGAAAATCATGATTTTTAGTAACAATCCACATGTTACACAAGAGTGTACCTAGGAAAAGGCAGCATCTTACATACTGCAGTGAGCAGTAGAACATCAATACACCCATTGCAAAACTAAACAAGCCAGACTAGTACAGATCAATCCTGCAGTCAATGCTAACAGAAAACACCTTTGCCTAGTATGGAATATGTAATCACAAACTAACCCCTCCGCCTTTTACAAAACTCCTTGCTTTGTACTTTTTTTTTTTTTTTTTTTAATCTAATTAGTCCAGGCCCAGCATGTTCTCACCCTTCTCTCCTGGCCGGTCTGATGCCGGCCTTGGCTGTGATTCAGCAGCATTGCCAGTGGCTCCCCTTCCTGCTTTCTGTCTGCTGCAGTCCACCTGGGCAGAAACAGGAAGTTGCGTCATTGGAGAAAGACCAGGCAGACACGGAAAGCAGGAAGGGGAGCCGTGGGCAGTGGCGCTGAATCACTGCCGAGGCCGGCATTTTTTTCAGCTTGACGGAAGGTAAAGGCAACATCAGACCGGCCAGGAGAAAAGGGTGAGAACATGCTGGGCCACGGGGACCACCCAGAGCCTTGGGGCCAGGCCATGAGAAGGGGAAGTTTCCGGATCATGACTCCAAGGCCGGGAACATGCCCCCTGCCCTGCCCTCGGTACGACACTATTGGGCACTCCTCCTGCCGCAGACATTCTGGGGGGGCTTCTGGGTTTCTAGCATGAGGGAGTGGGCATCCCTCCTGCCAGCCAGCTTCATGGGGGGGGACACATGGGTTCCCTGCCACAGCCGCTAAGCTGATTGCAGCAGGGAGATTTCCTTGCCGGGATCGGCTTAGCGGCCGAATCTATTTGAAATATAGACCAGCATTTTGCTGGCCTACATTTCAGGCGCCTATCGTGGCCCTAAGGAGACTTCTAGGGCTGCCTAAGCTTGCCTAAGGCCACTTCTGGATGAAACCACTCCCACGCCTAGCTTTGGGCAAGCGTAGGTGGCTTATGCATTTCCCTAGGCTCTAGAAAGTGCTACAATGTAAGGTTTTGTTTTTATTAAATATGCGTCCCAATTGGCTGGTTAGACAGCGGTAGGATGCCTACTGCTGCCTACAATCAGGACTCCATTTATAGAATTTGCCCCACAATTCCTTATAATGCTATGCTGTCTTTAATTTCTAGTTGTTTGTCTTTGTTCACTCTTTGTTCTTATAAGCTTTGAATCCAGTTGAAGATATAGTGGTGTATAAAACACCATTAGCACTATGGAATATCTTTCTAATATTAAACTAGCCACCAGTTCAGTTGTAAGAATATTAAGTTCAAGTTCAATTTATTTAATAAACTGCAAATATGAAACCAAGGGTAAATCTAAGCGGTTTACAAATAAAAAGTTTAAAATAAATACCCTAAGTGAACCTTCAATCTTATTTTTCTCATTCCAACATTTATACCACTGACTTTTGAAAATTAATATTGGGGAATTAGTATGAATATTATAGTCTGCATTTGTACTGATTTATTTTAAACAAAGGAGAATGTTACTGATACTTAAAACAGTGCACGGAGATATTCAAAGTAGATTTCCGAGGCAGAATGATAAATTATTGAGACCTTTTATACTGACATACACTGCAGTGACGGCAACCAAAACCATTACCCTATTTTAAAAAAAAAACCCCCACTGTACTGTACCTCTGTGAAAAATATCCCATTCCATAATGGCAGTAACTCCCAGGACTCACAGTACAATAATCCTACACAAGACAAGGCAACACTGCAAATATTAAACCAAGCTCTAAATCATCAGTATACCTCATATAGAACAGGCCAGATTGTAACAGATCTATACACAAAAACTACATGCAGACAGGCCCTAAGAATAAGGAGCACACATTAAAATAGAATCCTCAATATGCCAGACCGTGCAAGAGTGTAGACAGATAATAAAGGAATGCATTTTCTCCTGTAGTGTGCAAAATGCAGAGAAAGGAGTGATGCACATTCCCAAAGCTGACATGTTCTAATCATTAAACTGAAAAAACATTTTTGTGTCTTGATTTATCGTTCTAATCAGATTGGCCCTGGTCTCTTTTTTTTTTTTTTTTTTCCTTCTCCATTTTCTATTGTCTGTGTGGCATTGCGAGACAAAGGTGAAGGGAAGGAGTATGTGGAGGCTGTTGAGGATAAAGCAGGATTGCTTAACAAACATTTCTGTTCTGTGTTCACAGACGAAGGGCAAGGAGCAGGACTGCAGAGAACAAAAACACAAAGAAATGGAAGCGAGGCAGACCTTGGAACAGTTTTCAGAAGATTCAGTGAATCTAGCCGCTCATAAACAGGAAGTACAGCAGACAAAGGGCTAGATTCACTAAGCAAACCGATTGTGTACCAATCGGTTTACGACCAGATTTCCCTCTGGCCCAATTCACTAGCCTCTCCTGCGATCCATTTCCAATCCATGCATGCAAATGAGGAAAAACACATGCAAAGTAAACAGGGACGCGATTCACCAAATAAATTTTTGAAACTGGGCTGGCCGATCAACCCAAGAAGCGACTGCTGGGGACCAGTTGCAAACCTCTTTCTGACTCTCCAGCTACATTGAAGCCCTGCTCTCTGCATGTCCTGCTCTCTGCTGTCCCGAATCTCTCCTGCCTGCTGCCTCGATGCTCTTCCTCGGATCTCTCCTGCTCTCTCCCAAATCACTGCCCTGCTCGTCCCCGGATCTCTCCTGCCTGCTCTGCCCCCAATCTCTCCTACCTGCTCTCTCCTGAATCACTGCCCTGCTCGTTCCCGGATCTCTCCTGCCTGCTCTGCCCCAATCTCTCCTACCTGCTCTCTCCCGAATCGCTGCCCTGCTCGTCCCCGAATCTCTCCTGCCCTTCACTGCACTGCAAGCCTGTGGTTTTAACCCGCAGGTTTAAAGCGGGTTAAAACTACGGGCTTGCTGGGCTACAAAAAAGTAAAAGTTAAAAAAAATAAAAAGTCACGGCTCAGAGGGGTCTTAGACACATGCGCAGACCATCTACAAGCAAAGATGGTCTGCGCATGCGTCAGGATCGCCCTTCTGAAATCCGCGTGGTTGATTGGGGGCGTGCCTCCGATCGGCCTAATTAGCATAAGGATGCGTTGTGAATAGGGAGCCCGGATGCGGATTGGCAAGGTAAGGTGGGCTTAGTGAATCTAGCCCAAAATGATGAGACCGGTTGGGATACAGCTAAGGATACTGAAGGAACTTAAATGCTGAAGGAATTTTGTGTTATAAGAGATCAAGTATCAAGTTTTATTTAAAATTTCCTATACCGCTCAATCAGACTTCTGAGCGGCGTATAATAAAAAAAATTTTTTTTAACAGCATTCAAAAACAATATTACAGGTTAAAACTTCACAAAAATTGATGACAGAGGAAGTTAGTAGACCAAAAAAAGACTAACTTAAGACAAACGGGAACAGGAGGAAAAAAACAAGAACTACAATATTCAAAGAAAAGAGAACAAAAAAAAGGGACAAATGATAGGAAGGAAGTCTGTGTATGTACTGACGGCAAGAGTTTAGCCTTGATAAGGGCAGTTAAATGTCAAAAGCATCTTGAAATAGGAATGTTTTTAACTTAATTTTAAAATGGGGAAGAGATGTTTTTAGGCAAAGATAATTAGGGATGGAGTTCCAAAGAGAAGGAGCGGTCACAGCAAAATTATTTGATCTAATTGTATTAATGTGTTTTAGGGAGGGAATCGTTAGGAGGTTTTGAGTCATAGAACGGAGAGCTTTTGATGGACAGTAAGGTATGAGATGGCTATTGATGAATTCAGCTTGATTACTTGAACGGGTTTTAAACGTCAGTAGAAGGATTTTATAATTATAATTATGATCTGACTTTCTGAATATCTGTGATGTCCTCTCTATTGCAGGAAGTTAGTTCTTTGTGATAATAGCTTTTTAATAATAATAATAATTTATTGTTTATGTACCGCCAAAGCCAAGGTAGTTCGAAGTGGTTTACAATAAAGAAGAGCTGGACATACAGCGAAAAAGAAGTAATGAAGTCTTTGAGTACATGGCTGTTTGTAGAGAATAAGGTAACATTGTAGGGACGGGTTTACAATAAGAGTGAGACAATGGGGAGCAGGTCGTACAGAGGGGTAAGCAGTGAAGGCTTTGGGAGATCTTGGTCAAGGGGAAGTAGATCGAGGAGATTTACAAAGAAGGGTAGGTCGTACAGTGTGGGGAAGCAGTGAAGACTTTAGGCATTCCTGGTCACAAATCGGTTGAAAAGGTTGGTTTTGATTAGTTTTCTGAAGTTGAGGTAGGATGAGGAGTGCTTGATGGTGTTGCTTAGCCAGTCGTTCTGTAGGAATTGTTTATTGTTTGATAGTAGATATTTGACTCTGCCCCTTAGATTCTTTGGCACTTTATGTAATTTGGGTAAGAGTTGTTGGGTTTTTTTTAAAGACCTCTTCTTTGTTTTTCGGACTTAGCTTCACTAATTGACATATCCAATATCGCGAGCAATTCAATTTAGGGTTAAGAGGTGATCTGGGAGGATTGGAGACAGACAGATGTGGTCTATCTCCACAGAAGCAGGTTGTAGTTTTGACCTCAGTGGCGAGTCAATTAATGGAAATGCTGCTACAATAGGATTGGGCAGTGTCTGGAATTCAATGTATTACAATATCAAAGGTAGCATGGTTTTAGTATGTCTTGCCAGACAAACCTGATCATTTTCTTTGACTGGGTGGGCCAGAGTTGGATTAGAGAGCGCACTAGATATGGTGTGCACAGATTTCAGCAAAGCCTTTGGCATAGTGCCACATAGGGTTGTCAACTTTTTGAAAGAGAAAATCCTGTTAATTGCTCCTCCCTTTGACTCTCTCTTGCATCCCCCCCCCCAAGTCCCACCCCTTGAGCCACCTCTTCAGTGGACAGAATAATCCCTGCATTGTTGAATAAGCAAACTTTTATCTTGGCAAAGGCTTTTATTATTGCCTTCTAAATAGTGGTCAGAGCTCCGAGCTCAACACCCAGAGGTGCCGGCTTCAAATCCCAGTGCTACTCCTTGAGATCGTGAGCAAATCACTTAATTATCCAGGTACAGGTACAGGATTAGATTGTGAGTCCTCTAGGGCCAGGGAGATATGATTGAAGTCTACAAAATCCTGAGTGGTGTAGAACGGTACAAGTGTGTGTGTGTGTGGGGGGGGGGGGGGGGGTAAGTGACTTGCTCAGGGTCACAAGGAGCAGCATGGGTTTGAATCCACAACTTCAGGGTGCTGAGGCTGTAGCTTTAACCACTGCACCACTTTTTTTTTCAGGTTAAAAATGACATGAGAAATGTCATTTCAAATGAGAGTGTAGGAGTAGCGTAATGCTTAGTGCAGTGAGCTAAGAACCTGGGCAACTGAGTTCAATTTCCACTGCAGCTTCTTGTGATTCTGGGCAAGTCACTTCACCCTCCATTTCCCAGGTACAAAAAATTAGATTGTGACGCCATTGGGGACAGAAAAATTGCCTGCATAGAATGTGTTCCTCTAGTAGCTCTCCAGAGATTTGATTATTAGCAGCAAATGAATGCATACCCTCTAGTGGGGACAGGACTGAAATAGCAGACTAGCTTGATTTTTGGGGTTCCAGAGGTTTCTATCAAGTCTAAGTTCAATATCATTGATCATAACAAAGTGAAGGATGCCATATCGTGCCCAGCATTCCACTCACGCGGCGGCCTTCTGATCAAAGATCAGTGCCCTGAGACTAGCCCTATCTGAGCATGTTCCGGTTCAGCAGGAACTTGTCTAACTTTGTCTTGAATCCCTGGAGGGTGTTTTCCCCTATAACAGCCTCCGGAAGAGCGTTCCAGTTTTCTAACACTCTCTGGGTGAAGAAGAACCTCCTTACATTCGTACGGAATCTATCCCCTTTCAATTTTAAAAGCATCCGATGGGCCAGATGGAGGCTGCGTGCTTGATTTTAAGGCCAAATGGGATCGACACATGGGATCTATTCACAGGGCAAAGGTAGGGGAGGGTCATTAGGGTGAGCAGACTGGATGGGCCGTGGCCCTTATCTGCCGTCTATATCTATGTTTCTATAAGTCTTCTGTGTTGCTGTTATTTCATTATGCAGAATGATTGATTCTGGGTGATTCTTTCATGGTGGTTCACAAGTTATCCATCTTAGGAGGCAATAACCAATACAAATTGAAATAATGAAAAATGGACTGGCAGTGTATAACAAAGTTACCTTCAGAAGATGTTGCAATGATAGCTAACAGGACAAAATATATGCAAGTACAGTGGTCTAAATGACTTTTTCTTGCAGGGATAATGTCTCCAACTGGGCTAATTTTGTACATCTATACTTAAATTGTTACCAAGCCAGGCAGTGGCAGGAACCTACAGAGTATCTAGCAATCACAAACATGAGGAGAAAAAAAAAGCCTTGAACTTAATTAGCAGCATACAGAAACTTCTAGTTGCCTTAAATCTTATCACTAAAAAAGTCCACAAAGCACAGTTACTTACCGTAACAGGTGTTATCCAGGGACAGCAGGCAGATATTCTTAACGTATGGGTGACGTCACCGACGGAGCCCCGGTACGGACCTTTTTAACTAGAAAGTTCTAGTTGGCCGCACCGCGCATGCGCGGGTGCCTTCCCGCCCGACGGAGGAGTGCGTGGTCTCCAGTTAAGATAAGCCAGCTAAGAAGCCAACCCGGGGAGGTGGGTGGGTTGTAAGAATATCTGCCTGCTGTCCCTGGATAACACCTGTTACGGTAAGTAACTGTGCTTTATCCCAGGACAAGCAGGCAGCATATTCTTAATGTATGGGTGACCTCCAAGCTAACAGAGAGGGAGGGGGGATGGTTGGCCATTAGGAAAATAAATTTTGTAACACAGATTGGCCGAAGTGTCCATCCCGTCTGGAGAAGGTATCCAGACAGTAGTGAGTAGTGAACGTGTGAACTGAAGACCAAGTGGCCGCCTTGCAGATTTCCTCAATAGGCGTGGAACGGAGGAAAGCCACAGAAGCAGCCATAGCTCTGACCCTGTGGGCCGTGACAGCTCCTTCCAGTGACAGGCCGGCCCGAGCATAACAGAACGCAATACAGGCAGCAAGCCAATTGGACAGCGTTCGTTTAGAGACAGGACGACCCAGACGGTTGGGATCGAAGGTCAGAAAAAGTTGAGGAGAGGATCGGTGAGCCCTGGTACGGTCAAGGTAGTATGCAAGGGCACGTTTACAATCCAGTGTGTGTAACGCCTGTTCCCCAGGATGAGAATGGGGTTTCGGGAAGAAGACAGGCAATACAATAGATTGGTTGAGGTGAAAAGCCGAAACCACCTTGGGAAGGAATTTAGGATGGGTACGCAGAACCACCTTGTCATGGTGAAAAACAGTGAACGGTGGATCGGCGACCAGTGCATGCAGCTCACTGACCCTCCTGGCAGAGGTGATGGCAATGAGGAAAAGCACCTTCCATGTGAGAAGTTTGAGCGAAGTAGTAGCAAGAGGCTCAAAAGGAGGTTTCATGAGGGCTGACAAAACCACATTTAGGTCCCAGACGACAGGAGGAGGCTGTAGAGGTGGTTTGATGTTGAAGAGGCCTCTCATGAAGCGGGAAACCAGAGGGTGAGCCGTGAGAGGTTTTCCGAGGATAGGCTCATGAAACGCAGTGATGGCACTGAGGTGGACTCTGATTGAGGTAGACTTGAGACCAGCCTCGGACAGAGAGAGCAGATAGTCCAGAATGGTCTCTACCACCAATGAGGTGGGATTGTGATGATGCAGGAGGCACCAAGAGGAAAACCGGGTCCACTTCTGATGGTAACATTGGAGCGTGGAGGGTTTCCTGGAGGCATCCAGAATGCGACGGACAGGCTGAGACAGGGTATCTGGAGAGGTCAGCCCGAGAGAAACCAAGCAGTCAGGTGGAGGGAAGACAGATTGGGGTGCAGTAGAGACTGATGCTGCTGTGTAAGCAGAGTAGGAAACACAGGAAGAGGAATGGGCTCCCTGGAGCTGAGCTGGAGCAGGAGGGAGAACCAGTGCTGTCGGGGCCACCGGGGGGCGATGAGAATCATGGTGGCCCTGTCCTTGCGGAGCTTGAACAAGGTCCGCGACATCAGAGGGAGTGGAGGAAAGGCATAGAGGAACCGATCCGTCCAGTCGAGTAGGAATGCATCTGGGGTCAGACGATGCGGAGAGAAGAGTCTGGAACAGAACTGGGGCAGCTGATGGTTGTGAGGAGCTGCAAATAGGTCCACTTGCGGGGTGCCCCAGCGAGCAAAAATGGAGTGGAGAGTAGGAGGGTCCAGGGTCCACTCGTGAGGTTGCAGGATGCGGCTGAGCTGGTCGGCCAGGGAGTTCTGTTCGCCCTGGATATAGACAGCCCTGAGGGACAGATTGTGGGCTATGGCCCAGGTCCAGATTCGGAGGGCCTCCTGACAAAGGGGACGAGATCCGGTGCCGCCTTGCTTGATGTAGTACATGGCGACTTGGTTGTCCGTGCACAGGAGAAGAACCTGAGGGTAGAGGAGATGCTGGAAAGCCTTGAGAGCATAAAACATGGCTCTGAGCACCAGGAAGTTGATGTGATGTTGACGCTCCTGAGGGGTCCAAAGTCCCTGGGTGCGGAGATCGCCCAAGTGGGCCCCCCATGCATAGGGGGAAGCATCCGTGGTTATGACCATGGAATGAGGAGGCGGATGGAAGAGAAGTCCCCTGGAGAGATTTGAGGAGTTCAACCACCATTGAAGAGATTGCTGAAGAGACGATGTCACAGAGATGGGATGAGAAAGAAGATTCGTGGTCTGTGACCATTGGTTGGCAAGGGTCCATTGAGGTATCCTGAGGTGGAGTCGTGCCAGAGGAGTCACATGGACTGTTGAGGCCATGTGGCCCAGAAGGACCATCATCTGGCGAGCAGGGATGGATGGATGAAGGAGCACCTGCCGGCAAAGGTGAAGTAGCGTCCGGTGCCGGTCGGCAGGAAGGAACGCCCTCATCTGATTGGTATCGAGAACTGCTCCGATGAACTGCAGGCGCTGCGTAGGAAGCAGATGTGACTTGGGATAATTGATCTCGAACCCCAAGAGATGGAGGAAAGAGATGGTTTGATGAGTGGCTTGCAGCACAAGCGGAGATGTAGGTGCTTTCACCAACCAATCGTCCAAGTATGGGAACACTTGTAGGTTGTGGGACCTGAGAAAAGCCGCTACCACAATCAGGCACTTGGTGAACACCCTGGGTGATGATGCGAGACCAAAGGGCAGCACCTTGTACTGATAGTGGTGATTTTGTATCTGGAATCGGAGGTAGCGACGCGAAGCCTGATGGATTGGGATGTGAGTGTAGGCCTCCTTGAGGTCCAGGGAACATAGCCAGTCGTGTTGAGATAGAAGAGGATAAAGCGTGGCCAGGGAGAGCATTCTGAACTTTTCTTTGACCAAACACTTGTTGAGGTTCCTGAGGTCTAAGATGGGACGAAGATCTCCCGTTTTCTTGGGTACCAGGAAGTAGCGGGAGTAAAATCCCTGACCCCTTTGGTCTGGAGGAACTTCTTCGATGGCATTGAGGAGGAGGAGGGATTGGACCTCCCTGAGGAGGAGAGGAGTTTGGGAGGAGTGAGAAGCAGACTCTACGGGAGGATGATCTATGGGAAGAGTCTGGAACCTTAGTGAGTATCCGTGGTGGATGATGTTGAGAACCCACAGGTCTGATGTGATGGCCTCCCAGCGTTGGAGAAAGATGGTGAGGCGGCCTCCGATAGGTTGAGGAAGAGGCATCGAAGGGTGGAGACTGGCTATGCCCTGGAGAAAGGAGTCAAAAGGGCTGAGGAGGTTTAGTCTGAGGGAGAGGCTTGGTCGCCTGGTGAGACTGAGAGCGAGCCTGAGTGTGCTGTTGTTGGCGAGGACGGCGAGATTGCTGCTGAGGAGGATTCAGCGGCCTGGCAGAGAATCGACGTTGATAAGAGGACTGAGGCCTGTATGGTCGTGCCGGTGGAGTTTTCTTTTTGGGTTTAATGAGGGTGTCCCATCTGGTCTCATGAGCCGAAAGTTTTTGTGTTGTGGTATCAAGAGACTCCCCAAAAAGTTCGTCACCAAGACAGGGCGCGTTGGCGAGACGGTCCTGGTGGTTTACATCAAGGTCAGACACCCTCAGCCAGGCTAGGCGTCGCATGGCCACAGCCAGTGCGGAGGCTCGTGAAGTAAGCTCGAAGGAGTCGTAAATCGAGCGCACCATAAACTTTCTGAGCTGAAGGAGGTTGGAAATCTGCTGTTGGAAGAGTGGGACCTTACGCTCAGGTATATATTTTTCTAGAGCAGAAAGTTGTTGGACCAGGTGTTTCATATAAAATGAAAAATGAAAGGTGTAATTGTTGGCTCTGTTAGCCAGCATGGCATTCTGGTACAGGCGCTTTCCAAATTTGTCCATTGTCTTTCCCTCTCTGCCAGGGGGGGTGGAGGCATAAACGCTGGAGCCTTGAGATTTTTTGAGAGTGGACTCTACAAGGAGGCTCTCATGGGGCAATTGGGGTTTGTCAAATCCCGGAATAGGGATGACCCGGTATAAGCTGTCCAGTTTTTTAGGGGCACCTGGAACAGTCAATGGAGTCTCCAAATTTTTATAAAATGTTTCCCGGAGGATATCATGTACAGGAAGTTTAAGAAACTCCTTGGGAGGTTGGTCGAAGTCCAAAGCTTCTAAAAAGGCCTGGGACTTCTTAGAGTCGGACTCAAGGGGGATGGAGAGAGCCGCTGACATCTCCCGAAGGAACTTCGTGAAGGAGGATTGCTCAGGCTTAGAAGTGGTTTCAGCCATGGAGGGTTCCTCATCTGTAGAAGAGGCATCCTCCTCGGTACCGAGTGGGGATTGTTCCCATAGGTCTGGGTCCCTGATAGCCGGTTCAGTATGGCGGGTTTTAGAAAGGGACTTGCCAGATCGCATGGATACGGTGCCGGGGGATGAAGACCGGCGTCGATCTCTGTCCCTGGAGGAATGGTGCCGATCCCGATCCCGAGACGACCGGCGTCGATCTGGGGCCTGGGAAGGGTCCTCTGCCGAGCAAGTCTGAAGTGCAGGCTGAGCAGATAAGACCGGCATGGATGTGTTCAATGGTACCGAGGGGGTGGATACCGGTGGAGCGGTGCGAAGCTCGGGCTGGACCGGTACCGGAAGGAGCGGTGCCAGTAAGGTTGGAAGGAGCTGTTGGAGTTGCTTCTGTAGCTGCTCCTGAAGCTTGTCCTGGAGGATGGCCGAGATTCGGTCCTCCAATGGGGGCACCGGTACCGCTTTAGATTTCTTCGGTACCATAGGTGCTGCTCGACGCTCCGGCGATGAGGAGGCCGATGACGAGGCACTCACCGTGATCGGAGCGGAGCGTTTACGGGAGCGGCGGGACGTCGGAAGAACCGGGGTCACCGCTGTAGCTGGAGGTCGCTCAAGGGAAGTGGAAGGCTTCTTAGCCGGCTTACCTGGCGCTATCGACCCCGAAGGAGGATCAGGCGGTGTCGATGTGGTCGGTGCCGATTTAGGCGGTGCCGTCGACGTCGGGGCCTGATCCATGGTAGAACCGGTACCGAAAAGAATATTTTGCTGTATTTGCCGGTTCTTAAGAGTGCGTTTCTTGAGAGTAGCACAGCGGGTGCAGGTGTCAGCCCGATGCTCTGGACCCAAACACTGAAGACACCAGTTGTGTGGGTCAGTTAAAGAGATCGGGCGTGCACACCGCTGGCACTTCTTGAAGCCCGGTTGAGGGGGCATGAAGGGAAACACGGCCTCCGCGAAATCAAACCCGGAGGCTTGGATGATTACAACAGGCCCCGCCGGGGCCGGCTGCAAAAATAAGGAAAAAGACACGAAAATAATTTTTTTTTTTTTTTTTTAGAAGAATGAAGTCGAAAGACAAAAATAGAACCAAAATTGGATCAAAAATCGCGAGCGGGAAGGCAAATTGAGAGTTTTCAACGGCCGTTGAAAAGCACATGCGTCTTCTTCGCTCCGCGGAAACGAAGAAACTGGAGACCACGCACTCCTCCGTCGGGCGGGAAGGCACCCGCGCATGCGCGGTGCGGCCAACTAGAACTTTCTAGTTAAAAAGGTCCGTACCGGGGCTCCGTCGGTGACGTCACCCATACGTTAAGAATATGCTGCCTGCTTGTCCTGGGATAAAAATAGTTCCACAAAAACAAAACGCAAAGCAAAAATTGGACCTGGTATCTTGTTATGCAGCTGATTTTAAAAATGGTGCAGAGTTAACACAATGAGTTACACAGGATACAGTGATACTTTGGAATCCAAACTTAATCCGTTCCAGAATCCTGTTCGAGTTCCAAGACAATTTTTTCCATTTAAAAGAATAGAAACTGGATTAATCCGTTCCTGGGTCCCACAACCTCAAATTTTAACAGCAAATACACTGGATTTTAAGGTAAAATATTAACTAATAATACAGTATTTTCCTCACTACACTACACAAAGGCAAAAATCACACGTGCCCAGGCTGGATTCGGGAGAGAAGCTTGGGCCCTATGGTGGTAAAGAGCTCGATGAATTGCTTCTCTAACAAGGTTTGGAACGAGGCCAGCAATGGGACCGCCTGCACGGGCCTCGCGTTCTTTGGGGGTAGTGTGTGAGTGCTTGGGCTTAGAAGCCTTGGGCACTTTTAGCACTACCGGTGGAATAGGCTGCTGTGCTACCCAATCTGAAGAGACTGAGGAAGGCATCGCAGCAGGCGCTGGAGTCGGGGCCGGCACGAACAATGCCGGCTTGATGAGACTCGGCACCGCAGAGGTGGAAGGCTGAGGAGCAGCGGATGAAGTCGAAGGTGAGGGGCCTTTCGATGAAGACTGCTCCGTCAAGGACTCCATGCTGAACAGCGACTCCCTCAAGACGCAACGGCGCTTGAAAGCACATGCGGTGAGTGTGGAGCAAGGCTGGCATGATTTCGGAAGATGTTCAGGCCCGAGACACCGAACACTGCGTCGATGAGGGTCCATTAGCGAAATCGCGCGCTGGCACTTGGCACACTTTTAAAAACCGGTGATAGGCTGGGACATAGGCCAGAAAAGCTCCGCCGCAAGATCGAAGCCACAGGGCTGCGGCCACGTGGCCTGCCCGGTCGAACGGATGGAAGAATTTTTTTTTTTTTTTTAAACAATAAAGAACGACGAAAATCAGCGATTAAGAGAAAAATAACCCAAAACCGCGGACTTTAGAAGGCACAAGTGAAAAATCTTCACGCAAAGAGTCGAAGACGGACTTCTCAGCTCCACGGAAAAGTAAGAACTGAGGAGACGCGCCCTGGTCTGGGCGGAAAGGCACTCGCGCATGCGCGGTGTGGGCGACTCGAAACTTTGAGTTTCTTCAAGCAAAAATGCTTGTGAGGCGTCCGCATCGGGGCTCCATTGGATCACGTCACCCATTAGTGAGAATACCTGCCTGCTTGACCTGGGATAACGCAGTTTGCGAGTGTTTTGCAAGACGAGCAAAACATTCTTACAAATCTTGTCTCGCAAACCGAGCATTGACTCGATTTGCGAGCACCCCCCCCCCCCCGAGAACCAGCACCGCTCCCCCCACACGTGTACCGGCAACCCCCGCCCGAACAACATTCAGCCTTACCCCATCTGACACCGGCACGCAGCCCACAGGACGTGCCGGTGCCAGTGAAAGAAGTTCCTACCTCTTGCCTGGGCCTTGAGCATTTACTTTCTGGTTCTCGCTCTCTCCGAGAGTCCTGTGGGCTGCATGCTGGTGCTAGATGGGGTAAGGCTGAATGCTGTTCGGGCGCTTCGTGAGCGGCCGGTTCGTGAGCGGGGGTGGGAGAGCGATGCCGGTTCTCGAGGGGGTGGAGCAATGCCGCTGGCCTCGCGGGGGGGAGGGGGAACGTATCAAGCGAGTTTCCCTTACTTCCTATGAGGAAACTTGCTTTGATATATGAGTAATTTGGTTTGCGAGCATGCTTCTGGAACGAATTATGCTCATAAACCAAGGTTCCACTGTATTTCAATATACCTGTGGGATTATTTCAATATATCTGTGGTTTACTGACTTTGTCAAATAGAATCAGGGAACAAATAACAAAGTAGAGATCAAAAAGATATACTATAAATGTCAAAATAATGATCTCAATTTATAATCGTAAGTTATATATGACCAACTGATTTGTAACATGTGCTCAGAGATGTGTAGCCCTGCCAAAGACCAAAGTCCATATAACAAGACCCACCACCCAATCACTGCATATGTGACATGGTGCAAAAATGTAAAAACCCTTTAAAATTGTGGTTTCTAATATGTTAAATACTCATAATTGTAATTAAATTAACTCGAGAATCCTTTGTGGACCACATTTCGATGTCTGTTTCAAGGAACCCAAATAACAATGCTGAATGCTTCACTCCAAACAAAATAGGATGGCGAGTCCAATTCAAAAATACCACCCTAATAACTGTCAGTACGTTCTTATCTCACTGACTTTGACATATGCAAGGTCACACCAGATCAGTTATAAATTATAGTTACTGCTATTGTGAAAAGCAACAGCTGTGATAATGGAGCAATTCAGAAACACATGGGGCTTTTACTAAGCTGCGATAGCGTTTTTAGTACGCACAGAACTTTAGCGCACGCAAGAACTAACGCCAGCTCGATGCTGGCGTTAGCGTCTAGCGTGTGGGGCAATTTAGCATGCACTAAGCGCACGCTAAAACCGCTATCGCAGCTTAGTAAAAGGAGCCCCAAATGTAAGTCTATGGCAAACCAAACTTCCTTTAGGGTGGTCATTTGCCCCAGAAATCCCATGTAACACATTATATGAGAAAGATATGAAAGAATTTCCAATTCTCCTTAAATTATCAAGCATCAGTGTTCAATATAAGAAAATATTAAGTACACTTATTTTCTCTGCATTTTTAAAAATTCTTCTCTTCTTCTATCTAGTCTTTTTTTAATTTTATTTCTTTATTTATTCATTTGTTACAATTTAAATAACAAACATAGAGGAATATCCATTTCTTCAGTAGCAAGAATGCTCATAAAAATAAAAGTACAAAGAAAAATTATATCAGTGATCTAGTCCACATAATTCAGACTGCTAGTGCTGCCGCTAGGAAACAAAATAGCTAAATCAGATATTTAACATGTGGCACACTTTTTAAATGTCAACTAAACATCCTCCCAGACTTGTAAAGGTGGATTAAGAAATTCCCTGTACTGGTTTATCCTTAAGAAAGTCTTCCAACTGGACTGGGAACACATATCTATCACTTGCATATGAAATAAGGCATTTCCAAGGAAATTTTAGAAAAAAAGGTTGCCCCTACTGCTAGAATCTTAGGTTTAAAAAGTAGGAATTGCTTCCTCTTTAACTGAGTCTGCTTAAATACATCAGGAAAAATAGAAACTCGTTGGCCGCAAAACAGAACTTGTTTCTTCAAGAAATACAACTTTAAAATAGCTTGCTTCTCTACTTCTAATCTACTGCTTGGCTTTATATACCGAATCATCATTCTAAGAAAACTCGACTTGGTTTACAATAGTTAACTTAACAGATAAAAACCATAAAAGATGAAAGCTAGATTTCAAGAAAATTAATTTTCAAAGTGTTTAGCAAATAAAGTGTTTAGCAAATAAAGAATTGGAGCGAACCAGAACTTCTTAAAAGAAACGGAAGATCATTCCAAAGTTGAGAAAACTTAAAAATCAACGATTGACTAAAAATTTTGACTCCTTTAATCCCTTTTCTGGAAGGAAGAGATAGTTTAAATTGTTGGTTGCCTCTTGCAAAAGAGAATCTATAAAAATTCCAAGATAAAGGAATAAGAGGAAAGATACCATATAGGATTTTAAAAGTAACACAAGCACATTTAAACTGAACTCTGAAATAAACCGGGAGTCAATGAAGACTCTGAAGCAATGGAGTCACATGATCGAATTTACGTTTCCCAAAGATCAATTTCGCAGCAGTGTTCTGAATCAATTGCAGTCTGTAGAGACAAGCTTCACTGGCTTCCAGTTATCTCCAGGGTCCACTTCAAGTGTGCCTGCCTAACTTTCAAGATCCTTCATGGCATTCTTCCTCCCGTTATTCCACTATCTTTGAATTCCTCTAATCCTAATTCCACCAGACCCTCCCAAAAATTAAAACTATCCTTCCCTTCTATAAAAGGTATATCCCATGTTGGAAAACTAGGGACATCCCTCCCCTTTAGAATCACTGAGCTCTGGAACAACCTTACATCCCCTCTCCAAAACTTGAGCTCCCTCCAACTCTTCCAAAAACATCTGAAAACTTGGCTTTTCTCAAAAATGTAACATCTCCCCTCTCTGGTACCCCATCACCCCTTTAGCTTCCTTACACTTAACCCTATAACCCTCCTTTGGAGGTCCTTTCTATCTTAATCCCTGTAAACCGTGCCGAGCTCTACGATTGTGGAGAAGATGCGGTATACAAACCTAAGGTTTAGTTTAGTTTAGACAAGTTTTTGTGATGCTGAGATAGATAACATTGCAAGATGAGATAATATGATTGACTGAACTAAAATAGAAAAGTGACGATGATGAAAGGATATGTCTAACCTTCCTTAACGTATGCAGATAGAAAAAGCTTTTCTTGACTACAGAGTTAATTTGTTCCTTGAAAGAGAGGAGTCAAAAAAGACTCCCAAAACCTTAGCAGAAAATTCAATTTATAAAGAGGATCCAGAAACCAAAGCTGCAGAATGAGGAAGGCAGTCTAATTTTAGGCCAAACCATAGTAATTTGGTTTTAGTTGTGTTAAGCTTCATCCGGACAAACTGGGCCCAAGCTTGAAGTTTAGAGATGCAGAGATTTACTTTAGATACTAGTTCAGTAGTGTCCAGGTCTATCTCTATCAGTATAAAGATATCAACCGCATAAGTGAATAAAGTTTACCAAGTTGACAGCTTAAAGATGTTAAGAGTGGTCACCACCAACAGAGTAGCACGTTTTGTTATTGTGTCCTTAGATGACTCAAGAAACTGAGATAAATCCAAACTGTCTGGTGAAACTAATTTATCTATTCCCCCTCATCTACCACCTCCCTAGAAACCCTCAGAATGTAGTAGAGATTATCAGGCTCAAAGGTATCCACATTAGTATATTGCAAACTCTCCCGCAAATACATTCTCAACAGCTCCAATGGAGATTGGTAGTGTGTGATAGGGAAAGTTAAAAAGCAAAGATTCTTAGCTCTCATGTAATTCTCCATTTTTTCTATTTTGGCATGAAGTATATACTATCTTTAATATTTGATGTAGCAGTGTTCTGTAGACTAACCACAGATTTATCTAATTTCTCATCTATCTAGTCTTTAATAATTGTCTATGCTGTCCTATCATTATCTTCTGAAAGTTTTCAATGAGATGACTATATGAATTAATATTAATAACTAAAACAATCTCAATTACTTCAGCCCACTCACCCACCCAGCTGTCTGCTTTGGCCTGGACTATGCATTCCAGTGATATTGTAACAGCAAAATATTAAATAACACTCTCATTGTTTTGAATGTACTCTGAAATAAGATGCACACATTTGTGATTGTGATGATATTTCTATTAAATCATCTTTATTTTTTTATATTTTGACAAAGACTTAAGTTACAAGTTGAGCTATACAATATGACAAAATACCACATGCTCCTTTATTCAGCTAGAATACATGGCTTAGATCAAAGAGTGAACCCTGGAACAAAAAGGGACATGTAACAGTAGAAAGTCACTCAAAAAAATTATTAATGGTGGTTGCTGGCCATGCCAAAGGATTTATTGAAAAGAAAGATACAAATGGCAGCATACAGTACCTGGTCTCAAAACAATGAAATTTTATGCCCTCTTCTATGAAACTGTGCTAGCGGTTTTTAGCGAAGGGAGCCGTGCTGAATGGCCCATGCTGCTCCCGACGCTAATAGGAACTCAATGAGCATCAGAAGCAGCGCAGGCCATTCAGCGTGGCTCTCTGCGCTAAAAAATGCTAGCGCGGTTTCGTAGAAGAGGGGGTTAGTGGAAAATAAGAGAGACCTTTGAAATATTATTACTATAAAAGAGACTATTTCTTCAGAGCAAAGACGTGTAGAACTTGGATGTCCAGTCTTATTACCACATTATACAATTCTTAATTAAACTGCCTTAATCAGTGAATTGTTCTTTATACAGGTTATAAAATGTAAATTTAAAAAAAAAAAAAAAAAAAGAAAAGGCTGGCTTGTTTTAAAAAGGTGAATTGCGTCTATAGAAGGTTCATAGAAATCATGGGAGTAAATAAGTACATTAATGCCTTTAAAAACCATTTGGTAATTGAATATTGTGTAGTGGAACAATATAAAATAAAAGTTTTTGTTGCATTTATGATTAATTCCCCGGGTTTCTTTCCAAAACAGAGGTACTGATGCACCTCAAACTTCTGTTGGTCTCCGTTTTCCCCCTGTTGCACTGACTGGCCTACCAGATCTGTATCCCTAAACTGAAGCAAGTGATTAAAAAAAGGAGAACAAAATGAAATGCAATTACCAGCTTCCCATAACTATCTGTATCACCCACCCACCGTAGTAATCTCTCTCAAACTAGCACACACAGACAAAAGTAAAAGGCAGAAAGCAGGATCAGTATAAACCCAAACCCGATGCATAGGGCACCAATTCTATTTACAGTTAAAGCAGCAGTTTACTTTCTCACTTTTTATTTGAGGTGAAGGGAGGCAGCAAATATGTGAAAGAATTAACAGAATGACACATTTAGCAGGGAGTGTGTGAGGTTAGCTTCCCAAACCCCCACGTTTTTCTGCAAGAGCAATGTCCTTCACAGTGTTAAATGGGATGGCCAAGACCTAAAGATGTACTTCCATGCTGCCGCTTTTATATGGTGGATGAATGCGGTTCAAGGAACTTACTGGAGCTCAGCGATCATTGGTTTTTTAATTGACTTAAAAACTTTTGCCTCTCGTGTGTATAAAAACAATTCTATTATTTTCCATACAAAACTAACTGTTAAGGATTTCTTCTCCAGGGCATCCGAACTTTGACATCCTTTCAACTAAGATCATGTTCACTTGCATATCATATATACTTGTATTCAAGGTTCATAACTCCCAAAGGAAGACAAGCTCATACTCATGAATATCTCATTCAACTGGACTATATATAATCTCTGGAAGTCAAATTCAAGACTGTTTTTCCCACAGCAAAGTATTCTCTCCAGATCATAACCATAAGCTGTACTATATAAACATCTTAAAATGACATTGCTCCAAAAATGATAGGATATATGCTACTAAATAAATCCTGAATGTTGCCAAGTTCATATACTGAGCCTTTCCTTACAGTAAAGCACAGTTACTTACCGTAACAGGTGTTATCCAGGGACAGCAGGCAGATATTCTTTACGCATGGGTGACGTCACCGACGGAGCCCACGGTACGGACCTTTTTACTAGAAAGTTCTAGTTGGCCGCACCGCGCGTGCGCGAGTGCCTTCCCGCCCGACGGAGGAGTGCGTGGTCCCCAGTTAGTATAAGCCAGCTAAGAAGCCAACCCGGGGAGGAGGGTGGGACGTAAGAATATCTGCCTGCTGTCCCTGGATAACACCTGTTACGGTAAGTAACTGTGCTTTATCCCAGGACAAGCAGGCAGCATATTCTTTACGCATGGGTGACCTCCAAGCTAACAAAGAGGGAGGAGGGATGGTTGGCCATTAGGAAAATAAATTCTGAAGTACAGATTGGCCGAAGTGCCCATCCCGTCTGGAGAAAGCATCCAGACAGTAGTGAGTAGTGAATGTGTGAACTGAGGACCAGGTGGCCGCCTTGCAGATTTCCTCAATGGGTGTGGAACGGAGGAAAGCAACAGAAGCGGCCATAGCTCTTACCCTGTGGGCCGTGACAGCACCGTCTAGTGACAGACCGGCCCGAGCGTAACAGAACGCGATGCAAGCTGCAAGCCAGTTGGATAGCGTCCGTTTAGAGACCGGTCGACCCAAACGATTCGGGTCGAAGGTCAGGAAGAGCTGAGGGGACAAGCGGTGAGCCCTTGTACGATCGAGATAGTAAGCCAGGGCACGCTTGCAGTCAAGACTGTGCAATGCCTGTTCTCCGGGATGTGAATGAGGTTTCGGGAAGAACACAGGCAAAACAATGGACTGGTTGAGGTGAAAAGCTGAGACCACCTTTGGAAGGAATTTTGGATGGGTGCGCAGAACCACCTTGTCATGGTGAAAAATAGTGAACGGTGGATCGGCAACCAGTGCATGAAGCTCACTAACCCTCCTGGCAGAGGTGATGGCAATGAGGAAAAGAACCTTCCATGTCAGAAATTTGAGCGAAGTTGTGGCAAGTGGCTCAAAGGGAGGTTTCATGAGGGCAGACAAAACCACATTCAGGTCCCAGACGACCGGAGGAGGCTTCAGAGGTGGTTTGATGTTGAAGAGGCCCCTCATGAATCGGGAAACCAGAGGGTGAGCCGTGAGAGGTTTTCCTAGGACAGGCTCATGAAATGCCGTGATGGCACTGAGATGGACTCTGATTGAGGTAGACTTGAGGCCTGCGTTGGACAGGGAGAGTAAGTAGTCCAGAACAGTTTCCACCGCTAAGGAGGTGGGATTGTGATGATGACGGAGGCACCAAGAGGAGAACCTGGTCCACTTCTGATGGTAACATTGGAGGGTGGCCGGTTTCCTGGAGGCGTCCAAAATGAGACGGACAGGCTGAGACAGATTTCCTGAAGAGGTCAGCCCGAGAGAAACCAAGCTGTCAGGTGGAGGGAAGACAGATTGGGATGTAGTAGAGACTGATGTTGCTGTGTAAGTAGAGTAGGAAACACAGGCAGAGGAATGGGCTCCCTGGAGCTGAGTTGAAGTAGAAGGGAGAACCAGTGTTGACGAGGCCACCGGGGAGCTATGAGGATCATGGTGGCTCCGTCCCTGCGGAGTTTGGATAAAGTCCGCAACATCAGAGGTAGAGGAGGAAAGGCATAGAGGAACCGATCCGTCCAGTCGAGAAGGAATGCATCCGGGGCCAGACGATGAGGAGAGAAGAGTCTGGAGCAGAACTGGGGCAGCTGATGGTTGTGAGGAGCTGCGAATAGGTCCATCTGCGGAGTGCCCCAGCGAGCAAAGATGGAGTGGAGCGTGGGAGGATCCAAAGTCCACTCGTGAGGTTGAAGGACGCGGCTGAGATTGTCGGCCAGGGAGTTCTGTTCGCCCTGGATGTAGACCGCCTTGAGGAAGAGACTGCGGGCCGTGGCCCAGGTCCAAATACGAAGAGCCTCCTGACAAAGGAGGCGAGATCCTGTGCCGCCCTGTTTGTTTATGTAGTACATGGCGACTTGGTTGTCCGTGCACAGGAGCAGAACCTGAGGACAAAGAAGGTGCTGGAAGGCCTTGAGAGCATAGAACATGGCTCGTAGTTCTAGAAAATTGATGTGATGTCGACGCTCCTGTGGGGTCCAAAGACCCTGGGTGCGTAGGTCTCCCAGGTGAGCTCCCCATGCATAAGGGGAGGCATCCGTGGTGATGATCATGGAATGTGGGGGCAGATGCAACAGAAAGGCCCCTGGAAAGGTTTGAGGAGTTCAACCACCATTGTAGAGATCGCTGAAGAGATGATGTCACAGAGATGGGATGAGAAAGAAGATTCGAGGTCTGTGACCACTGGTCGGCCAGAGTCCATTGAGGTGTCCTGAGGTGGAGTCGTGCTAAGGGAAGCACATGCACCGTTGATGCCATGTGTCCCAGGAGGACCATCATCTGTCGAGCTGGGATGGTGTGATGAAGGAGCACCTGATGACAGAGGTGGAGCAGAGTCCGTCGACGATCGGAGGGGAGGAATGCCCTCATTAGTGTGGTATCGAGAACTGCTCCGATGAACTGAAGGCGCTGTGTGGGAAGCAGATGCGACTTGGGGTAGTTGATCTCGAACCCCAGTAGATGGAGAAGAGAGATGGTATGTTGAGTGGCTTGTAGCACAAGAGGAGACGTAGGAGCTGTCACTAACCAATCGTCCAAGTAGGGAAACACTTGGAGGTTGTGAGACCTGAGGAAGGCCGCCGCCACAATGAGGCATTTGGTGAACACCCTGGGTGATGAAGCGAGGCCAAAAGGTAGCACCTTGTACTGATAATGGCGATGGTGCACCTGGAATCGCAGGTAGCGACGTGAAGTTGGATTGATTGGTATGTGAGTGTAGGCCTCTTTGAGGTCCAGGGAACATAGCCAGTCGTTGTGAGAGAGATGAGGGTAAAGCGTGGCAAGGGAGAGCATTCTGAACTTCTCCTTGACTAGACACTTGTTGAGGTCCCTGAGATCGAGAATGGGACGAAGGTCTCCTGTCTTTTTGGGTACCAGGAAGTAGCGGGAGTAGAATCCCTGACCCCTTTGATCTGGAGGTACTTCTTCGATGGCATTGAGAAGGAGGAGGGATTGAACCTCCCTCAGGAGGAGGGGGGTTTGAGTTGAGAGAGAAGCAGACTCGACGGGAGGATTGTCTGGCGGAAGAGTCTGGAAGTTGAGGGAGTAGCCGTGGCGGATGATGTTGAGGACCCACTGGTCCGATGTGATGACCTCCCAACGGCTGAAGAAAATGTGGAGCCTGCCTCCGATTGGCTGAGGAAGAGGCAATGAGGGTGGAAGACTGGCTAAGCCCTGGAGAGAGGAGTCAAAAGGGCTGAGAAGGTTTGGCAGGAGGAAGAGGCTTTGCAGGTTGATTAGGCTGGGCACGAGCCTGGGTGTGTTGGTGCTGGCGGGCCCGCCTAGGTTGCTGTGCAGGTGGGTTGAGCGGTCTGGCAGAGAACCGGCGTTGATATGATGTCTGCGGTCTATAAGGACGAGCAGGAGGAGTCTTTTTCTTTGGTTTAATGAGAGTATCCCATCTGGTCTCATGGGCGGAGAGCTTCTGAGTGGTGGTATCCAGGGACTCTCCGAATAGTTCATCTCCCAGACATGGGGCGTTGGCTAGACGGTCCTGATGGTTGACGTCTAGATCAGAGACCCTGAGCCAGGCCAGGCGGCGCATAGCCACAGCGATGGCAGATGCACGGGAGGAGAGCTCAAAGGAGTCATAGACAGAGCGCACCATGAACTTCCTCAGTTGAAGCAGGCTGGAGATGTGCTGCTGGAAAAGAGGGACCTTGTGCTCCGGCATGTATTTTTGCATGGAGGAGAGTTGCATTACCAGATGTTTCAGGTAGAAGGAAAAATGGAAGGAGTAGTTGTTTGCCCTATTGGCAAGCATGGCATTTTGGTAGAGCCGTTTGCCAAATTTGTCCATAGTTTTTCCTTCTCTGCCAGGAGGGGTGGAGGCATACACACTGGTGCCCTGAGTCTTTTTCAAGGTGGATTCTACCAGGAGAGACTCGTGGGGCAGTTGGGGTTTATCAAAACCTGGGATTGGTATGACCCTATAGAGACTGTCCAATTTACGGGGGGCCCCAGGGACAGTTAGCGGGTTCTCCCAATTTTTATAAAAAGTTTCCCGTAGGATATCGTGAACAGGTAACTTTAGGAACTCCTTGGGAGGTTGATCGAAATCCAGAGCCTCCAGGAAAGCTTGTGACTTTTTGGAGTCAGATTCCAATGGCAAAGACAAAGCCCCTGACAACTCCCTGAGAAATTTAGAGAAGGAAGATTGTTCAGGTTTGGAAGTGGTCTCGGGTGCGGAAGGCTCTTCGTCCGACGACGATGCATCCTCCTCGGTACCGGGGGGGGATTCTTCCCATAGGTCCGGGTCTCTGACATCGGTGGTTGCGTGTCGAGAGACCGGAGTGGACGGGTCGGCATGGTGAGTCTTAGACAAAGACTTGCCTGAGCGTACCGAGACATTCCCTGGCGATGTAGACCTGTGTCTGTCCCGATCCCGGGAAGAACGGTGCCGGTCTGGGTCTTGGGAAGACCGGTGCCGGTCCGGGTCATGGGAAGACCGGTGTCCTGCTCGGTCCCGAGGAGGATCCGTCGTCGTTAAGGCGACTGGCTCGTGCGGTGCCGAGAGAATGGGCATGGAAGAGTCCATAGGTACCAATGGAGTGGATACCGGTTGGACGGTGCGGGGCTCGGGCCGGTCTGGTACCGAGAGCAGCGGTGCCAAGATAGATGGTAAGAGCTGCTGAAGTTGCTGGTGGAGTTGCTCTTGCAACTTGTCCTGGAGGATGGCCGCAATGCGGTCATCCAGGGGAGGCACCGGAACCACTTTTTTCTTTTTTGGTTCCTTGGGTGCCGCTCTACACTCCGGCGATGAGGGAGCCGATGACGAGGCACTCACCGATATCGGAGTGGAGCGTTTCTTGGCCCGGCGTGGAGCCGAGAGGACTGGTGCCGTCCCCGAGGTGGGAGGGCGCTCAAGGGTGGAAGGCTTCTTAGCCGGCTTACCTGGCGCCGGAGGCGCCGACGTCGTCTCAGGCGGCGTCGAAGTGGTCGGTGTCGATTTCGACGGTGCCGCAGATGAAGATGTCGAATCCATAGACGGGCCGGTGCCGAAAAGTAAATTCTGTTGGATTTGACGATTCTTCAACGTGCGCTTTTTAAGAGTGGCACAGCGGGTGCAGGAGTCCGCCCGATGCTCTGGTCCCAGACACTGCAAGCACCAATTGTGTGGGTCAGTGAGGGAGATCGGGCGTGCACACCGCTGGCACTTCTTAAAGCCTGGTTGCGGGGGCATGAATGGAAACACGGCCTCCGCAAAATCAAACCCCGAGGCCTGGATCGTGGCAATAGGCCCCGCCGGGGTAGGAACGAAAAAATTAAACAAAAGAAAGGTTTTTGTTTTTTTTTTTTTTTGGAATTGGGAAGAAAAAAGTACCCGAAGGTGAAAAACCGAAAAAAATAACGCGAGCGGGAAGGCAAAAGGAGGATTTCAACTCTGTTGAAAAAACACACGTCTTCTTCGCTCCGCGGAAATGAAGAAACTGGGGACCACGCACTCCTCCGTCGGGCGGGAAGGCACTCGCGCACGCGCGGTGCGGCCAACTAGAACTTTCTAGTAAAAAGGTCCGTACCGTGGGCTCCGTCGGTGACGTCACCCATGCGTAAAGAATATGCTGCCTGCTTGTCCTGGGATAATACAATCTATCATGGAATATACTGCTAATGCCAGAGAAAAACCATGAGGGTTTCTAAAATGTCTCCCCAAAATACACATAACCACGGGGAGTCCAGACAATCTGATCTGCGACATTTGTCAATTGTCCCACTAAATTCATTTGAAACATAATCACATGGAAAAAGCAAGATGAGAAATGCTTTAAACTCCTTGAATGTACATTCAAGGACATATTTATGGTGGGATCATTTAAAGACTACAGGGTTTTATTTTTTCTTTCTCCTTTTAGGCTTCAAACCATGTCAACTGTTCTACTGATTCAGACTTGGTGTGAACAACTGCTGTACCAACATGTCTTCCTAACTGAACTAAACCACATACCTGTAAAGATGTAGACCTGGGAACAGTTTCAATCTGATAATTCACTGAGTCCTATCAGTGTTATTTGACTTAACTGTGCCAGTTGACGTCAGCATAACTCATTAGTCAAAAGGCCTGCTGAAAACTTGAGACTTGACTATATAGGGCTGGTGATTTATGAACAGGGAATTTGACCAAATTGAATTCTGTGCAGCCAGCCTGGACGATGCAAGCTGCATTTAATCGTTTACAGTATAGTGTTCTACTTTGCAATCAAATACTGGGTGACTGTGAATAGTACTCTATTTCAGTTACTGCAGGTCAACATAGTGTGAATGCCTTTATTGAGTCAGTGGTGATCCATTCCTGGGTGTCAAAGAGTCGCACATTACGCATTTAACCTTCTCCTCCCTTTGAAACAGCTGGAGCTCGTACTTGGATAGAAAGAAATTTGGTCAGAAAGCAGCAAATCAGTGTTCTTGGGACAGAACTGTCCTTCTGCTCTGAAATCTTTCAGCAGCGTGTGGATTTATTTCTTCTTTGCATTGACATTTTTGCAGACCCAGTTCATGCCATCCTGAAGAAAGACAGAAAACAGAGGAGAATGGTCAAATCAATGAAACAGCAGCGTACAATCAGACTAAAAGGAAAACGTTATATGGCAAACACATCGAGGGGAGAGTGTGGCGCAGTGGTTAAAGCTATAGCCTCAGCAACCTGAGGTTGTGGGTTCAAACCCAGACTGCTCCTTGTGATCCTGGGCAAGTCACTTAATCGCCCCGTTGCCCCAGGTACATTAGATAGATTGTGAGCCTACCGGGACAGACAGGGAAAAATGCTTAAGCACCTGAATAAATTCAAGTAAACCGTTCTGGGCTCCCTTGGGAGAACGGTATAGAAAATTGAATAAATAAAAAGTGATAAGCTTGAGTGCAGGCATCCTTTGCTCATGATTTAAGTCAGTAAGGGTATTCTTTATATCTCCGTTTGGTTTACAAGGATGCTCATCTCTCCTATCATTGTCTTCTGAAAATCTTCATCTCTGGGATGCTGTGGAGCAGGGGTCTCAAAGTCCCTCCTTGAGGGCCGCAATCCAGTCGGGTTTTCAGGATTTCCCCAATGAATATGCATGAGATCTATGTGCATGCACTGCTTTCAATGTATATTCATTGGGGAAATCCTGAAACCCGACTGGATTGCGGCCCTCAAGGAGGGACTTTCAGATCCCTGCAAGTGTGGAGGTAGCAGTTAGTTACTGCAGCATGACAACATCTAGGATCCATGATCAGAAGTAGGCAATTCCGGTCCTCAAGAACTAAAGGCAGGTCAGGTTTTCAGGATATCCACAATGAATATGAGATGGATTTGCATGCATTGCCTCCTTGAGATGCAAATCTATCTCATGCATATTTATTGCGGATGTCCTGAAAACCTGATCTGCTTGTGGCTCTCGAGGACCGGAATTGCTTACCCCTGCTCATGATCATTGACTGCCAGTGCAATGATAGGATTAAAGTAAGTAGGAAAGGGATAGCAAATAGGGACTTGCTGGGCAGCTGTGAATGAAGGCTCCCGATACCAGATCTCATGGAGGAAACTTGTGCTACTCTTCCTCCCAAACCCAAACATAGTATCTAGCTATAAAAATCATCTATTTTTTTCATGCCCGCATTAATAGTCATAGTTCGTAGGACCTTGGAATGTTTGGGATTTTTTTTTGTATTTTGTAAGTAAAAATAAATGCTTAGTGTGAAGGGTCTATACTGAAATCTCTAGTAAACAGGGTCCTGTCTGGTTCACAGCTTGTAAAGGTTATGAACTATTCCTGCAGTTAAAAAGATATTTCTGCCTCTGTAGCACATATCTGAAGCAGTAATCTGATTTCCTACCATCACGGTATAGATGGCACACACAGTCCCTCATTCATTTTGAATGTGGGTTTATTGGCTGCACCAGAACAGCTGAGACAGCTTAAAGTAATAAATATCTGCTGACACATACCTCTATTCAGTACACTGATCCCATAAATAATACAGCACTGCAAAACAATAAACATGCATACTATCTCCTAGCTAATTTAGCCATAAACCAAATTTATAATTATTAAACTGTTTGCTGTCATTATGGAGCTCCACTAAAGAAAGTGCACTCTGTAGGCAAGAATAATAAAACAGACTTTATTGTGCGATTTACCATGGCTGGGAGGCCAACTGCATCAAATGTATAAAAAAAGAACAAAAAAATGACAACGCACTATTAAAAGGAAGGGTGAAAAGTTGTGTGCTTTGAGCACATAATCCAAAGGCCCTAGGGACTTTTTCATCCAATATTCAAGGGGCTCATTTTCAAAAAAGACAGATGTCTAAACGACAGCTTATTAGTCAAAACATCTACGTGGGCGTTCTCAAAACACACGTTCTAGACATCTTTCTGGTTGCTTTGTCTGCAGTCCGTCCAAATCTTAAGGGGGCGTGTTAGAGGCATGTTTTGGGCAGGCTTAAGACTTGGACGCTCGTCAGGCATAATCAAACCTTTAACAAAATGTCCTGGGCTTTTAGATGTTTGGTGCTAGACC
The DNA here is from genome assembly GCF_902459505.1 of Geotrypetes seraphini. Taxonomy (NCBI): domain Eukaryota; kingdom Metazoa; phylum Chordata; class Amphibia; order Gymnophiona; family Dermophiidae; genus Geotrypetes; species Geotrypetes seraphini. The sequence goes on from NC_047087.1 coordinate 294,181,655, forward strand.
TGTGTTAAAAGCATCTAAATGCATTAAGGTATGACCCTCCCTTATTCCTCCAGTGGTCACCGACCCCCTCCCACCACCCAAAGATGTTAAAAAATAGTACATTTCTCCCTCCGAATCCATGGTTTCAGCATCCGCAGATTCGGTTATTAGCGATTTTTTTTTTGGGGGGGGGGCCCGATTTTAATTTTTTCACCTATTTTTTCGCCTTACCTGGTGGTCTAGCGGGTTTTCAGGGCAGGAGTGATCTTCCTACGCTCCTGCCCTATGTAGATCACTCATAGGAAATGGCTGCCATGAGCTCCCGTAGTCTCTCGAGAGACTACGGGAGCTCATGGCAGCCATTTCCTATGAGTGATCTGCACGGGGCAGGAGCGATTGCCCCAAAAGCCCACTAGACCACCAGATAAGGTCCGGGATGCCGGGAGGGAGACAGGGGCAGGTCAGAGCCGGCCGAGAAGTTATTCGCGGTTTTTCACACTTCGCGGTCTGGCTCTGCACCTAACCCCCGTGGATACGGAGGGAGAAGTGTACATTCTAGCCTGTATTACGAGGGGGTGCTGAAAAGTTCTCATCCCAAGCAGCTTCAGATGTTAACAAACATTTGAACCAAGAGATCAGAGGTTACTGCTGTGAATTTCACATTAAAAGTTCCAGGTACAGATGTCACTATATCTTGCTTATATTGTGTGGCGAGTCCTCCAAAACCTACTGTACCTACATTAAGATGACACCTGCAGGCTATAAGGGCTATTGTGGTGTATAGGTAGGTGGAGTAAGTTTTGGGTGGGTTTTGGAGAATGTGGTTGCTGCTTCATTTGATTTCACCAAGCAGTGTTTCCATTAGCATAGAGTCCTACACTTCTCCTGTAGCAGATTCAAGAATGATGAATGGCCAAATTAAGAACAGTGTTTGGTTGTGCATGCTGTACCTTAGAGGGAACACTGGAGCGGACAGTTGGCCCTTTTGTCAGCTGGGAGCAGCAAGAATCTTAAAATCTACAAGTTCTGAGTTACACATACAAATCCGACTCAAGAACAGCTTTAAAAATGTAATAGAGAATGACACGGTGACAAAATTCATCACCGTTCCCGTCCCCGCGAATAACCGCGGGAAACCATCTTCATGTCATTCTTTAAGGAGAGAGGGAAGAATCAGAGTATGAATGGCCACAACCATTGACCCGCAAGCTTTGCTTTGAAGAATGCTGGTGTAGAAGGACTGAGGTTGAAATAGACACTAAAGAATGACAGTCTCTGGTATCCAGAGCAGATATTGTGATGTCATAATGCCTCATTCCACCAGTGCCTAAGAGCCAATCACATCAGTGATGTCACAATGTCTTCATTATCCTTGGCTCACATAAGAATCAGAGTATGAATGGCCACAACCACTGACCTGCAAGCTTTGCTTTGAAGAATGCTGGTGTAGAAGGACTGAGGTTGAAATAGACACTAAAAAATGACATGGGATTATTTCCCGCGGTTATCCGTGGGGATGGGAACGGTGATAAATTTTGTCACCGTGTCATTCTCTAAAACGTAACTCAATCTTAACCTGGGGACTGCCTGTACATTGGTTGAGAATAGAAAGGAGCTATGACTGGAATGAATCATGCAGCTCCACACTGTCCCATGCTACACTGGACACTGGAAAATAAACAGATTTTGTACATTGCCATGTAGTACTTCTGCACTATCCCTAACATTTATTTATTTATTCACTCATTCAATTTTCTATACCGTTCTCCCAAGAGAGCTCAGAGGTACTCAAGCATTTTTCCTGGCTGTACTGGTGGGTTCACAATCTCTCTAATGTACCTGGGGAAATGGAGGGATTAAGTGACAAGGAGCAACGTGGGTTTGAACCCACAACCTCAGGGTGCCGAGGCTGTAGCTTTAACCGCTGCGCCACTCATTAGCCATCTAACGATCCCCACAGGCACTGCATCTGCCTACATGTCCCTTTCCTGGTAACTGCCCACCCATTAATCAGGTTCTCACTTTCTTCAGGACAAATACTCCACCCACTGTTACTGGGGAGCCTGCTCAACCTCAAACCCAGTGCTGACAAACTAAGAAGCCTATTAACCAAGATTCACAATGAATGCAAAATCTGCATACAAGAAGCAGGGAGAAAGAAAGCATCAGGTTAATATTCAGCCATTGGCGGTGGAATGTTTTTCTTTTTTAATGCTAACCGCCTCTGGCTCCCTTTGACCCAGATATTCAATGGCAGGCACCAGCATTGGTGGTGACCCCTTAGAAGTCATGTGGGTATATGATCCTTATTCAGTGCTGTACCTGCATAACCAGGCAAAGTTAGGACTGCTATTTAAATAGTCCTATTTGCCCAGTTTGCTATGCAGGCACCAGTATTTAACATTGCCTGCCTAGCTTCCGAGACTACCCTGGCTCTGTCTGGACAGTGCTGCAGCAGTCACAGGGGATAGATATCCAGTGGCACTGACTGGCTAAGTGCTGCTGGGTATCCTCTCCTGCCCGGGAAATCCTTTTGAATAGAGGACCCTATATTTTTCATTTAACACTAATACATGTAACACTGACTTGCTTGCAAATCTAGAAACTCTTGTTTTCTCCAGCAGGGATGGAGTTAACCCTGCTGCGCTCAAAGTCAGCTTTCTTGGCCTCTTATAGCAAAAATCTGCTGGGAGACAAGGTGCTGTTTTTCTCACGGTTCCTTTCCTATCAGAAAACAGAGATTTACAGCACTTAGCCCTTGCTCTCAGCTCACAGCTGTAACCATGGCTTTCAAACAGCATCTATTCCTTTAGGAGGCTGATGTATGAAGTCTGAAATTTTTTTTTGTCACAGACAGAGATCTACGTGCACAAAGGCTTGAAAACACCCAGCATTTTAGCTTTTACCTGCTTGGATGCGCATTACACCTTTTGTGAAAAAGTCTGCAAATCTGCAGCCTCGCACAAACTTTTATGCATAATCCACCAAACAAAAGTTCAGGATGTTTTTTTTAGGCTCCTTCATTCCACTTCTTCAAAAAGGAGAGTGGCTATGTTCTCTAGCTCTAAAGGACACCTATCCTCCCTTCTACAAGTAGGCCATCTGGGACAGATACAGGAACTGAGGCTATGGTCTTATGGAGACAGACAAAACCTCATCCCTAGTTTTTTGGGTGTTTTGGGAGGCTTCCTCCCTGATGCACTAGCAATGAACACAGGTGCAGCCTACCTCAATTCAGAGCTTTCTTCGGGCCTTGGTGTTGATGAACCTATTTCAGCCAAGGCATGGGTCTTGAGCACTGACTGTATCACCCCTGCCCTCAATATTGACAATGTCAAAGCTGCAGCATTGCTTCAATTAAAGAAGCACTCTATTCACTCTACAAATGGCACTTCAAAGGCTGCCATCAATAAAGGCATCACGGTAGGAGTGATCACATCCTCTTGAGTCACTTGATGCAAATCGGAATTGGAGTCTTGGGTCTGTACAGGATGTTGCACCCTCTTCAAAGGAATAGAAGCAGCTATCACATCGAGGGCACTTCAAGGACACTGGTGACCTTGGTGCCATGCTCCCAATGTGAGTGAGTGCTGGGATTCTGGCATCATGTGGTTTCATGCAAAACTACCTAGGGACCACTGTTCCTAGTTTAAATATTGCTGAAACAGTTCTGACGATGGGAGCTACTGCTCGTTCTGGAACCCTATATCATGGGCTCTAAATACAGCAGGCCATCAGTCTTACTGATGGCCATGACTCTCTCTCTCTACCCCTACAAAGTGCTATAAACGCTACCTCCACAGCATCCCCAACCTCTATCAACCTGAAATGCAGAAGACATAATTTGGGAATCAAACTAGAACTATCCACCAAGCCATCAGGCAAGTCTCTGTTCTTTTTTCAATGTAGCAATAAATTAAAAAGAAACAATTTTCAGCTACTGTTTTAATGCTCTGAAAATTACAGGAACACAATGCATGATTACTTATGAAATCTAAAACAAAACTTAGGGAGAATTTTGGGTTAAACAGTAGAACTAAAGATCTGTTTTTAAAAGGCCATACAAGCAAATTATTTTCGGCAGGGAACTGCAGGTCCAACACCAAGCCAACTCGTACTCTGAACAGAATAGGGTCCCATTCCAATGGCATGGCTCCTAATTTGAACTTGCCCCTTCCAATGTACCTGAAGAAGAGGGTTGAGAACTCTGGATTGGCCACTGGAATTCCTGTATTACCTAACACAATACCTTACTGTCTCAGTTGGTCAGAAGGTTCTCTTCATTTTCTTCCATTACCTGCACTCCCTCTCCCGTGAGAGCTGAACATGACTGGATCTGCCAGACTCGATCCCGGATTGTGTGTAGATTCAATCCCTCAGCAATCTCTGAGGCGGGTGATGCCGTGAACAGATCCTGCTTGTTAGCAAAGATCAGTACAGGGACTCCACTCAGTTTCTCTTCATCCAACAGTTCTGCTAGTTCCTGTACCATTAAATAAAAAAGCAGATAAGGCTTGAAAATAACTGTGCATGGTCTTTCACTAACCAACAGCAATTCAAAGGTTTACTGTATATACTTGAATATAAACCGACCCTAATATAAACCAAGGTAACCCTTTTCCCCCCCAAAAAGAGGAAAAAAGGTTGACTCGAATATAAACTGGGGTTGGAGAGGGGTGTTAATATTCAAGTGCAGTGCTTTGCCTTGCCAGGCTCTGTACCCTGTTCCCCCTCCCTTGCTGCTCTGCATCCAGCCCCCTCACTCACTCCCCTGCCTGTCTTTGATCCCCAACCTCCCTCCCTCCCTGCCAGATTCTGTACCCTATCCCCTATCCCCCCTCCTCCCGATGCCTTGCAGAGGCCTCCACTAGCCTGCTGTAAGTCTTGGTGGTCCAGCAGTAGGCCGGGACAGGAGGGATCCCTCCCACCTCCTGTCCCAGCTGAAAGGTATGCGGGGGAGGGAGGTAAAAGTTATTAGAGTTGGGCAAGGAATCTCTCCTGTCCCAGCCAACCGCTGGACCCACCAGGCCTCATGGCAGGCCCGGAAGAGGCCTGCAACACGTTTGGAAGGGAAGCGGGTTAGCGCTGACCTGAATATAATCCAAGACCCCCATTTTTGCGCCATTTTTTTGGCCCCAAAATCTGAGTTTATATTCGAGTATATACAGTACATACTAAATAAACCCCTGCCCCCTTCTCTTGTTCAAGTTAGAATATGTCTATAAATTAAAACAGAAAATGGACAAAAAATGATGATGGGAGCCAAAAATCTTGATACCCAGATGCTTAGAGAGGCTGTTCTCAGAACAATCAAGCTGACAGCAGGATGTGAAGTCTGTGGCCAGGTCTTTGAAAATCCACTCACCTACTAAGTCTATATCTCCAAATCTGTATGACTATACTGTAAAAGCTGAAATTTATACCTCTATGCAGTGGTGTACCTAGGGGGGGGGGCCGCCCCGGGTACCAGCTCATTAGGGGTGCTCAAGCCTTGGAGTCATGGCCCGGGAACTTCCCTGCTATGGCCCAACTCCAAGGCTTCCGCGAGTCCCCGAAGTGATCCTGCCTGAGCCCTCTCTCTTAACTTCCATTCCCCCACGGCCACACCCCCCGTCGCCGTCGGAGCTTGGTCAGCAACTTCCGGTTTCCGGCTGGGTGGAAGCAAGAAAGGGAGCCCGAGCCACGTGGGACACTGCAATTAAGGCAGGAACTGAGGGTGAGTATCGCTGGGCTGCTTGGCGGTGGTTTTATTGTTATTTTTTTTTTCTGCCCGAATCAATTTTTTTAAAACCCCAAAATCGGCCTCCCGAATCATCAACTGACCCTCCCCCCCAAAGCAGGATCAGCAACTTCCTCTTGCTAGCCGGCTCCTGCTTTAGAGGGCGAGGGGGTAGGGTCAGTTGGGAATTGCTGCAATGCCCTGCTTCCCCTCTGGCCTCCTGACCCGTACCTAATTGCATTAGACAGTACTAGATGGGGGGTGTAGGCCTTAAGGGGTGGGGTGTAGGCCTTAAGAGGGAAGTGTAGGTCTTAAGGGGGGGACAGACCTTTGGGTGGGAGGTAAAGACCTTCGGGGGGGGGGGGTGTAGGCTTTCAGGGGGGGGACAGATCTTCGGGTGGGGGGGTGCAGGCCTTCAGGGGGGGTGCAGGCCTTCAGGGGGTGGCCTTCAGGGGGGGTGGAGGCCTTCAGGGGGGGTGCAGGCCTTCAGGAGGTACAGACCTTCGGGGGTGGGTGCAGGCCTTCGGGGGGGGGTGCAGGGCCTTCAGGAGGTACAGACCTTCGGGGGGGTGCAGGCCTTCAGGGGGGTGCAGGCCTTCAGGGGGGGTGCAGGCCTTCAGGGGGGTGCAGGCCTTCAGGAGGGGTGCAGGCCTTCAGGGGGGTGCAGGCCTTCAGGAGGTACAGACCTTCGGGGGGGTGCAGGCCTTCAGGGGGGATGCAGGCCTTCAGGAGGTACAGACCTTCGGGGGGGGTGCAGGCCTCCAGGGGGGTGCAGGCCTTCAGGGGGGTGCAGGCCTTCAGGAGGTACAGACCTTCGGGGGGGGTGCAGGCCTTCAGGGGGGTGCAGGCCTTCAGGGGGGGTGCAGGCCTTCAGGAGGTACAGACCTTCGGGGGGGGTGCAGGCCTTCAGGGGGGTGCAGGCCTTCAGGAGGTACAGACCTTAGGGGGGGTGCAGGCCTTCAGGGGGGGTGCAGGCCTTCAGGAGGTACAGACCTTCGGGTGGGGGTGCAGGCCTCCAGGGGGGTGCAGGCCTTCAGGGGGGTGCAGGCCTTCAGGAGGTACAGACCTTCGGGGGGGTGCAGGCCTTCGGGGGGGTGCAGGCCTTCAGGAGGTACAGACCTTCGGGGGGGGTGCAGGCCTCCAGGGGGGTGCAGGCCTTCAGGGGGGTGCAGGCCTTCAGGAGGTACAGACCTTCGGAGGGGTGCAGGCCTTCAGGGGGGTGCAGGCCTTCAGGGGGGGTGCAGGCCTTCAGGAGGTACAGACCTTCGGGGGGGTGCAGGCCTCCAGGGGGGTGCAGGCCTTCAGGGGGGTGCAGGCCTTCAGGAGGTACAGACCTTCGGGAGGGTGCAGGCCTCCAGGGGGGTGCAGGCCTTCAGGGGGGTGCAGGCCTTCAGGGGGGGTGCAGGCCTTCAGGAGGTACAGACCTTCGGGGGGGGGGGGGTGCAGGCCTTCAGGGGGAGTGCAGGCTTTCAGGGTGGTGCAGGCCTTCAGGAGGTACAGACCTTCGGGGGGGTGCAGGCCTTCAGGGGGGGTGCAGGCCTTCAGGGGGGTGCAGGCCTTCAGGGGGGGTGCAGGTCTTCAGGAGGTACAGACCTTCGGGGGGGTGCAGGCCTTCAGGGGGGGTGCAGGCCTTCAGGGGGGGTGCAGGCCTTCAGGGGGTTGCAGGCCTTCAGGGGGGGTGCAGGCCTTCAGGGGGGGTGCAGGCCTTCAGGGGGGTGCAGGCCTTCAGGGGGGGTGCAGGTCTTCAGGAGGTACAGACCTTCGGGGGGGGTGCAGGCCTTCAGGGGGGTGCAGGCCTTCAGGGGGGGTGCAGGCCTTCAGGGGGGTGCAGGCCTTCAGGGGGGGTGCAGGCCTTCAGGAGGTACAGACCTTCAGGGGGGGTGCAGGCCTTCAGGGGGTTGCAGGCCTTCAGGGGGGGTGCAGGCCTTCAGGGGGGGTGCAGGCCTTCGGGATGGGTGCAGGCCTTCAGGGGGGGACAGACCTTCGGGTGGGGGGTACAATCCTTCGGGGAGGGTGCAGGCCTTCAGGGGTGGGGTTTAGGCCTTCAGAGGGGGACAGACCTTCGGGTGGGAGGTAAAGTCCTTCGGGGGGGTGCAGGCCTTCAGAGGTGGGGTGTAGCCCTTCGGAGGGGGGACAGACCTTCGGGGGAGGGGGGTCCTGGTGTAAAAGTACACAGAGGGAGAGAGGGAAGGGGGGGTTCAAAGATACGTGCATATGCCAGACTTTGGGGCTTAGAAATAATGGGTCTAAAAACAGAGGAGTGGGAGAGAGATGGTGCATAATGGGATTTAGGGAGGGAAGGAACAGAAAGGGAGAGAACTTGGAAACAGGGGATGGTGTGGAGGTGGGATAGAGATACTGGATAGGAGGATAGTTGGGAACAGAAAGGGAGAGATGGTGGATCCTGGAGTGGTGGGGAGTTGAGAAAAGGTGAATCTGTGGATGGAGACAAAAAAAAGGAAAGATGCCAGATCTCCGGGAGAGGGAAGGGAAACGGAAGGGGAGGACAGAGATGGCAGACGGATGGTTAGCACGGAGAAAGGAGACCCTGGCAAGCAAGACAACAAGAGCCTGGGACCAACAAGATTTGAATATTGACCAGAGAACAAAAGGTAGAAAAAATAATTTTATTTTCTGTTTTGTGATTACAATATGTTAGATTTGAAAAGTGTACATGAGACAGCTTGAAATGGGAACTTTTCTATTTTTGTGAATGGCAAGGCTGAGTTCAGTTAAAATATATGCTTTATAAGAAAATATAATAATGTGTTTTATAAAGTTTATAAGCATTGCTGGCATACTCGGTGAGGTGTTCCTAGTGTTGATGGTGGTGGTAGCATGTCAGTGTGTTGAGAGGAAGAGGTAGTCTGGGAAATTCTGCTGAGCAAACTCTGGGCCCATTTCCACCCCCAGTTAGTCCACTCCACTCAACTGGTTCACACACTGAGTGGCAAACCAAAACAAAGAAAAAAACCAGGGTTCAACTCTCTGCAGTGAAAGACAATCCAGAACAAACAAACCAAAAAACTGCAGGTGAATGTACACGATGAAGGCAGTCTTTATTATGACAAATAAATCTTTTGAATAAAAACCTTTTACCAGGTAGGGGACCCACACACTGAGTGGGTCTTTGGGTGTTATTTCTGGGTAGTTGTTTTAGAATCTCTTCCAGTGGTTTGTCAGTATCTCCTTCTGGTCCAAGGAAGGAAACTTTGTCAACCTTAGCATTGACCTTCAGAATATGTTTGTAACAGCGCTGCTTGTGTGGCATTAGGCTATGTAGTGATCGAAAGAAAAAAACAGACCTTTGCACATTTTTGCACTATATGGTGGGTGTATGAGGAGATTCATTTCCTGCACAGTTAAGTCCGTGTGAAGTTACCTTGTGCTGTATTTGACATCTAGCAAGGTCTCTGTTTGGAAGGAAAGATCTAAGCTTAAAAATGAAGTGGCCAGAAGTTATGTTAAAAGTAGATAGCGTAGCTGGTTTTAAGAAAGGTTTGGACAAATTCCTGGAGGAAAAGTCCATTGTCTGTTATTAAGACATGGGGGAAGCGTCTGCTTGCCCTGGATTGGTAGCATGGAATGTTGCTACTCTTTGGGTTTTCACCAAGTACTAGTGACCTGGATTGGCTACTAGTGCTGCCCGATTCACAATTCGAATCGGTTCACTGATTCGAATCAGGTGAATCGACGAGTTCGGACTATTTCACGCCGCCGGACTCTTCCCATCTAATGTAACTTCCGGTTTTGCAAAACAGTAAATTACATCGGAAGAAACGAAAGGAGTGGGAGAGTCAAGCAGCGAGCGAGCGGACCTCGTGCAGCAGACCTCGGCACTCAGCAGCAACAAATACTAGTTTTGGCTGGCTCTTTCCCCGCATTTCTCCTCTCTTCCCCACAATTTAATATCCAGTTCAGGCAGTAAGTAAATGCATCGGCAGAGGGGGTCTGGTAAGTCTTGGGGGCTGGGGATGGAAGGTGAGAATCAGTTCTGTAGGCTATCAGAAATTTGCTTAATTATCTACTCACACAGAAAAGCAGTAAAGTCAATAGGTTCTCTGAGTGGGAACAACCTGTTTGATCTTGCACTCTTGTGATTGACCAATTGTTTATTACTATTTAATTTATCACATTGATTAATTTGAGCACACCTGAGGTGTCCTATGATGGTAGGCACTGCAGGCAGAGGGTGATTAACCTGTGCCTTATTGTGTAAAGCGCTGGAGAATTCTCTCCTCTCGCTTACCTCTCACGCTGAGGACACCCTGCTTCAGTATAATCATTTATATGATTTATCTTATAAACATTATTACGTGGTCTTTTCCTCAAGTGCTGAGACATCAGGTTGTTCCCACTTGGAGAACCTATTGACTTTTACTGCTTTTCTGTGTGGCTTTAACATTTTTGCTATTCAGTATACCTAAACTATTATTCAGTAGAAAAAATTTGGTTTGTTCAATCAAATCCTGTGTGGACATTGGACTTCTATGAGTGAATGTTCTGCTTGATTGAACAAACTAAATTTTTTCTACTGAATAATAGTCTAGGTACAATGAAAGTAAATAGCAAAAATGTTTGAGTAGATAATTAAGGAAATCTTTTTCATATTGCTTGCTTATGGACTGGGAAAAAAGACTGTTCAAGCAAATGTCTCCAGAACTGCTTTAATGGAAAAATGTGATTTTTTTTTTAAGTACTTTGTGAAATTTATTGTTGTTGTGAAATTTATTGTTGTACTTTGTTTAAACTTAAAAAGCGGTATCATTAACAGTGAATCGAATCGAAAAATAGATTCAACAGGGTGAATCGAATCGAATGAAATATTTTTCTCTGAATCGGGCAGCACTATTGGCTACCATGAGAATGGGCTACTGGGCATGATGGACCATTGGTGTGATCCAGTTAGGCTATTCTTATGTTATGTTCTCATCTGTAGGGGCCTTTGTTTTCACTTCTTATTTTAATGTATTTTTTTCCTGGGAACTTATCAGTGTTTTTTTATAATGGGAACAAAAATGGAAGAGAATTAATGTGTGTGGAATGGGGGGGGGGAACTAATTTCTTCAGCTAAATAATTCAATCCACTTCAAACAGACATAGGAGAACTCGCGCACCATTCACACACCCTCCAACCAAAAACGTCAAAAGAAAAAAACTGTTCGACAACCTCCTAGCCATTCGAGCTGCAACACTCGACCCCCAACTCTACAACCAATTGATATCAACCACAGACTGCAAAACCTTCAAAAAGAAATAAAAACCCTTCTATTCAAAAAACACATAAAACCGAACTAACACAATCAGAACTGTCCCAAGCATCACCTGCAACTACTCCATATGTACTTCTAATGTCATGACAATTTAGACATAATTGATGTTATGTTATGTTTGGAATAATGGTTACATATATGAGGTTCAATAAAAGAAAATTTTCACTGCCTGTTTCTATTCTGACCATTTATTCCATTTCATGGTTATTGCAAAAAAAAAAAAAAAAAAAAAATTTTTACATGGAGGGGGGGGGGGGGGTCAAAAAATGATGGGCCCCGGGTGCCACATACCCTAGGTACGCCACTGCCTCTATGTACACCAAGTTTGTTTTTCCCACCAAAGTTTGTCCTGCTTATACTGTGAACGGACTCTTGTAACCCGTTCTGGGCTCCTTTGGGAGGACGGGCGAAATAAATGAATAAATAAATAAAATAAATACTTATTTTGTGTGAGTGGATTTTCATCATCTTTGACCCAACAGGAGGAGGAATTTTTAGATCAAATTGGGGTTCGGTAAGTCCGAGAGAGGGCTGCAGCTGGGGAGAGAAGAGAGAAGACTGGGAGAAGGAAGAAAAAGGCTGAAAATAGAGGTAAAATAAAAGAGAGCACTGCACCTACAGAGCTTAGCATCTTCTCTCCAACAGTGGCCACCTACAAATCTTAAGTCGAAGATTTCTTCCCCGTTGCTCATTCCCAATCTTTATGCCTGGCTGACTAATAATTATTAAAGTACCTTTTCTCTAGGACAGTGGTTCTCAAACCTGTCCTTCAGTCAGGTTTTCAGGAGATCCTTATTGAATATTCATGAGAGAGGTTTGTATGCATAAGAGGCAGTGCATGCAAATCACTGTTAAGAATATTCATGTGGATATACTGAAAACCCAATTGGCTGGAGGTCCCCCAGGACAGGTTTGAGAACCACAGCTCTAGAAACTTGACCAAACTATTTTAAACCCCCACTATAATATTCACTTTGACCACATTCTGTGGCAACAAATTCCACATCTCAATCGTGTATTGAATGAGGGGGAAAAAAACCTCTTAAATTGATTTTAAATCTTCTACCAGTAAATTTTATGGAGTGTCCCCTGATATTACTATCATCTGAAAGATTTTTTATTTATTTATTAATTTTTTTCTTTTATGCATTTAGAAACCTTTGTCACATCCCATCTCAATCTTCCAAATAGAACAGCCCTAGCCTTTAAGAGAGTTGTTTCATTCCCATTCTTTTGTTGCCCTTCTCTGTAACTTTACTAGTTCTGTTATGTTTTTTTTTTTTGGGGGGGGGGGTTTGGTCCAGTGATTTTTCCTTCAACTCTGCTAGAATCAGTACAGTGTTTTGGCATCATTATCCTCTAGGAACAACTTCCTGGAAACCTTTTTCTCCTATTTTAATAGAACCAACCCCCTTCCTGGTCTGGTCATTGCAGCAATAGTCCTTAAGTTAGAGCTATGTACCAGGATTCCTTCTAGAACCCTGTATCATGGGCTCCAAATCTGGCCACCAGGTATAAATAAACATGTGGATAAAGGTGAGCCAGTTGATGTAGTGTATCTAGATTTTTGGAAAGCTTTTGACAAAGTTCCTCATAAGAGATTCCTTAGAAAATTGAAGAGTCATGGGATAGGAGGCAATGTTCTGTTAAATGGCCAATTTTCCTCAAAGAAGGAGGGTAAATGGTGGAGTGCCACAGGGATCTGTACTGGAGCCAGTGCTATTTAATATATTTATAAATGATCTGGAAATTGGAACAAGTGAGGTAATTAAACTGACAGATGACACAAAGCTGTCAAAACACGAAGACTATAAATTTCATCTGCCCAGTCTTCCTGTAATTTTTCAATTTGGACAAATGCAAAATGATGCACATTGGGAAAAATAATCCAACACATCCAACCTTATGCTAGGGTCCACCTTAGGAGTCAGCACCCAAGAAAAAGATCTGGGTGTCATTTTAGATACTACGTTGAATCTTCTGCCTAGTGTACAGCTAGTGTACAGAGAACGAGAGCCAGAAGGCCTTGAGCATGCACAGATGCTCAAGGCCCAGCCCAGGCAAGAGGTGGGATCTTTCCTTAAATGGCACCGGCACGCAGCAGATGGGGTAAGGAGCTTGTTTGGTTGGGCGGGCAGGAGGATGCCGCTTCCAGCATAGGGGTGCGATGCGGTTCTTGCGGGGGGGGGGGGGAGGGAGGGCATTCGCAGGCCGGGGGGTGCGATGCCGGTTCGAGCAGGGGGGGTGCTCATTTAGCGGGACAGTGCTCGTTTTGCGAGTTAAGGTTTGCTGGAGTGTTTTGCTCGTCTTGCAAACACTCACAAACCAGGTTATTTGCAAACCGAGGTTCCACTGTACTTGTGACCTGGATTAGCCACTGTGGAAATAGGAAACGGGGCTAGATGGACCATTGGTACAACACAGTCTGGCTATTCTTATGCTCTTACCCTTAATAATGATGCCCACCTCCCCATCAAGAGCTGTAAATGTTTTGGGGTTTTTTCCTCAGCAAACCAAAGTGCAAAAGGCTCCAACCAGGAATTGAACCAGGGGCTCTTTACAAGGCTGCAGGCAACCTCTGACTTTGCTATATCTTCTTTGAGATGGGGCAACCAAAACTGCACATATTTAACATGCAGTGCTACCATGTATTGATACAGAGGTATTATGATATTCTCAGGTTTATTCGTTATCCCTTTCCAAATAATCCAAGTTTCAAGTTTATTATAGCTTTGATTGATCACTTATTCAAAATTCTAAGCGATGTACACATCAAAAAAAATTACAAATTTTTAGGGGACAACAAAATAAACGACAAAGACTAAATCTTACAAAACATATTAAAGACTAACCTTACAAACATATTAAAACAAAAGGAAAGAATGGGAAGAGAAATACAAGTTGTTGATAGTAAATAAGACACTTACGGCAAAAAACAATAGGAAGGGAGAGATCAATGTACTTCAGAGGAGTTGAAATGAGGCTCCTAGTCAGGTTTTCTAATTATCAAATGCATCATTCTATTTGTGTTTTAGACTATTACTGCACCCAGAGCTGTGGATTTCAGTCTGTTAGGAGCCATTATCCTTTTCCTGGATGTTAACACCTAATATTCATTTTATTTATTTTGATTTTTATCCCGTCCTCCCAGTAGCTCAGAATGGCCTACAAGCAAACATTCACAGTGGAGTACAGTTGGACAGTACAAAGACTATACAGCAGTTTAAGTACAAAGACTATACAGCAATGAAGAAGAGCTTTAATATTTTTCTGTCCCTATATAAATGCCTTTTGGAAGTTAATTTGGTCCCAAATTAATTCATTGTTAGAAAATCATGTTGCCCTTTCATATGATACTATATTATTTGGTACATCTATGAGATTTAAAAGCCCAATTTCTGCAAATAATAATAAACTTCTATTAATATTGACAGGGGTTGCCATTCAGCAGATTACTGGAAACTGGAAAGATTACACTAAATTGAATTATACTTTTTGGTGGAATTCAGTATGTCATATTTATAAAATGGAGAGAGTGCTGGCCATGCAACAGGGAAATTATCACAAGTTTAAAAAGATTTGGGGGCCATTGATTAATTATTCTAATGATCAGACATCTTAAACACCTTAGTATTAGATTAAATATAGGGGGGGTGGGAATGTGAAAGATAATAATTGATAATTGTTTATTATTAATATGGGTGGGTGGGTAGGGATTCTTTTATATTTATATGTTTGAAGGAATTTAAATAAGATTGTCAAGTGATTAGTTAAAGATTTTCTGTTTGACTATTATACACTTGTTGAAATATTTGAAAATGAATAAAGATTTAAAATATAAGAATGAAGAAGAGAGGGTAGAAGGAAGGGGGAATTTAAGGGGGGTGAAGAGGTAGATTGCAGTTATAATTTTAGTTGAAGAGGAGGGTCTTTGCCGCTTTCCGGAAGGTCATCAATGAGTTCTGTAATCTGATTTGCACTGTATACCTAAAGCTAGGATTATTTTCCTTGAAGAGGCAATATTTTCAAATGGGTTAATTTTGGGTATACTATGACATTAATGAACCTCAGTCCTCAGTCAGGATATAAGAAGAACTCAGTCTCTAAAACACACGTGTCAAACACAAGGCCTGGGGGCCGAATCCAGCCCGCCTGGCCATTTTATGTGGCCCACGGTAACTGCCGCATCTAAGTACCTGACTGTGCTGCCCCAGTCCCAGTGGCGCTCCAAGCTCCTCACCACATTGCCTCAGTACCCATTTGCAGGCAGGACCCAGTCCCAGTGTAAAAGCTAGGTTGGAGCATGGCGGTCCACACAAGTGCCTGACTGTGCCACTATATCTTAATTAAAAAATTTGGCCCGTGTTTTAGATTTTGGCCCCTTATGGGACTGAGTTTGACACCCCCTGCTCTAAAATGTACTGCTATGGGTATTATTTGGTAGGTATCTACATTAAATTTAATCTGTTGTTTAGATGCCCAGTTCCCAGTTTGGCAAGGGGGAGGTAAGTGCATGTTGATTCTCACATGGAAGTGCTTGGGGAATTTTAGAATCTTTCATTCCTGCAAGGTTGAAGAACATGAGTTTACAGCTTCAGACAAGCCTCTAACTCAACTGAAAACAGCTCCACAAGTAAAAAACAGATATTTACAAGGAAATTACAAAACTCTCAAGGATACAAAAACAGACAGTAAATCTGCTCACCTGACCAGTTTCTTCAAACCTTTTCCTGTCTGCACTATCAATCACATATATCTACCAAAGAAGACAGTATAAGAATCTTCATTAGACAAGAACAGCTTAAATTTAGCAGTAATTTAAGAACTGCATTTTCAATAGAATAATCTCTAAAAGCAATGCACAATAGAATCTCAGTTATCCAGCACCCACGGGGATTGGTGGATACTGGATAACTGTTTTTCTGGTTGAGAGTCTGTTAGAAACCTTGTCTCACACACTCTCAATTCCCTCCCCACCCCCGCACTGAAGCACCAGTGTGGCAGCAGTCCTGAGCCGCAAAGCCCTCCTCCCTCAAGCTCCGAAGTGGCAGAAACAAGCAGCGGTCTTGAGCCGCAAACCCCCTCGTTCCCTCCCTCCCTCCCTCTCTTAAGTCCTTATCCAAAGCGCAGCAGAAGGCAGCTTCAAAACAGGCTGCTCGTAGTCAGCCCTGGCAGGGCCTTTCCTCTGATGCGTCAGAAGTGATGTGTCAAAGACAAAGCCCTGCTGGAGCTGACCGCAAGCAGTTTGTGCCTACTGCTAACCGCTGCGCTTCGGGTAAGGATGAGAGAGAGGGAATGAGGGAGCGAAGGATTTCATATACCACTTTCTGTGATTACAATCAAAGAGGTTGGAAAGATTAGATTCTTACCTCGGTAATCTTTTTTAATCCTGAACCTTCAGGTAGTCAACCCCTTCTTGTGAGAATTCTTGTAGAGAGCCTTATTAGCATTCTTTTTCTCCACCTCCCATCCCGCTGGGCTAGCCTCCAATTCCTCAGTTTGTACCAAAGCCCTGGAAGGTCAGCCCTGAAAGGAAAAAGTATAGGGAAGGGTACGGGGATACTCCCTGAGAGACCTGTCTGTTCTGCTCATATTATTAACATATAGCATATGAATCAAAAACTTAACCATTTGCAAACATAAGAAGGTAAAAACAACCAAATCATCAACCTGAGTGCAATCTGCACTAAGAGTGTGTGGGAGATTCTACAGATACCCCCTAGATTCTTCAACGCAGCAGTTGCGTTCTCTATCCTTGTTAAAGCTGGATAAAGGCAAAAAACAAGATATCAGATTCCCTAGGACATTCAAGGCAGTAAGCAGGCAAATAAATATTTGAGAAGGCAGACTTCAGGAATAAAGTATCTGTCTACTAGAAAGAAGACTACCAAGGTAAGAATCTAATCTTTCCTTCTAGTGCGACAGACAGTTTATTCCTGAACCTTCAGGACATATCAAAGCAATCCCCAGAGTCTAGAGCAGGGCAGATGAGCCTGCTGACAGTATGGATAATCCGAATGCGGAGTCCATTTTGACTACTAGATCCATCCTGTAAAACTTTGTGAATGTATAGAGAGGACCTTGTGGCTGCTCTGCAGATTTCTTCCAGAGACAGTGTTAAAAATATTGCTCATGAGGAATCCATGCTTCTAGTGGACTGCCTTTACGGATATAGGAGGACACTTTCCAATTCCAATATATGCTGAAGGAATGGCCCCATGGATGCATCTTGAAATGGTTAGTTTTGAGGCTGGGCAGCCTGCATGGGCAGCCCCCGCCAGTACAAAAAGATGATACTACAGATGAAATTTATTCATAACTACTACGTACTGAAGTAATACCCTGCGCATATCCAATAAATTCAGCACCTTATCATTCTTCCTCAATCCCAAAGGAGTGAAGGCAGGCAGTTGCACTTCTTGATTGATATGAAAGTGAGAAACCACTTTCGGTAAGAAAGATAGAACTGTGTGCAAGACCACACCTGAAACCGAAATTCTGAGAAAGGAATCTCTGCATGACAATCGCCTGCAGTTCCGACACTCGTCAGACTGAGGTAATCACCACCAAAAACACTGTTTCGATTGTAAGGTCCATCAAAGAAGCTTGCTCTAAAGGTTCATAGGGTGCTCTAGCTAGCGCTCATAGGACCAGATTAAGACTCCAAGCCAGAGAAAAGACTGTCGCACTGAGGACAGACACACAAAGCGCCCTTCAAACACTGGCCACATCTAGGTGTGTGGCTACGGTGCTCTTATTAAACTTAGGCCCAAAACACAACACAAGAGCCCCAAAATTTGAATTTTCAGGTTCCCACCACTAGGCCTTTTTCCAGCCCTTCCAGCAGGAAGGAAAGCACCACAGATATCAGCGCCAAGTTTGGGTCCTCACTCCTCTGAGTACACCACGCTTGGAAATGCTTCCAGGCTTTCACAAATGTGACTAGTTGCTTTCTTTATACATTTTAGAAAGGTGGACACCACTTCTGAATAGCTTTTGCACATAGCACTGCGTACTCAACAGCCTGCCATAAGACCTAAGTGTTCTGGATCCTGAAAGGCAAATGGACCCTGCATGAGCAGTCTTGAAATGACATGGAAGGCTGAGACCTTAGTCCCTTTGCAGATGGACCATGTCTGCATACCACAGGCACTTTGGCCAATCTGGTGCTACTAAAATCACTAGCCCTGGGCCACAAAGAGAAGACATAAAGAAGTCCTGCCATTGGCCAAGCCTGCACCAGGGCATTCAAGCCTTCGTTCCTGGTTTTTATCTAAGACTAAAGAACCAAATCGCCTTCCTGTTGGCTGCCGATGCCATCATAACAAATGTCAGGCATACCACCGACTAACAATGCAGGTAACGACTTCCTAAGACAGTGACCACTCCCTGCAATCTAGTCTTCCGGCTGAGGAAATTCACTTGCACATTGTCCACTCCTGCTACATGTGCTTCCAAGAGCATCAAGAGATGGGCCTCCGCCCATTGAACTAGCATATGGTTTTCCAAGCATACAGTAGCACTCTTGGTGCCCCCCTGGCAACTGACAGGCTTCCACCACTGCATTGTCCAAGAAAATTCATACCACTCTGCAGTGCTCTCCCAAACAACTGAAATGCCAGGCAGATGTCATGAAGTTCCAAGCAGTTGATCAATCACTGGTCACCTTTCACAATGTGCACACCAGCTGTATAGGCTGGCATCTGTCAAGACCACCCATGCGGAGATGTGATCACCCATGTGGAAATGTCAAGAGGAACCTCTCCAATTAGACCACCAGGCTAGACTGCAATATGTTTCCGCTGATCAAGGCAGCTGCTGCTGGAACGCATCCGTCTGCAGGTATCAGCAGGACAGGAACGCATTCTAGAGTGGATGCAAATGTAGCCTTGTCCAAGGGACTACGTCTATGGTCGCAACCATTGATCCCAGAACCTACAAATAATGCCAGGCTGTCAGAGCTGTCTCACTCCGAAACTCCCATATCTGATGCAGAAACGTTTCTCTGTGGGCTTCTGGGCGGAGCACCTCGTTCTCCCTTGTGTTGAACTAGACTTCTAGATACTCCAAGATCTGTGTCAGCTCCAGGTTATTTTTCCAAAAGTTGACCACCCAACCCAGCTTCTGCAGCAGCTGAATCACTCTTTAAACAGCCAGCCTGCCTTCATATTCAGACTGGGCTCTTATTAACCATTTGTCCAGGTATGGATGTACTTGAAAGCACAGTCACTTACTGTTAACAGGTGTTATCCTAGGACAAGCAGGCAGCATATTCTCACATGTGGATGACGTCATCCATGGAGCCCCGGCATGGACAGTGAAAAAGTGCACTGGCACTTTAGAATTCAAAGCTCTAATATTGACTGCAACGCGCATGCACGAGTGCCTTCCCTCCTGATGCTAGCTCACAAGGTCGTTGGTTTTTCGTTTTTTCACGGAGTAAAGAAGACGTATCTCTTATTTCTCAATCGAGTTGCCTTCCTGTTAAATTTTTTAATAAACTTTTCTGTTCCAATCTAATCCAAACTTTGGTTTATATACCAAGTCATCCCTACTAGTGGGCTCGACTCGGTTAACAAAATGTTAATAAAAGTATCCAAGATTAAAATTGGCGGATTTAAGGTAATCTGGAAATATTGGATGATTGGAGGCATATGCACTTTAGATGATGATATTTCTGATGGTAAGCTGCTTAATTTTTCACAATTGAAATGCAAACTTGGTCTTAATAAAACACAAAATGGTTGCAGTTGAAGCAGGCCATTCAGGAAGGGTTCCTTGAATGGAAAAATTTGGAGGTTCAAAATAGCTTGCTGGTCTTATGTTTTCAGGTAGACTTCCTGGGTCACCAGGCCGCTCAGTGGTATAAATTAATATCTGGATTTTTGAATAAGAAACCAAAAAATGGTCTGCGTGACATTTGGAGCATTGAGATAAAGCATCAAATTACTGCAACTCAATGGCCCGAATTTGGTTTTGGAGGTTGAGATGTACAATGTCTGCATCTATGAGACAAACATGGTTTTTCTTATTACATAGAGTATTTTGGACCCCAGTCCGTTTGCATAGAGTAGATAGTTCTAAATCTAATAGATGTTGGCATTGTCATCTGGAAGTTGGGACGTTAGATCATTTACTATGCTATTTTCCTTTGATACTAAAATGCTGGAGATCGATTTGGGATCAGGTTAATAATTTATTAGAAAATCCAGTGGTACTATCATATGATACCATTTTATTTGGAACATCTATGAGGGCAAAAAGTCAAATTTTGGCAAAAAATAACAAACTTTTGTTTATAATGTCGGGAGTTGCTATGCAGCTTATTTTAAAGAATTGGAAAAATTGGGATAGATTAAATTATTCATTCTGGTGGGAATCCCTATGTTATATCTTTAAAATGGAAAAGTTTATGGCCATTCAGAAGGGTTATTATAAAAAATTTATGGAAGTTTGGGAACCATTAACTAAATATTGTACAGACTGATTTATTTGTATAAATTGGGGAAAACATGCACATTCGGGGAGGGAGATATGTTTTAGCATTTGTTAAGAAATATAGAAGTGTTAATTACAAGTATTTTTATGAGGTGTTTGTAAATTGGAAAGTGGGAGAAAATAAGTCTTGTCTTTATTCTATTATGTATATTGTGCTGTAATGATATTAATTTATGTAAATGCACCATCTTTTATGCACAACTGAAGTTTTAAAAATGAATAAAGAATATTAAAAAAAAAAAGTATACACGGAATTGGACAAAGAATCTCATTAACTATAATCATTAATTTAAAGAAGGAAAGTCAGTAATGGATTTCTGAAATAAGTAAGTCTTCAATGATTTACGGAAAAGTGGTAAATATGAGAGAAGTCTGACTGTAGAGGGAAGCTCATTCCAAATTTTTACGAATAAAAAGGAGAAGGATCGACAAAAATTCGTCATAGTTTTTATTCCCTTAACAGTAGGAAAGCCAAGTTTAGATTTCTGAGAATTCCTAAAGTTGGAGTTTTTGTGTGAGTTCAAAGAGACAGGAACCAACGGGATAAAGATCCCATACAGAATTTTAAATATAACAGTAGCACATTTAAACTGAATCCTCCAATAAACAGGAAGCCAGTGAAGGGATCTCAATAAGGGTGTACACGGTCATATTTGCCATAAATCAATTTGGCCGCCTTGTTTTGAATTAATTGTAGTCTTTACAAGTTACATTTACTTAAGCCAACATAAAGCGAGTTGCCATAATCTAACTGAGCTAAGATAATAGCCTGAACTAGAACTGTGAAATGTTGCTGAAAAAGAGATGGCAAACTTTTCTAAGTATCTTAAGACTGAAAAAAACATTTTTTGTTACATTATTAATTTGGGAAGATAAAGAAAGTGAGGAATCTAGAATAAAACCCAAAATTTTAGACAAAGATTCAATTTTCAGCAGATCTCCTGAAGTCAACGATACTGAGGTGGGCAACTGTATCTTTGTCCCAGGTCCTTTGGTTTTATTCAGTGTGTTATACACTTCTCTGAAGTATGCTGGTTTTTAAAAAATATGTTACATGTTGTGACCTCTAGACTATTTCTTGGACACCTCCTTTTTACCTCTCTTACTGATATTCATTCCTACTAACTTAATACAGTCACATCTTTTGTAAGACTCATTCATGTTTTGCACTTTTTCTATTTCTCATGAGAAGACTCAGAACTTCTCCTTGGTGGTACTGAAAGTCTGTAATCTTGATTCACCGTTTGAATAATTTTAAGTGACCTGGAGGTCTTTACTTAAAAAAAAAATGTTCTTGTTTGATGACCTTACCTTGCAAGGTCTATGGCACTGTGGCCAGTTCAAAGAGTTAGGCCATGGACTGGAAACGTTGCTCCAGCACATGGAAATGCAAGAACTTCCTGTGTTCTGGAAAAATGGGAAAGTGCAAATAGGCCTTCGTTAAATCTAGAAAGGTGAGAAATCCCCCTGGCACTACTGAAGCAATCAATTCAAGAAAGCATGGGATAGGCACGTGGAATCTCTTAGAGAAAGGAAGAGATAATGGTTACTGTGGATGGGCCAATTTGGTCTTTATCTGTCATCATGTTTCTATGTAATTACCAACCTCACCATCTTTATCTGGAAACAGGGTATTTACTGCCTTGAGGTCTTGAATCGGCCTCCAGTCTTCTGAGCCTCTCTTGGGCACTATGAAATATACCGAGTATCTGCTGAAGCCCGAGTCTTCCTCTAGTATGGGCTCTATGGCTTCCAGATTCAGCAACTTTTGCACTGTTGCTTGGAATTTGACTGCTTTTTCTGGCTTCCCAACCAGTAAGTCCAGAAAAAAAGTCTGAGAGGGGACAAAAGAATTTGAGCTTCTACCCTCTCCTGTATAATGTGCAGCAGCTAGCAGTCTGTAGTGATCTCCACACATGCTTCCCAATAGGCCAATAACCTCGCTCCAATGAAAACTGATGACTGACGGCTGACAGCTGACGGTGTCATGGGAGCTGTTGCAGAGCCAGATCCTGAAGATTGGGGGTGACTGGCCCCTCCAAATCTTTGTCTGAAACCTTGAAATGATCTGTGGCCCAAAGGCCCTCCCAAGAGCTGGCAATATTGTCTGGAGGTCCAAAATTACTACACCTTGACCCTCTATTGTTTGCTGTCTGGTAAGGACTTCAGCTTGCGATCCTGCACACTGATCATCCAGACCTTTCCCAAAGAGTAAATGTCCTTTAAATGGTAATTTACTCAAGGTCACCTTGGAGGAGGAATCCCCCACCCACTGTCTGATCCATAGCATCCTGTGGACAGAAATGGAATAAGCAGACATTTTGCTCCTGACTCTGAAAAGATCAAACAGAGCATCAGCTACATAATCAGCTCCAGACATTAGAAATTGGTAATTCCTCTCTGCCTTAGCCTCCGGATCATAAGACCAGAGTCCATCTTGCCCAGCGGTCCGCTCCCGCGGCGGCCCATCAAGCCTAATTGCCTGAACAGTGTCCCTGTCTAGTTTTGTAACTGCTTCTAATCCTCTAATCCTATCCCTATAACCTATCATGGCGCAACTAGGAGTGGCAAGCCCAGGAGACAAATGACAATGCTGCTGCTACTTTTAGACCTGAGGCTGCGGCTTCTAACAGTTTCTTATGCACAAAATCCAGCATGTTGTCCTGGCTGCCAATGGAGGCGCGCGTAAAGTTTAAATTTGTCTGCTTCTGCTTCAAAGCACTACACGGACTTGCCCCTAAATATATAACTGACCTTTTCGTCTTCTCAGCCAATAGACACAAGAGAAGCTCACATTCCAACTTCGTTTCCCCCCCCCCCCAGTGAGAGGTTGTAAACTGAAAAAACACCATGAACATCTTCTCTCGCACCAAGCAGCATCATGGGGTAAAGACCTAGAACAATTGCTTTCGCCCACTACTTATGAGGAATTTAGGAAACGTCTGAAAACACACCTATTCCTAAAGTATCTAGACAACTGATCCTCTCTTCTCTCTCCCCTCTATAGCGATTAACTTGTTCTATTGATCACTCTCTCCTCAAAAATGGATTTCCTGTCCTATTAACCCTCTTTCTTCCTCCCCTCTTAAAGTCAATCAATTTGTACCTTTGCTTAATCTTTGTAAACCGCATAGAACTTCACGGTATTGCGGTATATAAGCTGTTATTATTAATACCCCACCACCTTCACAGGGAAAGGAGTTAGGCTTAGTGACCTGCGCCACCAGGGAATCCATTTTCAGTGGAACAAAGAGCTGATTAAACTCAGCATCCATTGGATAGAGCTTTGCCATGACTTTGGCCACCCACAGGGACCCCTCTGGGACCTCCCAATGGTCTGTTAGCATTTTTGTAGTGTTTTGATAAGAGGGGAAACAGCTTTTGTGCTGCTCATAAGCAAACACTGTGTAGCAGAGGACTGCAGAGTCTCTATCTTTAATTCCTGGAGGGACTCCATGGTCACCTCCAAAAGCACTGAGGGCTTAACACAGCCTATGCACAGTTGGGTCCTCTCTGAGATCAAGGGCCTCCACCAGATCCAGATCTGGCCCCCTTAGAGATGAAGCAGCATCTCCTGCTACAAAGCACCCTGACTGGGACAGTAAAGGCATTCTTTGTCCCTGTCTTCCTAAGACTGGACCTCCCCGCCCTACACATGACACTGTTGCTAGGAAATTGTGCTTTTCAGGGGGGAAACCCCCAATGCCAGCATGGATGCGATCCCCAAGGGCTCCATGCAGGTCATATTGATGAATTCAGGGTGAAACCCCTGTCCAGGACGTCCAGACAGCCTCTGTAGGTACTCATGAGCTCCCTTCTGGGGTTTTACAACAATGGCATGTCTGCGCTTCGCCGAGGATGCACTTGCACTGTTCTCCAGCTTGAACCTGGACTTTTTACCTGGCCCTCTCAGTATCTGGGTACTAACACCCCCCAAGGGATTAGAGGAGGCTAAGCCAATGGTTCCTGCCCCCTGCCCCCACGTGCAGTGTGGCATGAGGGACATAGATGATCCTCAGATGGCCATCCAACACAAATCTGGCATGAAGCCAATGTATCCTGGCCTCAGAAGTCCATCACACCTGTTTTTGAGC
The DNA here is from genome assembly GCF_902459505.1 of Geotrypetes seraphini. Lineage (NCBI taxonomy): Eukaryota > Metazoa > Chordata > Amphibia > Gymnophiona > Dermophiidae > Geotrypetes > Geotrypetes seraphini. The sequence continues at coordinate 294,206,218 of NC_047087.1, forward strand.
AAAATCAAGGTGTTTTGAGGTAGAGAAAGGCTTTTAATTTAAATCAGGAAATTCAAGATGGCCACCGCAGCAACAATTTTAGCACAAAAAATGGTCCGGGGAGCTACACCGGGGTCCAAAAACTAGTGATTTGGGGATTTTAGAGGTGGAGGACCCTGGCTCTAAATTAAACTAAACTAAACCTTAAGTTTATATACCGCATCATCTCCACGGATGTTGTGGAGTTCGGCACAGTTTACAAGAACTTAAAATATAGGAAAAGAAGGAAAAAAAAGGTTTACATGAACTTATATATAGAAGAGAAGAGTAAGGGGGGATAGAATTACATTTTAGTGAAAAGCCAGGTTTTCAGTTGCTTGCGGAATAATTGGAGGGAGCCCAGGTTCCGCAGCGGGGTAGTAAGGTCGTTCCAAAGACCTGTGATTCTGAAGAGAAGGGATTTTCCCAGTTTGCCTGCATAGCGAATACCGTATAGAGAGGAGAAGGATAATTTATACCTTTGGGCGGATCTGGTAGAGTCAGGACTCGAGGAGTTATAAAATAGTGGGATTAAGGGAGGAAGGATGCCGTGAATGATCTTAAAAGCCAGGCAGGAGCATTTAAAATGGATTCTGGAAATCACTGGGAGCCAGTGAAGTTTGGCTAGGAGTGGGGAGACATGGTCAGACTTGCGTTTTGCAAAGATCAACTTGGCTGCAGTATTCTGGATTAGCTGGAGTCTTTGAAGACTTTTTTTTGATAGGCTTAAGTAGATGGCATTGCAGTAGTCTAATTTGGAGAGGATGATGGATTGGACAAGGAGGCGAAATGTTGTTGGCGAAAATATGATCTTACTTTCCTCAGCTCTAACCTTAGAACCCCCAAAAAACTGCTTAAAAATAAACCCCGATTTTGATTTTCAGGTTGTCAGCCTGCTACTTACTCAATGTGTCATGCTGTGTGCTGGGAGCTGCAAGTGCTGAAGCTGCAGACAGTTTAGAGAGAGAACTTCTGCCTCAATAACCCTGGAATCCATACTGCATGTCTCTTCAGACTGCCTTTCAGGCCCAACAAACCTCAACTTCCTCCGGACCTTGCACACGCAGACAATTGTGAAGGGGGGGGGTTAAGCAGTTGGCCCCGATCCTGAATAAAACACCATGGAGTCACTCAGCCTATGCTCAAGGGCGAGTTGTGCTCCCAAGGGATCGGCCATTGAGCTTCCGAACTGTTAGTGCAGGCTGTCCAAGTTGGTGTACTGCAAAGCAGTCTGCCCCTTGGAACCTTAGAATCTGCATTCACCTACAGCCAGAGATGCCCCAAGATTGGGCCCTCTGTAGCACCGAAAAAAACCTTGCAAATGGAGCAAAAAACAAATTTACTTTAAAAATAAACATGAGCAGAAAAGACAGACTCATGCCATCTCGCTTGTAGAGAGACAACTGAGGAATTGGAGGACAGCCCAGAGAGAAGGGAGGCGGAGTAAAATGGTGCTACTGAGGCTTTCTACAAGAATTCTCTTGAGAACGGGTTGGCTACCCAAAGGTTCGGGAATAAAGTGTCGATCGCACTTAATTTTGTGCCTGACGCAACTGAGAGTTAAGGGATTTGACCAAAGTCACAAGGAGTTGCAGTGGGAACCAAACCCAGTTCCCCTGATTCTCAGGACACTGCATCAGGCCACTCCTCCACCTATAGCAGCGTTTCCCAAGTCAGTTCTGGAGTACCCCCTTGCCAGTCAGGTTTTCAGGATATCCGCAACGAATATGCATGACTACACTGCCTCCATTACATTCAAATCTATCATGCATATTCATTGCGGATATACTGAAAACCTGACTGGTAAAGTGGTACTCTGGGACTGACTTGGGAAAACACTGTTCTAAAGCACTGATTTCAAAGGGTAGGATCAAGGACTACAAATGTCACTACTTGGAATGTAGATTTTAAAACCAGAAGCAGCCAAAAAATCCTCCTCTTGAAACTGGGTAACTTGACAGATCTGTAATACTTTGAATTTGGATTTTAATTCATTCTTGTTCAAGGCATGTTAAATTTATGTACAGCAGGTATTTTCTTGTCCCCAAAGAACTACAATCTAAGCTTGTACTTGATGCATTGCAGGTTTACGTGACTTGACCAAAATCACAAGGAATGTCAGTGAAATCTGAACCTTGACTTCCTTGGTTCTCGGTCCACTGCTTCATTATGCTACTCCTCAATAATAAGAATATGAATAATAATTACTGAACCTCGGTAAAATGCCCTGTCTGTAAGATGTGAAGATTAAGAAGAGAATTACTTGGCCCAAAGGCTCAGGTTAAACATCAGTTCTGCACATTCCTTTCTGCAGAGAGTCTTCTCTAGCACCAATGCAGCAACTTGTACTATGTACTGAATATATTCAAATCTAAGTTGATCCGAATATAAGTCAAGACCCACATTTTCCCCCAAAAGGAGGAAAATTAGTTGACTCGAATATAAGACAGGGACTTAATATTCAAGTGCCATGCCCTGCCAGGATCTGCCCCCAGCCCCCTTCCCTACCAGACTCTGCATCCAGCCCCCTTCCCTCCCTGCCCTGCAAAGCTCTGCACCCAGCTCCCTTCCAGCCCTGCCCTACCAGGCTATGCAGCCAGCCCCCCTCACTACTTGCCAGGCTCTGCACTTCACCCTGTCCCCCCTCCCTGCCAAGCTCTGCAACCTGTCCCACCTCCTCTTCCACCTCTTGTGGTCTAGAGGTAGGCCGGAACACGAGAGATCCCTCCCGTCTCCCGTCCCAGCCAATACAAATAATTTTTTTTAACCCCTTCCCCCTTCATACCTTTTCTGTTATCCCTGGTGGTCCAGCAGTGTATGGGCAGGACCGCGCTCCTGCCCCGCATATCTCCCTCTGGGCTCAGGGCTCACGGTGCACAGTCACGCAGGAGCAAGCTTCTCAAGCTCCTGCGTGGCCCTGCACCGCTTGCTGAATGGATGCCACCAGGTCCCGCAAGAACTGGCGGCAGCCATTCAAGGAGTGACGCAGGGCCGCGCAGGAGCTTGAGAAGCTTGCTCTTATGTACCTGGGTGCCATGAGCCCCGAGCCCGGAAGGTGGTGCGCAGGGCAGGAGCGCAGTCCTGCCAATACACCACTGAACCACTAGGGATAACAGAAAAGGTACGAAGTGGGATGGGGGGTAAAAAAATGATTAGTATCGGTCGGGCCGGGAGACAAGAGGGATCCCTCCTGTCCCGGCCTATCAGAGACCTGCATCAAGTCGGGGAGGGGGGTTGGGTGATGACCCGAATATAGGACAAGACCCCCATTTTGGGGCCATTTCTTTGGCTCAAAAATCTCATTCTATATTCGAGTATATACGGTACTTCTATTTATTTCAATGAAGTCATAATTGGCTGTATAGATTCCGGAACTTGGAGGCTTGGTGGATGGCTGCCTAGCAGTTGAGCTCCCTCTTCTGAACATCAATTATTAGACTTAAAGGTTTCACTAGTGGTCAGATCGGGAGCCCTTTCCAGCAGGGCACCTAGCATCATCTTCACCCCTCCCCCGTTCCAGCAAGGGAGAGAATTACAAGAGGAGCAGTGCTGACGGTGCTCGGTACCAACTGCCAGTTTCACTAGTGGCCAGATCGGGAGCCCTTTCCAGCAGGGCACCTATCATCATCTACACCCCTCCCCCGTTCCAGCAGGGGAGAGCCGACAGTTGAAAGCTGCAGTCTGACGCTCAAACCAACGGGGCTCCTTTTTGACTAACTCACCGCCCTCCCCCTCCTTGGCTTATCGAGATCCACTGGGGGCCAAATTTTATTACTGTCTTTACTCTTGTTTTAGCTCCATATTTTTTATTATTGTCCATGTTCTTGTTTTAGTTGCCTAAGTTTATTACTGTCTGTGCTTTTGTTCAGTGCCAAACTTTATTACTGCCAAAGGTTTCGCCTTTCTTCCCTACTATTGACTATGCACTCAGCCAGCCTAATTAAGTCCCCTGCCCCTTCCTTAGCTAACACTAATCCCCCCCTGCTGCAGACTTTCACACACCAATCATCCGGCCCTAACCCCACCATGAATCCTTTCTTCTGATTCCTTCTCTTCCTATTCTGCTCACCTCTCTATTCTTCCCTCTGTCTGATACCCCCCTCCCCCAACCTACTCGACCCACCAAACACCAATAATATTTGCCCTGGCCTCAGAATCCCCATGCTGATACGCACCAGAATTCCCCCTTTCAAGAAAAATCTCCGAAAAGTCAACCTAAACTCACTAAAGCCCCTGCCCCCAGCCAATCTTCCCAATGCTGTCTCTGACTCTCTCACCCCAGTCCCGACTCTTTATTGCAATGCCAGATCAGCATGCAATAAGACCCAAATCTTGAAGGACCTTCTAGATGAGTTTGACCCTGGATTCCTGTGCATCACGGAATCATGGATCGCCAAAGATGATCTTTTTACACAAAACCAACTCCTCCCCCATGGTTATCAAGGCCTCTTCTCCCCCAGATCCAACCAAAAAGGAGGCGGACTGGCACTGCTCTACAAATCTTTCTTTGACGTCCAGCTCCTCGAGAAGGGCACTCACGCCTCTCTAGAATATATGCTTGTCTCTGTCAATGATGAACTCCGCACTCACCCATTGGGCATCTTATTACTATACTGCCCACCCACCCTTTGGAACAACTCCTCCAATCTCATCTTTGAGGCTATAACAAACGCCTTTCTTAAATTTCAAAGACTACTGATTGTTGGTGATATTAATCTCCACCTTGATGACACCAACAGCAAGGACACGATCGAATTTAACAACTTCCTTACCTTTCTAGGTTTCCCCTCACCTACCTCTTCTCCAACCCAAGCAAAAGGACAAACACTAGACTTCACCACTTTCCTCGACCTTACTGCCTTCAAAACTTCAACCGATGACACCCGTTGGGAACAAGTCCCTTGGTCTGACCACTTCTTAGGGGCTACTTGCCTCCCCATTTTCATGTCACATCTTGAATCTCCATCCCATTCCTCCCATTCAATAACCTTCCGCAAGAAAATTTCGAGTAATTTTTTCTGGTCCAAATTTCTTAACCAACTCTCCTCCAATCCTAAGCCTACAGACTCTGAATCCTGCTGGTGCAATTGGATCTCCCTGTCCGAATCCATCTATCACTCCCTCGCTCCAATATCCACAAAAACCATCTCCTACCCCCGAAAGGCTCCTTGGTATCTACCGCTCTATAGAGAGCTGAAACAGAAATGTTGCACTTTGGAGCACAAATGGAAAAAATCTAAATCCCCTCAGATAGACAGGCCTGGAGGGTCAATATTAAATTTTACAATTCATTACTAAAAAAAGCCAGGAAGAATTTCTTCGGAGATAAAATCTCCAGATCCAACAACCAGATCAGTGCGTTGTTTAACATTTGGCGCTCCTTAACTACAAAAAAGGACCCATCCTTGCTTCCCTTGTCTCTATCAGCAGATGCCCTTGCAAAATTCTTCAATGAAAAGGTTACCACCCTAAGATGCTCCTTCCCGCCTACAGTCTTCTACAACTCCCTAATCTCTACTGACCTCAACCCTTCCCTACCTGTCTCCAATCCCATTCCAGCCGACAGATCCTGGACCGTTTTTGAGCTTGTTTCCGAATTGCAAGTCTCCAAACTCTGCCTCAAACTAAAAACTTGCAAATGTACCTTGGATCCTTTCCCCTCCTACCTATTCGAGAATATCTCTACACAGGCCATCGCTTCCCTCACCAAACATATAAACGCTGCTCTAACATCGGGCCTTTTCTCCTCCGAAATGAGACATATTGTACTAACCCCTCTACTGAAAAAGACCGACCTTGACCCCTCTATTCCCTCCAATTACCGTCCAATAGCAAATATCCCTCTGCTAACCAAGATGTTAGAATCCATCATATTCACTCAACTCTCATCCTACCTAGAAAGATTCTCTATTCTCCTACCCCACCAATTCGGCTTCAGACCCAACTTCAGCACCGAATCCCTATTAGCCTCACTAATCTCTAAGGTACAACAACTTCATTCTCGCAACAAATTCGCTGTACTTCTACAATTCGACCTCTCCGCAGATTTCGACGTCGTCCATCATGAAATCCTAATCTTCCAACTCTCTGAAATAGGCATAAGTTCCACAGTCCTAGACTGGTTCTCGAAATTCCTACGCTTACGCTCCTACACCATTAACATAAACGGTACCTCATCCCCTCCCTGGAAGCTGATATGTGGAGTTCCGCAAGGCTCACCCCTCTCTCCTATCCTTTTTAATATTTACATGTCCTCTTTGAAACTCCTTCATCTATCCCCCCTGGAAACTCTCTATACCTATGCTGACGATATCCTCATCCTCCTTGAGACCGACTCGAACCTCACTAACCTCACTGAGAACATATCCGCATGTATAATGAACCTTCAATCCTGGGCACATTCTGTACAAATGAAATTGAACGAGTCCAAAACAAAACTACTTTGGCTTGGCCCAATATTAGGTCATTTACCCATCTCCATCCCATTATCTTCCGGCTCCACTCTTCAGCTTGAGTTTTCAAGCAAAGTCCTTGGCATCATCATAGACTCCTCTCTCTCCTTCAATGAACACTTCAACTTCTTGGTAAAAAAATGTTTCTTTAGTCTTCATATGCTGAGGAAAGTGAGATCGTACTTTCATCATTCTCACTTCGTCGTCCTTGTTCAATCCACCATTCTCTCTAGACTGGATTACTGCAACTCCATCTATTTAAGCCTAACTAAAAAAAAACTCCATAGACTTCAGCTAATCCATAATGCCGCGGCCAAGCTTATTTTCGCTAAAGGCAAGTTCGACCACGTCTCTCCACTCCTGTCCAAACTTCACTGGCTCCCAGTTCACTCCAGAGTCCTCTTTAAATGTGCCTGTTTAGCTTTCAAGTTCCTACATGGCATCCTCCCTCCCGTTATCCCTCTCTTCTGGAACTCCTTTAACCCTAATTCCACTAGATCCTCTCAAAAACTGAAACTATCATTCCCCTCTGCAAAAGGTATACCCGCGTAGGAAAACTAGGAACATCCCTCCCCTTTAGAACCACAGAACTCTGGAACAACCTCACATCCCCGCTCAGAATTTCAAACTCCCTCCAATCTTTCCGCAAACACCTGAAAACTTGGCTCTTTTCAAAAATCTAACACCTCCCGCTCTTTGGTACCCTGTCCCTCTTTATCTTCCTAGCTCCTTTCCTATAACCCTTCATTGTAGCTCCTTTTCAACCTAACCCTGTAAACCGTGCCGAGCTCTACGCTTGTGGAGATGGCGTGGTATATAAACCTAAGGTTTAGTTTAGTTCAGTGATGAGCGGTATCCACATTATGCACTATGCTTACAGCTTTTCTGGAACATCTACCAATTACAAATTGCCATGATTTGCTTTGTAATTAAGGGTGATCTCATAAAATGTTATACTACATAACATACTACATAAAATGGAAGTGCTCACTTAATTATAATCTCTCTCATCGTATACTAAATGTCAAACAAATATATCTCAACAAGAATTAAAAGACTAAGGGGTTCATAATAAAACAAACAAAAAAAATGTCTAAAAAGTGTCCTAAATGGCTACTTGGACGATCAAAAAGCCTGATCGTCCAAGTACCCCTAACCAAAGCTGGTTTTTAGACATATCTAAAACCAGCTTAGGCCTTTCCCCTGCCTCTAGACGCACAGAAAGAAAAGAGGCGTGTTTAGAGGAGGGGAAAGGGCGGGCGGGAAGTGGGCCGACCTACACCTAGGCGTACAAAACATATAACCAAAACATTTGACAGGTTGCCTAGTCGGCTCTTAAATCTTTTTGACTTAGACAAAGTCAAACCAGGTCTAAGTGCTGAAAAAGGGGCCGCTGAGTTGATGGCCGCTGGCGCGATCAGTTCAGCGGCCCGGCAACCTACCCACCGCAACCATCGCGGCAGGAGAGATGCCTCATCTCCCCTACCACGATGTGATCACCCCTCTACCCGAACTGCCGCAACCCGTGGCAGGAGAGATGCCCAATCTCTCCTGCCGCGGGTTGTGGCAGTTCGGGTACAGAAGTGATCGCATCGTGGCAGGAGAGATGGCCAATCTCTCCTGCCGCGATACATCACTCCCCGATGATATTGGGGCAACCTGGCCCATGTGCTTAAGGCCCCGCCCACAGGAGGAGCCTAAGGCTCCCGGACCTATTCTGATTGGCCCAGGCTTCTCATGCCCCACTTGTGGGCAAGGTTTCTGCCGCCTGGGCCAATACGGCCCCATTCTGGACCCGGCTGGCCTGCCGGACGGGCGGGCTTGGCACCCGTACATCTGGCCAACGTTAAAGGTACGGGGTAGGGGTGGGGTTGGGGGGGGTCATGGGGTCAGCCGGGGGGGTCGCGGGTTGGCTGGGGGGGGCAATCGGGGGTTCTGGGGGGCAGTCGTTGGGGGAGGGGGGTTGTGTCGAGGGCAGGAGGGCCTGGGATCCCTCCTGCCGTATTATAGTGGGGGGTGGGGGGTCGCCGGGGCCAGGAGGGCTTGGGCTCCATCCTGGCCCAATCCAGTCGGGGGAGTCGCCGGGGCCAGGAGAGCTTGGGCTCTCTCCTGGCCTGTTTGTGTCGGAGGGGGGGGTCGCCGGGGCCAGGAGGGCTTGGCCTCCCTCCTGGCCATATCGAGTCTGGGGGGGGGTCGCGGTTCGAGGGGCAAGAGGGCTTGGGCTCCCTTTTTGCCCCGATGTCATTGGGGGGGGGTCGCAGTTCAACAGGGCAAGAGGGCTTGGGCTCCCTCCTGCCTGGATCGTTGTGGGGGGGGGGGATTCTGTAACCGGTGTTGTTTTTGACAGACACCGGTTACAGAATCCAGCTTTTAGGCGAAGGACTGGTTCCTCCTTCGCCTGAAAGCCCTTCTGCTGGACGTTTGGGGCTTAGGTGTTTTTTTGGTTCATTAAGGGCAAAAAGTGTAGATGTCGTGGGAGTGTACTTGTAGACGTAGTGGTGATCTGGGCGTTTAGTAGAGACAGGCCATAATCAAAACAAGGACGTTTGTTTTGGTTATGGACATTTTCCTTGCTTCTGCTTTGAACGTTTAAGGACTTATGCCAAAAGGGGACTTAGACGGTTTTTTTGATTATGCCCCTCAAAGTGGCTAAGGTGAAACTATATGGTGAATTGAATGTTAAAAATTGAGTTCTAAAAATAAAATATATCACTCTTCAACATCTGGCTGTGAAAAGCATGAATGTTACTTGAAATGATTCTACAATATATCCATATGCAATGCTAAGCCCGGTTGACAAAATAAAAAGCTCTTTCCTTTTTACTGAAGGAGGTGTTTCCGATGATAATCTTTTAATATCACTTTTTATCACGCAAATCTTCCCCTTAAATGAAGCACAGTTTAGAAAGGGACAGAATACTTACAAGCACATCGGTATTTTCAAAATAGTTTCTCCAGTACGGCCTAATCTTCCTTTGTCCTCCAATATCCCACACATTCAATTTAAAACCCTGAGACTGCACACTTTTAATATTAAAGCCCTGGAACAGAAGAGAATACATGAAACATTAGTCTATTGCAGTCCCTCTTCTTATCTGCCACTTTGGAAGAAGAAAGAAGCAGCAAAAGCAATGGCGACTGTGCCCACTTAAATCCACATACTGTGTGTTCAAAGGCTGGCTCTGCTTTGCCTTTGCTAATGCAGCCAGAGACAGGCCTTATATGTAGCAGTTCTGAAGTGCTCAGTAAATACTACCAGAGCTCTCCAGTAACGATATCAGATTTAATTTCTGAATCCATCTTCCGTTCTTCAGGTTGACAGGGTTTGGGGATGTTACAGTGACAGTGTTTATGTTTATTAAAAACTTTATATACCGCATGGTGGTCACAAGCCCTCTCGGAGAACAGTCCAAACTGATTTGAAAGTGACACCCCCTGACTGATTCAAGGAAAAACTTGTGCCAGATTCCGGAGGAAGCTTTAGTGTATCCCTCTCAACCAAAGGGTTCTCATTGCAATGACTGAGGTTGATGGGTAAGCAATTAAAATGGGACCCTCCCTCCACTTCAGCACCTCAAGATAGCTACAGATGCAGTTGGGCTCTTGACTGGAATTCCAAAAGCAACAAGAGAAATTTACTGGACCATAGGATGCTTCTGGTGGAATTCTGCATGACTATGCAATGCAGAATTTCCACAGAATTGCAAACTCACGCAGAATTCCCTTTTCCTGCGCAGAATCTCGACTGTGTCAGCATGAAAATAGTGCATGGAGAGGGATAGAGATTTAGCACAAGAGACAAAGAAGGGAGAGAGCGAGGTGTTAGACATGGGGGTGGATGAGATACACAGGAGGGGGAGAAGGAGGGAGATTTTGGATCTAGAAGCAGAATGAAGTGATGGAGAAATGCCTGGAAATGGGAGTGAGGGAACAGAGTGGGAGAAATGCTGGACCATGGGGGAGAGTTCCGCAGGGAAGAGATAGGGAGATATCAGGCTACAAGGGTAGGGAGGGAAGTTTCAAGTTTCAAGTTTATTAGGTGACTTGATTAATCGCTTAATCAAACATTCTAAGCGATGTACACTATAAAATTTACAATTCTTAGAAAACAATACAATACAAACAAATACTTAAATAGCGGTAAATTGCTCTTAATTTTAACATTACTAAACATAAGGAAAGGAGGGATGAAATACAATTCATAAAGTAAAGAAGAAACATTGAGGGAAAATACAAAAGGGAAATAGGTAACACAGGTATAACAAAAGTAAAATATAATACTCCAATAATAAAATTATGTTGAAAATGCATCTTTAAAAAGGAAGGTTTTTAATTCGGTTTTAAATTTCCCAAACTCTTTCTCCTCCCGTAAAAAAATAGGGAGGGCGTTCCAAGTCTGTGGTGCTGTACATGAAAAAATAAATTGTCTCCTTGTATTAATAATTTTTAATGAAGGAATAGATAGCAGATTTTGTTCGCTAGATCGTAGAATTCTCTTTGCAGAATATGGAATAAGTAACCTAAATAAAAATGCAGGGGTTTTATTGTTTAGAGTTTTAAAAATAATTATGCATAACTTATAAGTGATTCTATGAATAACAGGAAGCCAATGAGCCTTTTTGAGGAGAGGTGTTACATGATCAAATTTTTTAGACTTAGTTATTAATTTTATAGCTGTATTTTGTATAATTTGTAGTCGTTTGATTTCATATAGCGCAATTCCTTTGAATAAAGAATTGCAGTAATCAATTTTAGACATCACCAAAGAGTGAATCAATATAGTAAGTGCCTTGGGACAGAGAAATTTAGAGATGGAACGAATTTTACGCAACCTATAAAAGGTAGTTTTCACAATGTTACTAATATGATCATGATAATTGAGTTTATTATCAAAAATTACTCCTAAAATTTTTGCATTTTTAACTAATTGTAGGGGAGTGTTATGAATTGAAATTGGAGAAACAAGAGGAAAACTATCCTTCCAAGGAAATAGCATAACATTAGTTTTTTTGATATTGAGGGCCAGTCTGTTTTTATCTAGCCAATGATGAACTTGATCAAGTTTTCCGTTAATGACCGAAATTTCACTTATGTTATTGTTATTTAAGGGGTGCAATAATTGTATATCATCGGCATAGGCAAAAACATGAAATCCTATGGATCGGCATAATGTCATTAGTGGTGCTAGAAAAATATTAAAAAGCAAAGGTGAAAGAATAGATCCTTGTGGAACCCCATGAGAAATCTGAGAAGGAAGAGAGAGCAGATGCTGGGTTATAAGGGTGGAGGAAGGAAGATGCAGAGAATGGTAGAACCCTTAGGGGGAGAGGGTGGCAAGGAAACAGATGAGAGGATAGATATAACAGAGGATAGAAATATGGTAATGGAGGTACATTGAAGATGAAAGGGAATGGAGGGCTGAGGAAGGAATGAGATGGGGAATGGGAGAGAAGTTGGAAATTTGATAGGAAGCTGAAAAGTGAAAAAGAGAAGGGTAAGAAAGAGACAGAAAAGAGCTAAAATGTCTGAGGCAGGTGTAGTAAAGGAATAGACAGGAGAGAGTAGAAAAGACAAATGGATAACAGCTACTTCCGAAGGAGAATTTGCAGACAACAGGAAAGCAGAAAAAAGAAACTAGAACCAACATGATAGAAAAATAAAACATCCAGACAAGAAAGGTAGAAGAAAAACATTTTATTTTAAATGGAATGTGGATAATAATTAGCAAAAATATTTATTTAAATTTTAACAAATACACTTACAGAATTTTGTAGAATTTGCTCATTTTGTGCGCAGAACTTTGAAATTTTGTGCGCAAAAATCTGCCAGGAGTAATAGGATTGTGAATTAGAGAAAAATAGATGCCAAGTATTAAGAGTCTTTAGAAAATATATTTACGATCATGCTGCCCTAGAACAAAAAAATAATCTATGCAATAAAGGAAAACTAGTTAAAATGTTCCATATTTTAGTTTTGTTTGTAGCAGATTCTTCAAAACATGGAATTATTTTGTGGATTGCAGAGAAAACGATAAAAATACAGCTTTTGCAGGTAGCAGGAACTCACTCACCTGGGTAGGTGTGATGTGACTAATGTCTTCTGAAGCTAGTTGTTTCAGCAGTGTGGTTTTCCCAGCATTATCCAACCCTAGGAGGAGGATTCGTACTTCCTGATCTGGAACACTTTTCAGTTTGCGTAGGATTGATAACAAACCCTGATATAATCAGAAACAATAGTCTCAGATTAAGAGAAACAGCTTGACTTTCCATGCCGGGCAACAATGCCTACACAGAGAATGGCCTTCAAGAAGTCCATGGGTTTTACACAGCTTGCCACTTGGTGGCCTAAATAAACTGCTACTGTTTTCATAATTAAATTCAACAATTGGACAACTATTATCATTGCTCCTACATTCATAGACTTGTGGTCTTTCTACAGAAACAACGATAGAGAACTACCGTATATCCAATTCGTGATAATATCGAACATATTCGATATCATCACATCGTCATTTTCACAGAACAGCACTTTTGAACACTGGTTCCTAAAAGGCAACAAAAACTGCTGCATTACTGTTAGGGCTCTGTTTACTAAGGTGCGCTAGCGGTTTTTAACACGCGCGCTAGATGCTAACGCCTCCATAGAGCTTGCATTAGTATTTTCTGTTTAGCGCGCACTAAAAACTCTAGCTCACCTTAGTAAAAGCAGCCCTTAATGTCATCCATTAAAGCAAACTGCAATCTGAGGACGGAGACGGCAAGTACAGATCTGTCAAACTTTGATAGTTTTACAACACTAACTAACCCCCTCCCCCTTTTACAAAACCACACAAGAGGTTTTTAGCGCTGGCAGGCACCCTGATTGCTCGGCGCTGTCCAACAGTCATAGAGTTCTGTGTGCTGACCGGTGCTAAAAACCTCTTGCATGGTTTTGTAAAAAAAAAAAAAAGGGGGGATTAACTAAGGGCTCCTTTTACAAAGCCACGCTAGGGCCTTAATGCGTGGAATAGCGTGCGCTAAATTGCCGCGCGTTAGCCGCTACCACCTCAAGTTTCAAGTTTATTAAAAGTTTGTTGTACACGCAATATCAAATACTTCAATTCATATGACAATTTCAAATTAGGAGACAAAAATAAAACTATAGAAATAATATGTACACAAGTAATTAGCGATACAAAAGGGAAGAGGGGTGAACTACAATCTTTGAAGAAAGTAAGAATACATTTAAGGAAAAAACCAACATCAGGAGGGTGATGAAGAATGTTTTATAAATATGGCTAAGCCTAAAAAAGAGGATAGGGGAGATTGTGACCTATACATTAGGTCTGGTTAAAATTAGGTATTTGAGCCAGGGATTAATGATAGATGAATTATCCTATCTATGACTCAAATGCGTCTTTATACAGTTGGCATTTTAATGTGCTTTTAAAATTTTTCTAATGAGGTTTCTCCACGTAGATAGATTTGTAAGTTGTTCCAAAGCTGGGGTGCTATGACTGAAAAATTTGTAGATCTTCTGGTACCTATTATTTTTAGAGAAGGGAGAGTCAGCAAATGCTGTTCCTTTTGAGCAGGCGGTAGCGTGCGCTAATCCAGTGCCTGCGTTAAAAATGCTAACGCACCTTTGCAAAAGGAGCCCTAACTGTTTAATTAATTAATTAATTAAAAATATTATATCCATCAATATTTGCACATCTAAGTGGGTTACAATAAAAACAATAAAATTAAAACTGAAAAAATACAATCTTAAAACTATGGAAATGCTATTAAAGAAGTGGATCATGCAATACTTTGAACAAGTAGATTACAAGACTCCAGACAAAATAGGTTTAGAAAGAGAACATTCTATTGGAGTAAGAGATTGAGCATTTTTAATTCTTTATCTATTCTTTTTAGACAAACACAAGTCAATATATGCATAAAATATTATAATACAGATCATACTTCTAAGCAAATCCAGTCCAAAATTAAGCCCATTACGGGCATGATTTTATAAACAGGAACTCAATGTTAAGAACAAAAAAAAAAAAGGCCCTTATTTAAGCCTATTTTATAAGGAAGGGTTGGGTTCTTTTATTCATTCATTCATTCATTCATTCAATTTTCTATACCGTTCTCCCAGGGGAGCTCAGAATGGTTTACATTCATTTATTCAGGTACTCAAGCATTTTTCCCTGTCTGTCCTGGTGGGCTCACAATCTACCTAATGTACCTGGGGCAATGGGGGGATTAAGTGAACCCACAACCCCAGGGTGCTGAGGCGGTAGCTTTATCCACTGTGCCACACACTCCCCAATAATCCACACACTACCTCAATAATCCTCTTTCCTATAGAACAGCATGCGATTCCTTACGATAGGATAAGCACCTCAACTCACAAATTTCCTGCAGAACAGGTCTGCACGGGAACGGGGATCACAGGAATCCCGCAGGATTTCCCCCCCCCCCCCCTCATGTCTACGGGACTCCCACGGGAACCCCTCCCTGGCCCTTAGGACTCCCACGGGGATGGAAACAGGTTCCTGAGGACTACCTAAATTCCGGCGATGCAGCTGAGATTTAATGAGGAGACCAGTCTGGCGCCACTCAGCACGTACACAGCTCATCCTTGCTTGCTGATTGATCGGTCAACTCAGCCTTGCTTGCTGATTGTGCATGCACGTACACAGCTGAGAGCCTTGCTTGCTGATTGGTCGGCAAGGCTAAAGCAGGAAGACAGGGTATATTTAGTGAGCCGCCCAGCACCCCAAGGCCCCAATACTGGTGATTGCGAGAGCAAGACTCGAAGAGACTGACCTAATGAGGAGACTAGAACGAATCGAGTTATTTTTTTCAGACCCGAGCCAAGGAGGATTTGAAAAATCAGCAAGACGTAAGCAGCAATGAGCACAGCGGGCAGGAGGAGGTGCTTAAGAACATAAGAACATAAGAAGTTGCCTCTGCTGAGGCAGACCAGAGGTCCATCCTGCTCAGCGGTCCGCTCCCGCGGTGGCCCATCAAGCCCATTGCCTGAGCAGTGGTCTATATCTATCTATACCCTTCAATCCCTTTTTCTTCTAGGAATCTATCCAAACCTTCTTTGAAACCATTTAATGTGTTCCTGTCTACCACAGCCTCTGGAAGCGCGTTCCATTTATCCACCACCCTCTGAGTGAAGAAGAACTTCCTAGCGTTTGTTCTAAACCTGTCCCCTTTCAGTTTCTCCGAGTGCCCCCTTGTACTTGTGGTGCCCCTTAATTTGAAAAATCTGTCCCTGTCTACTTTTTCTATGCCTTTCAGGAACTTGAAGGTTTCTATCATGTCTCCTCTAAGTCTCCGCTTTTCCAGGGAGAAAAGTCCTAGCTGTTTTAATCTGTCGGTATATGGGAGATTTTCCATTCCCTTTATCAGTTTAGTCGCTCTTCTCTGTACTCCCTCTAGTACCGCCATGTCCTTCTTGAGGTGCGGCGACCAGTACTGGCCGCACCATTGCACAATACAGCGGCATGATGACTTCCCTTGTCCTGGTCGTGATACCCTTCTTAATGATACCCAACATTCTGTTAGCTTTCCTTGAGGCCGTGGGGCACTGCGCCGATGCCTTCAGTGTTGCGTCTACCATCACTCCCAGGTCTCTCTCCAGGTTACTGACCCCTAGTGGTGTTCCCCCCATTTTGTAAGTGAACATCGGGTTCTTTTTCCCCACGTGCATGACCTTGCATTTCCCTACGTTGAAGCTCATTTGCCATTTTTCGGCCCACTTTTCCAGCTGCGTTAGATCCTTTTGGAGATCTTCGCAGTCTTCCCTCGTTTGAGCCCTGCTGTATAGTTTGGTGTCATCTGCAAATTTTATGACCTCACACTTGGTTCCCGCTTCTAGGTCGTTTATGTAGATATTGAACAGGAGCGGTCCCAGCACTGACCCCTGTGGAACTCCGCTCGTGACCCCTTTCCAGTCCGAGTAGTGGCCTTTTACGCCAACCCTCTGTTTCCTGTTTGCCAGCCAGTTTTTGATCCATCGGTGGACCTCCCCTTGCACCCCGTGGTTCCATATCTTTTTGAGCAGTCTCTCGTGTGGTACCTTGTCGAAGGCTTTTTGGAAGTCGAGGTAAATGATATCTATAGATTCCCCTTTATCCACCTGGCTGTTCACCCCCTCAAAGAAGTACAATAAGTTTGTGAGGCAAGACCTACCCTTGCAGAAGCCATGCTGACTCGGTTTTAGCTGCACATTGTTTTCGATATATTCACAGATGCTGTCCTTAATCAGTGCCTCCATCATCTTTCCCGGGACTGAGGTCAGGCTCACCGGCCTGTAGTTCCCTGGGTCGCCCCTTGAGCCCTTCTTGAAGATGGGCGTGACATTTGCTATTTTCCAGTCCTCCGGGATCTCTCCGGTTTTTAGGGATAGGTTGCATATTTGTCGGAGTGGCTCCGCTATTTCGTTTTTTAGTTCCTTGAGTACCCTTGGGTGAATGCCGTCCGGACCTGGCGATTTGTCGCTTTTTAGTCTGTCTATCTGCTTGAGTACATCCTCTTGGCTTACCTTTAAATTGACCAGCTTATCATTTTGGTCTCCTATTACGATTTCCTCGGGTTCCGGAATGTTGGTTGTATTCTCCCTCGTGAAGACTGACGTGAAGAACTCATTTAACTTGTCAGCTATCTCTTTCTCTTCTTTTACTACTCCCTTTCTATCTCCATCATCCAATGGTCCCACTTCTTCTCTTGCCGGTTGCTTCCCCTTGACGTATCTGAAGAAAGACTTGAAGTTTGTTGCTTCCTCTGCCAGTCTCTCTTCGTATTCCCTTTTTGCTTTTCTAACCAGTCGGTGGCACTCCTTCTGGTGTTCTTTGTGCACTTTTTGGTTCTCCTCTGATTGGTCTTTTTTCCATTTTCTGAATGATGCTTTTTTGTCGCTTATCGCCTTCTTCACTGTATTTGTTATCCACACTGGGTTTTTTGTTCTATTTTTTTTGCACCCTTTCCTGAACTTGGGGATGTACAGGTTTTGTGCTTCGTGCACAGACCCCTTGAGTAAGGTCCAGGCTTTTTCTACGGATTCCATCTTTCCTATGTTGCCTTTGAGTTTCTTTCCCACCATTTCCCTCATGGCATCATAATTTCCTTTTTTGAAGTTGAGTGCCGTCGTTGTGGTTCTTTTCCCCTTTGATGATCCAATTTCTAGCCTGCACTGGATCGTGTTGTGATCGCTGTTACCTAGCGGGGCTAATACCGCCACCTCCTTTGCTTGCCCCCCTAGTCCGTTGAAGATTAGGTCAAGAGTGGCATCGCCCCGTGTTGGTTCCGTGACCAGTTGCTCCATGAAACAGTCCCTCGTGACCTCTAGGAATTTGGTCTCCCTTGCGCAGTTTGAGTGTCCAATACTCCAGTCTATCCCAGGATAGTTGAAGTCCCCCATCACCACCACATTTCCGCTTCTGCATACCTGCCTCAGTTCAGCCTCCATGTACTGGTCGATTTCTTCCGGTTGTCCAGGTGGGCGGTAGTACAGACCCAATTTAATGTCTGCCCCAGTTCCTCCCTGTAGCTTAACCCATAGTGATTCCAAGCCATCCGCCCGAACTGTTGTTTCCAACCTGGCTGAGGGTATGGAGTCTTTTATGTACAGCGCTATTCCTCCACCCTTTTTATGTGTCCTGTCTCTCCTGTATAGTTTGTACCCTGGTATGGCCACATCCCACTGATTGTCCTCAGTCCACCACGTTTCTGTAACTCCAATTATGTCCAGGTCCTTTTTGCTGGCAATGATTTCTAGTTCACCCATTTTGGCTCTTAGGCTCCTAGCATTTGTGTATAGGCAGTTTAAGACCCAGGTTTTTGCCCTCTCTTTTGGTTTTCTTCGTGTTTTGGGTCTCCTGCAATCCTCCTTGTGGTTCACCAGCCCCCGAGCTTCATCTCGGTCATCCTCCTCCTGTTGTGTGTCTGTGACGTCCTCAGTCTTCTCTGTTGGTTTTCCTCGTGGTTTGGTGCTCCTGCCGATCTCCTCATGGGCTGCCAGTCCCTGAATCTCGTTCCGCTCATCCTCCTCCTGTGGTGCGTCTGTTTCGTCCTCAGTCTGCTTCCCCATTTTTGGCTCCGACTGTTTCCTCCTTTTTCCGCTTTTTAGCTTCATTTGTTCCTTAGGCCCCTGCATTGCATCCTTGGTTTTATTTACAAAAAAATGTCCACTCAGTCTCGAGCTCTCTATCGCCTGTTCCCTGTTCAGTATCCTTGTTTGATACTCTGGTCCGATGTGTCGATGTCAGATCGACTGTCGGCTTTCCCCTTGTCCTCAGTTTAAAGCCATGTCTATGCTGGTCTGGATGTTTCGTGCCAGCATCCTCGTCCCCGCTGTGCTCAGGTGCAGTCCGTCCCTCCTGTAGAGCTTGTTTTTCCCCAGGAAGGTTGTCCAGATTCGTACAAAGTGAAAACCCTCCTCTTCGCACCATAAACACTCCAGCACCGGCAGTCAGGTAATTAACTTAAACTGTGGATTTTATGATTCTGATGAAATCTTTTTACTGTGCTTTATATTGTCATATTGTGTTTTATTTTTTAATTCATCTACACCTTTTTCAAATAATATTTTAGGTGTAAGACTTGATTCTGGCCTGACAATGAATTTGCAAGTAATTAAGACCATTCAGGCATGCTTTCCACAAATGTACCATATGATTTTCGAACTGTTGTTCAGACCATGGTTTTGTCGAGGCTCGATTACTGCAATGCTCTGTACCTTAGAATAACAAAGGCAAGATGTAGAGCATTGCAGGTCATACAAAATGTAGCAGCACATCTGATAATGGGTTTGTCTAAATATGATCATATTTCACCATATCTTAAAAAATTGCATTAGCTTCCAGTCGCCTTCAGAGTCCAGTATAAAGCAGTGATGATTTACCATCAATTTATGTATGGAAACATCCCAGAATTGCTTAAAAGTAATAAACTCAGCTATATACCAAAAAGATCTTTGCGTTCTGAGAATTTAGCTTTACTGAAGACATCTGTGAATCCTAGACTTGTCGAGACTAGTAAAATGACTTTCTGTTGTGCAGGAGTTAAGTTATGGAACTCCTTGGTTGGACAGATACGAAATTGCTGTGAAAAAGCAATGTTACTTACCGTAACAGTTGTTATCCAGGGACAGCAGGCAGCTATTCTCACTAGTGGGTGATGTCATCAGACAGAGCCCCGATACGGACGTCTCACAAGCACGTGTTGCTTGTAGAAACTTAAAAGTTTCTAGATGCCCGCACCGCGCATGCGCCGGTGCCTTCCCGCCCGGAGGTCCGGGCGTGTCTCCTCAGTTCAGGTAGCTAGCCTGAGAAGCCAACCCAGGGGAGGTGGGTGGGACGTGAGAATAGCTGCCTGCTGTCCCTGGATAACAACTGTTACGGTAAGTAACATTGCTTTATCCCAGGACAAGCAGGCAGGTATTCTCACTAGTGGGTGACCTCCAAGCTAACCTCAGTGGGATGGAGGGGGAGTTGGCGACTTAAGAGAATAAATTTTTCAATACTGTTTGGCCAAACTGTCCATCCCGTCTGGAGAGAGTATCCAGACAATAATGTGAGGTGAATGTGTGAACCGAGGACCAGGTGGCAGCCTTACAAATTTCCTCGATTGGTGTTGATCTGAGGAATGCTACTGAGGCTGCCAT
Organism: Geotrypetes seraphini; assembly: GCF_902459505.1. NCBI lineage: Eukaryota > Metazoa > Chordata > Amphibia > Gymnophiona > Dermophiidae > Geotrypetes > Geotrypetes seraphini. The sequence goes on from NC_047087.1 coordinate 294,226,332, forward strand.
TGCTCTGACCTTATGGGCTGTGACCTTACAAGGAAGTGATAATCCAGCCTGGGCATAGCAGAAAGAGATACAAGCCGCCATCCAATTAGAGATGGTGCGCTTTGATACGGGTCTTCCCAACTTATTAGGGTCGAAGGAGACAAAAAGTTGAGGAGTGGTTCTGTGTGGCTTGGTGCGATCCAGGTAGAAAGCCAAAGCACGTTTACAGTCTAGAGTGTGAAGGGCCGATTCTCCGTGGTGAGAATGGGGCTTAGGGAAGAATACTGGAAGTACAATGGATTGGTTGAGATGAAATTCGGAGACCACCTTAGGCAGGAATTTCGGGTGAGTGCGGAGGACCACCTTGTCATGATGGAATACTGTGAATGGTGGATCCGCCATCAATGCCTGGAGTTCGCTGACTCTGCGAGCGGACGTAAGGGCTACAAGGAAAAGCACTTTCCAGGTGAGATACTTAAGAGGGGCCCTGTTGAGAGGTTCAAACGGGGGCTTCATGAGACGGGAAAGGACTACATTGAGGTCCCAAACTACTGGGGGTGGTTTGAGAGGAGGGTTAACATGGAAGAGTCCTTTCATAAATCTGGCGACCACCGGATGGGCCGAGAGGGGTTTCCCTTGTAGGGGCTGGTGGAACGCCGCAATAGCGCTCAGGTGGACTCGTATGGATGTAGACTTGAGCCCAGATTGAGATAGGTGTAGGAGATAGTCCAGCACGGAGGATAGGGAAGCTCGCTGAGGTTCCTTTGATTTAGAAACACACCATGAGGAGAATCTAGTCCATTTCTGGGAGTAGCATTGTCGAGTGGCGGGCTTCCTGGAAGCTTCCAAGACCTCCCTCACTTCTTGTGAGAATTGGTGAGGGGTTACGTTGAGAGGAACCAAGCTGTCAGGTGGAGAGACTGCAGGTTGGGATGAAGCAGTGATCCTTGATGTTGAGTAAGTAGTGAAGGAAACACTGGAAGTGGTACTGGTTCCCTGCTGCTGAGTTGAAGTAGGAGGGAGAACCAAGGTTGTCTGGGCCACCGAGGAGCTATTAGAATCATGGTGGCCCGTTCGAGTTTCAGCTTGACCAGAGTCTTCTGGATCAGCGGGAATGGTGGGAACGCATATAGAAATCGTTTCCCCCAGTTCAGTAGAAAAGCATCTGCCTCGAGGCGATGAGGAGTGTAGATCCTGGAGCAAAACTGAGGCAGTTTGGAGTTGTGGGGAGCCGCAAAGAGGTCTATCTGAGGCGTCCCCCACTGTGTGAAGATTTGGTGAAGGGGGCTGGAATGGAGAGTCCATTCGTGCGGTTGTAGTAGACGACTTAGTTTGTCTGCTAAGACGTTGTTCTCCCCCTGAATGTAGACAGCTCTGAGGAAGGCGTTGTGGCGCACCGCCCAGTCCCAGACTCGTAGAGCTTCCTGGCAAAGGAGGGCCGAGCCCGTGCCTCCTTGCTTGTTGATATAATACATGGCGGCCTGATTGTCTGTGCGAATGAGGATCACCATGTCGTGAAGTAGGTGTTGGAAAGCTTGGAGCGCATTGAAGATGGCTCTGAGCTCCAGTAGATTGATTTGGTGTAGTCTTTCCGCACTGGTCCAGAATCCTTGGGTGCGGAGACCATCCAGGTGGGCCCCCCATGCATAGTTCGACGAATCGGTTGTGAGAACTTTCTGATGGGGGGGAGAGTGCAACAGCAAACCTCTGGATAGATTCGAACAGGTCATCCACCAAAGTAGAGACTGCCGAAGAGCAGGTGTGACTAAGATGTGTTTGGATAGTGGATCGGACGTCTGAATCCACTGTGATGCCAGGGTCCACTGGGGGATCCTGAGATGGAGTCTGGCAAAGGGTGTCACATGTACTGTGGAGGCCATATGGCCCAGGAGCACCATCATTTGTCTCGCCGGTAGGGTTTGGCGAGTAGACACCGACTGGCAGAGATGAAGAAGAGACTCCATGCGTTGCAGAGGCAGGAATGCTCGGAGTCGAGTGGTGTCCAGGACCGCTCCGATGAAGGGGAGGGACTGGGTGGGTTGTAGATGAGACTTGGAAAAGTTGATCTCGAAGCCCAAATTCTGGAGGAAGTAGGTTGTAGCCAAGACCGCCGAAGTGACCTCTGGGGCTGACGGGGCCTTGATGAGCCAGTCGTCGAGGTATGGGAACACCTGTAGACCCCTGTCTCGGAGTGCCGCGGCCACTACCACCAGGCACTTTGTGAAGACTCTGGGGGACGAAGAGAGGCCGAATGGTAGCACTCAATACTGTAGGTGCAGATTTCCCACCCGAAATCTGAGGAACTTTCGGGAGGCCGGGTGAATGGGGATGTGAGTGTAGGCCTCCTTGAGATCCAGGGAGCATAACCAGTCGTTCTGCTCGAGGAGGGGGTATAGAGAAGCCAAAGTCAACATGTGAAACTTCTCTTTGACCAGAAACTTGTTGAGGGCCCGAAGGTCTAAAATGGGTCGCAGGTCGCCCGTTTTCTTCGGGACGAGGAAGTACCGGGAGTAAAACCCTCGGTTCAATTGGTCTGACGGGACCGGCTCGACAGCCCGAAGCTGAAGTAAGGTTTGGACTTCCTGAAGAAGAAGGGCGGTCTGTGTCGAGCTTGAAGGATACTCTCTTGGAGGATGGTCCGGGGGGACCCGATGGAATTGAAGAGAGTATCCTTCTCTTATGATGGTAAGGACCCATAGGTCCGTGGTTATGGCCTCCCATCGATGGTAAAAAAGATGGAGGCGGCCCCCTATGGGAGAGGCTGAGTGCAGAACGGTGTCGGTTATGCTCCCAGGAGGGGAGTCAAAAGGGCTGGGGAGCCTTAGGTGCAGCCGGTGGCTGAGGTTTTTGCTGAGACTTCTGGGGAGGTTGTCTCTTCGCAGGTTGTCTCGCAGCAGGCGTTTGTCTGGGCATGTAACGCCGCTGGTAAATCAGGGGTGGCCTGGAAGGTCGAGACTGTTGAGGTTTGGGTTTGGGCCGCAGGATGGATTGAAAAGATTTTTCGTGATCCGACAGCTTCTTGGTAACAGTTTCGATAGACTCATCGAACAGGTCAGCTCCCGCACATGGTACGTTGGCGAGTCTGTCCTGGAGGTTGGGATCCATATCGATTGTACGGAGCCATGCCAGGCGACGCATGGCTACCGCGCTTGCGGCAGCACGTGCCGAGAGTTCGAATGCATCGAAGGAGGATTGCATCAGCTGGAGGCGTAATTGGAAGAGGGAGGCTACCACTTCCTCGAACTCGAATCGAGCTTGGGTGTCTATGAATGGAGTGAACTTGCGGAGCACCGGCAAGAAGAACTCCAGATAGGAAGAGAAAAAGAAATTGTAGTTCAGCACCCGTGACGCCATCATGGAGTTTTGATAGAATTTTCTACCAAATTTGTCCATCGTTCTCCCCTCTCGGCCCGGCGGTACCGAGGCGTAGACCTGAGAGGGATGAGAGCGTTTAAGAGAGGACTCGACCAGTAGGGATTGGTGGGAGAGTTGAGGGCCCTCAAACCCTTTATGGTGCACGATGCGGTATCGAGCATCGAGTTTGCTGGGAATCGCCGGTATGGAGTACGGTGTTTCGAAACACTGCATGAAGGTCTGATCCAGCAATTTATGCAGGGGGAGCCGAAGCGACTCCGTTGGAGGGTTAGGTAAATGCATGGTGTCCAGATACTCTTTGGAGTATCGGGAGCCCGTGTCAAGGGTCACATCCAGATCATCCGCCATTTGTCGGAGGAATGATGAGAAAGACAATTGATCCGCCAGCGTCGGTCTGTGGGACGGGCTGGAGGAGGAAGAGGCCTCCGGGTCCATGGACATCGGGGAGTGGCAAGGAGAATCGGGTACGGATGTCTCCTCGTACTCCGGTCCCTCCGGAGGGGACACCTCTGATGAGGAGTATCCCATACGTTGCAGTTTTTTCTGCGGTGACACCTCCGAATGGCGTGGAGAGTGCCAGGATGAGTATCTCGATCGGTGCCCGTCTCGGTGGCGGGACGGGGATCGGGATCGTCTGTGCATCGCATGGTCTCCCGAGGCCCCCAAGTGGTGGATAGGGCTGGAAGCGGTGGATCGCAACTGGGGTTGCGATGCGGATTCTTGCGATGCTACCCAAGTCTGGTAAGGAGTACGGAAGAACTCTTCCTGACTATGCCCAGGGCTTTGAGTATCGATCGGAGGTCTGGTCCCATGTTGGCGCGGAGGCGTAATGGGCTCTAATGGCGGCATATCGGTAAGCGAGGCTTGCCGCATGGGCATCGCCGCCCTCCCCCGTTCGGTCTCGTCGGTTTTCGAGGTCGAGCGGCGTGGAGGAGGGGGAGGGGGCGGACCGCCCCTTTGGACCGGTACCGGGAGGTCACCCTGTATGGCAGCGATGAGCCCGGGTCCGATGGTCTGCATGAGCTCAACGAATTGAGCTTCCAGCATGGACCGTAGCGAAGCCGATAAGGAGGGATCCGCACCGAAAGGGGGTCCTCCTGCACGGTCATCGCGCTCCTTCGAGGTCGAGTGCTTCTGCTTAGTAGCTTTCGGCACTTTGATGACCACTGGTGGCACTGTGGAAGGAAGAGGTACCTGAACCGAGGAGACCGGGGCAGGCACCGACGTCGAGCTCGTGGATGGTGTCGGGATGAACGATGCCGGTTTCACCACACTCGATGCAGGAGGGGTCGATACCGGTTTCGCCCGAACCGGGGAGGTATCAGATGAAGTGGAGGCTGAGGGATCCTTAGCTGCGTCCATCTTGAACATCGATTCCCACAATAGGCAACGCCGTTTGAATGAGCATGCCGTAAGGGTAGAGCAAGGCCTGCACGATTTCGGAATGTGGTCAGGGCCCAAACACTGCAAACAGCGCCGGTGAGGGTCCGTGAGTGAAATCGCGCGTTGGCACTTGCTGCACTTTTTAAACCCGGTGATTGGCCGGGACATAGGCTGGAAAATCTCCGCCACGAGGTCGAAGCCAGTGGGCCTGAGCCACGTGGCCGGACCGTTCGACCCGCCGGAGGAAATAATCTTCTTTTTTTTTTTTTTTTTTAACTGAAAAAGAAAAGTACTGTTAACTGTGATTAAAAGAAAGCGAAAACGCGGACAAGGAAGGCAAATTTAACTGAATTCAGCTAGCGCATGATGAAGTTGAACTTCTCAGCTCCGCGGAAAGAAAAGAACTGAGGAGACACGCCCGGACCTCCGGGCGGGAAGGCACCGGCGCATGCGCGGTGCGGGCATCTAGAAACTTTTAAGTTTCTACAAGCAACACGTGCTTGTGAGACGTCCGTACCGGGGCTCTGTCTGATGACATCACCCACTAGTGAGAATACCTGCCTGCTTGTCCTGGGATAAGGGTAGGTTTACAAAATTACTAAAGACGCAGCTATTCGTAGATGCCTTTTTTAAGTTATTTTTGATAAAGTTGATGAACTATCCATGATCTTCATTACCCACATTATGGTATTTCTCTGAAGACTGTATGTATGTTTATTTTACTATATGTCTACTTAGGCACATGGGCTGGGTTGGTGCCTGTGGGCGGGGACTTAGGCACCTGTCTCAATCAGGCCCTAAGGCCTGCCATTCGGACGATGGCAGGCCTGATGGGCTTGGGACCGTCTGTCCGGCCAACTAATGTAAGTGAAGTGGGGGGTGACGGGGGTGAGGGGTGTGTCGGGGGGTCGCGATCGGGGGTTTGGGGGGGAGGCAGTTTGGGGTGGGGGGGGGGCGATCGCGATAGGGGAGATGAGCCATCTCTCCTGCTGCGATCGTTGCGGGGGAGGGGGGGTGGATTCTATAACCGGTGTTGTTTTTGACTGACGCCGGTTACAGAATCCAGCTTTTAGGCGAAGGACTGGTCTTGTTTTGAGCGTTTGGGACTTAGGCTAGTTTTTGGTTGATAATGTGTTTTAAGTTTAGACGTAGTAGTGGTCTGGGCGTTTAAACTGCTAAACGTAGAGGTAGGCCATTCTCAAAAAAAACAACCGCATTTTGGACGTTTTTTTTTTTGAGAATATACATTTTCCCTGCTGCTACTTTCAGCGTTTAGAGCCTTAGGCCAAAAGGGGAAGTAAATGTTTTTTTAATTATGCCCCTCCACGTATGTAAATTATGTAAACCGTTTGGCTTTAAACAGTATATAATTTTTTTTAATAAATAAAAAACGATTTCATCAGGATCATCAAAATTCCACAGTTTCTTTTGTGTTTGCGCTGCTGTTTTTCTTGTGGAATCTCTTTGGTGGAACCCTTTTTTGTTTTCTGTTCAGGTAATTAACTTATAAACCCCCTCTTTTACTAAGGCGCGTTAGCCGATTTAGTGTGCGCTAAATATTAGTGCTAATGTGTCCACAGAATATAATGGATGTGTTAGCATTTAGCGTGCGCTAAATCGGCTAGCGTGCCCTTAGTAAAAGGACCCCAAAGTTAGGCCAGGGGGTTATTGAAGCTGAACAAAGAGCTGAGCGTGCCTAGTAGTCTTCAAACTCTTCTTTATTGAGAATTAATAAATGAAACAGTTTGTAACAGAGGGGATTCCTCGGGGGGACGGGCAAGATGAAGGAGATTCTTCATGGGGACGGGTGGAGACGGAGGGGATTCTAGCGGGGACAAGTGGGATTTCTGTCCTCATGCAACTCTCTACTGCAGAAGACTGCAATCATTTTTTTCTCTCTGAGAAGCGCCCCCTCTCCTTAGTCCGTACCAAAGCAAGAGATAACCCCTAGGAGAGGAAACAAAAACAAGGAGGGACTTGGGGGAACTCCCCAATCCATATGGCAAAAAACTGCCAATACACCCAAGACAACCCACTACCTACCTTGAATTCCGGAGAAAACTAAAGACATATAATTCTTCTCCCTGTAGCCACTTCTTTATCCTTCACCCCTTCCATCTAAAACCAACTCTCCTTCTAACAATGTAACTCAAGAATTTGATCTAAATCTTATTGTAAACCACATAGATTCCTTTCAGAAAATTGCGGTATAGAAGACACTGTATTGTTTTGTATTATTGCATTGTATTTACCCGGACATGTCCTCTTTTTAGGGGACTGTCCAGGTGTCCGGATGGATTTTGAAAACCTGGCAATATGTCTGGGTTTTGGAAGGTTCTGGCACTGCCAGGGCTTGGGGCCACATCTAGAGGGCCTCCAAGCATGCATGTGTGGATGTGATGCGATGACATTATACACATTCAACGCCATTGTACATCCGCACATGCTTGGAGTCCCTCCAGATGCGGCCCCGAGCTCAGTGAGAGGAGATGAGGTTTGTATGGGGACAAAGCTGGGGCAGAACAGGGCAGGGTTACATGTCCTCTTTTTTTTTTTTCTTAAACAAATATGGTAACCCTAAGCAAGTGCCCCCCCCCAAAGTTTAGGTGTATTCTTTTTCCTGGTACACACACATCCCCATTGCTCTCTCTGTACCTCCCCCCAGCACACACACACCCAAACATTCTGTCAACTATGCCTCCCCAAGCAAATTTCCCCACAACTCACTCTCATTTATCACTATCAAGTCTTTCTCATAATATATAACCTCCGTAGGTCTCTTTCGATAACTACTACCCTCTTGCGGCATATATCCCCCCCCCCCCATAACCATCCCTAACCTCTCCAGCTTTCTCTCTCCTTCACCAGTACATATCTGCCAAGATCCATAAAAACTCAACTCTTCCCCCTCCCCCGCAGCAAACAGACATTCAGCTCTCTCAACCTCTTCACATTCACACCTCACACGGTATACAGATGCCCAGCTCTCTCTGTTCTCCCACCACTCATGCTGCACAGACATCCAGCTCTTCCCTTCCCTCTACATAAACCCAGCTTTCTCTCTCTCCCCCTGACCCCAGTGGCAGACAGACACCCATCTCCCCCCACCTCCAGCGAGCATGCAGGCACCCAGCTCCCTCTTTCCCCCACCCTCAACACAAGGGAACCAAGCTCTTGCTCCACCCCCCAGCACATAGACATCCAGCAATCTCTTTTTCTGCCTCTTCCTACAGCATACAGATCCTCCTTCTTCCATTGTGGTCAGTGGGAGGCCTGAGAAATGTGTGTATGCACACAAATGTGTCACAGTTGGAGGAGGGAGGCAGAATGTAGAGCACTCTGATATCTGCATTTCTAACGGAGCTACTCACATATGTTTAGGGTATACATAGTTAGTTTTGGTCTCATCTTATATGATTTTTGTGCACACACGCCATCTAAATTGCCTTTCTGCCTCTATGGTGCTGGGCTGCATATGAGAAAATTCAATTACGCAGACTGGATAGGTCGTTTTGATCTTTATCTACTATCATGTCCTCTGTCACTATGTTAAACAGAACTCAAGAAGCTGACATTTATTTTAGAGCAAATAAATAGAACATGTAATCATAATCTAAGGAGGAAGAGAATACGGGACAGGCTCAGGAATAAAATTAAGAAGTATTTCTTCAAAGAAAAGGAAATAATGCATAGAAAATCCTCCCAGTGGACATGGTAGAGAAAAAAAAAAAGACAGCAGCAGAATTCAAGAATGTATGATGCGGGAACAAGGAACAACATTCAGCTATGGAGAAACAAGAAGAAAAATAGAAATCAAATAAGGTCTGTACAATAATACTTAACACAATAGGTAGGGAAGATGGGCAACATTAGAAGGGGTTTGCGGTATGTAGATGTTTTATGTTTATGTCTTGCTAGCATTCTTACTTTGCCTTTACACCAAACCTAACGATAACCACAGTGATATGCATGAAACAGATCAGTATATATTGCTTCCATTGTAAGCAAGCCTCTCTCAAACATATACCTTGTCGCTAACCCCCAAAACAGACCTATTTGTTCTCGGGGACCAAAATTGGCCATCCCTGCAATATAGCGAAGACTTGATCATCACAAAGCACAATGCCATCTCTTAACGATCTGTGCACAAGGCCATACTGTAATAAGGTTTCAGCTCTAATTCCAATCTATAAATTGCCCAGTTGATGTGCAGCTTACGCCCTAGACACAGGGGACCAGGTGGCATCTTTCATATACATTATTGTGTCTGACTGCCAACACCTCAGAGATAAGAGGCTCCAGATTTCCATTCCAATCCATTTTAATTCCTTGATGTACCGCCGATAATAAAAAGTATCACTGCAGTTTAACAATGAACAAAATAAGCTGCTCTGACCGATCTATTCCACTGCCCTGCCCCCTCCACTAAAAAAAAAATATTTTTCACCGACATAGCAATATTTGACTAAATAAAAAAGGGACAAAAAAAAAAAAAAAAGAAAAGAAAGTATGTCTTCTAAATAATTTTCTAGGAGCGAGAGAAGTTTACATTTGAATCATGGCTGAAAGGAGAAGAAAATGGAAATGCCAAATCAAAGCATTGTACCACAGCACTCGGTTTAATTTTTCATTTGAAACAAAAGGACCAAGTACAAAACAAACAAAAATTAGACGGCAAAACCTGAGTGCCAAGCAGCAATTTGGGTTCTCTGGGTAGAAAAGAATAACTCATTATAGCGTACTTAACGCCAAAGAAAGGAAATTCAAAGCATTCACAGACTCTCCCATCAGACTGATGAGATATTTTTGTACATAAAACACTGGCGGCAGAAGCAAGAATCAACATCTTGTTTTAATCTAAGTGATTTTCTCGAAGGGATCCAAATGGGTTTTGCGGGATTATGCCAGTGCTAGGCATCAGGAGGTATTTATAGAAAGAGAACCACTCGGTTCAAGGCATACGCCAAGCTGATTTTGAAGCCGTAACAGAGAAAGAAAATAGTCCTCTATCTCACCAGATCGATATCTTTCATGCAACACGGAGCTGGCACTTGAGCTCAGTGAAAATCGTCATCCAGGCTGTGTCACCTTGCTCTGTACTTATCATCAAGGATTTATACTCCAGGGCAAACTGATTCTAGCTAAGGAATATATTGACTTATTCACCAGGCAACGCGTTACACAATAGTAACAACAGGCTGCTTGTATCCACGTGGGTTAGCAGGGCATAAGACTGCAAATAAAAAACAATATGCAATAACTTAGGGGGCCTTTCACATTATATCACTACGACTACTATTAATTATTTCTATATAGCTACCAGATGCATGCAGCGTTGCACAGAGTCACAAAGAAGAAGAAACGGTCCCTGCTCCAAAGACCTTGCAATCTAAACAGACAAACAGGAAGTCATGGATACAGTTAAGGGGAACGGTTAATCAGCTGGCTGGGTTGGAGGGCAGAGGGGAGTATAAGACAATGAAACCATTGTGACATCACTGATGAGTTTGTCTCTTATTGGTGGAAGGAGGCATTATGACATCACAATCTCAGCTCTGCTTCCCAAAGACAAACAGGATGTCATGGATACAGTTAAGGGGAACGGTTAATCAGCTGGCTGGGTTGGAGGGCAGAGAGGAGTATAGGACAATCAAGCCATTGTGACATCAGTGATGAGGTTGGCTCTTATTGGTGGAGTGAGGCATTATGACATCACAATCTCAGCTCTGCTTCCCAAAGACAAACAGGATGTCATGGATACAGTTAAGGGGAACGGTTAATCAGCTGGCTGGGTTGAAAGGCAGAGGAGTAGGGTTAAGGATTGAAGGCTATATCAAAAAGGTGGGTTTTCAATCTGTTTTTAAACATGGGAAGGGGCATTCGTGATTTTTATTCCACCTAACCTTGCAGTTCTAGCCGGTAAGCTGGACATTACCAGAGGAGGTACAGGGTAAAAGTACAAGTTACAGGAACAGAGAAAAATGTGATGCTGTGCTAATTGCAAGCATAGTGATAAATTTCAGTTCTGTGTTAAGTTGTCCTGAGAAATTTTCTGTAACAGTATAGTTTTTATTTCTCTTCAGCAAGTTTTGAAGTCTGGTGATGTTATTAGCAGGTTGGAGAGGTGATGGTTAAGTGTTGCTAGTAGGCCGTCATACATTTTTTTTGCAGAGGGTGCCCTTGAATGGGGAGGGGGGGAAGAAGGGGTAAAAGGTGACTGAGTTCTTCTTTTCAAAGCCACAATAAATAGTAGCCGTGATTAGCATGTGGGTTTCCCCACACACTGAGACCACTTTTTAGCCTGGCTTCAAAATGGCATGGGAGGGATAAGGACAGGTCAGGAGCATTCACTAGAGACGTGTGCAGTATTATGGAATTTAGGGGGGGGGGTCCATGCTTAATTTACACACCAGGATTTATACCAGCTGGTGTAAAAAAAGAGCACAGATCCCAGAGGTACATGCTCTTCGATAAATGGCATCCAAATCACAGCGACGATGGTCCCCTTGTTAACCTCATTGTAGTGACTACACTATAATTTTGGTTATTTGGTCTGAGCACTTCACTACAATATTTAAATAAAATATTTTATTTCAAAGAATGAACAAAAAATATCATACTATAGCTGTGAATATGATAAATATATAATTCCCATTGTCACAGAATACAAAGAAAACTATCTCTCTATTTTGTAATATCCAAATCACAGCACCATTTATTGAATAGCGCGAGTGCATTTATATTGCACATGCACAAATAAATAACTTATCAAACTCGCAAACAGAGTAGTAAATGCTGAATTGACAGTCAAAGAAAAAGTCAGCCTAATATTCAGCAACGACCAGGGTTATAGCCCAGTTTTCAGCAGTATTGTTACCTGGATAATGCTGCTGAAAATCCCACAGACAATCCCATCAGTGAGCTGGAATTGATCCAGATAGCGCAGCCACCTCTGTACCCAGATATTCTGCACCGATATTATACCAGTTGGCATGAAATATTCAGGTATATCATTAAATATTCTAGCCAGTGTTTAAAAGGAACATTGACTGTGGGATGGAAAAAACAATCCAAGTGGTATTCCAAAACTACAAATGAAGACTGCAAATGCTAAGAAAACTATCTGGATTTCCCTAAGCTGGTAGTACACAGAGGTATCTTACAATGACAACCTGGAAGATCTGAGATTGACAAGCGTTAAGGATATGCAAGCACTTCAAAACAAATGGCTGAAGTGACACTGCTGAACGGGGTAACTGGCTCTATTCTCCATCACCTCTTCAGCCTGGATATCTATTTGAAGCCAAAAATATTTGGGTTTAATTCTTTGGCCAAGCTCCTTCTCCATAGGCCTGCCAGGGCAGGGGATGGTACAGAAGCAGGACAGCTAGATTTCAGAGGGGGGTTGAGGTTTGTGGGTTCTGGCTGAGAACTGTCACTGGGGTGACATATTGGGCAATTCTACAAATCGGCACCTCAGATTAGGAACCCTAATGCCTTGTGCTCGGAGTCAATTCTAAGCTGGCCATCATGGCGCCAAGATTCCATTATAGAATACTGGCATAAGGTCAGAATTGCATGCCCTTGTTTAGGTGCACCCTCTTACGCCATGTCAATGACAGGCACAAGTTGGTACACGCTTGAAACTCAAACAATACACCTAGCTGGGAGACATGCCCATGACCCACCCATGCTCTGCCCGTGTGTACGTCTCCTTGCAGGTAGGCACTTGGGTATTACCTTATAGAAAGGCACCAGTGTGCACATGGTAAAATTATGTTCTTACCTGATAATTTTCTTTCCTTTAGAAGCAGCAGATGAATCCAGAGACAAGTGGGAATAGCTCACATCGACCAGCAGGTGGAGATAGAGAAACTGATTAACAGTTGGCCTTATAGCCTGGTATTCCTTCTGTCTATTCAGTTATGCTCCTTGCCCAAGCATCCAGAACAAGAGAATGAGCATCCAGAAAAAAAAACTTCTTTCCCGTAGCTACTGAACAATCCATAAATCTTAGAATACAACTACCAACCATAACTCAACCGAAAAGGTGCAACCTAACCCGGCGACAGGAATATTATCGAAGGGGTGGGGCTCTGGATTCATCTGCTGCTTCTAAAGGAAAGAAAATTATCAGGTAAGAACATAATTTTACCTTCCTTAGCAAAGCAGCAGATGAATCCAGAGACAAGTGGGATGTAGCAAAGCAATTCTCAATCTGGGTGGGAAGCAAACGCCGCCTCCGCAACCACCGAAGCATCCAAAAAAACTCATATCGTATGTGCTCGCACATCCATGCAGAGACGTGGAGAGAAGGTACTCTCGGAAGACCAGTTAGCCGGGCGACAAATCTCCTCCAAGGGAAAAAAACTTCTGGGCTGAGCCCAAGAAGTAGTTAGCGTTCCAGCGGAATGGTCCTGAAGTTCAATCGCCACCCGCTCCTCCGCCAGCCTGCAAGCATAAAGAATGTCCTCCTGGACCCACTGAGCGAAGTAGGCAACGGACGCCGCTATACGCCTGAGGCGTCCCTTGAAGAATATCAAAAGGAGATATATCCCACAAACAGTTCTTAGAACCGAGGTCGCGGAGAACGCACCCTACGTATCCAAAAAAAAATAGTGAATAAAAGCACTGCTCCCAATATCCCCTCCCAGGAAGGAGGAAGGAAGGAAGGGAAAGCGAGCATGCCGCCAAAGAAATCTTTGGAGACTTCTTGGGGTGAGGGAGGTTCTTTATTTGTTGTCAAAGAAAGGATGACATCCTCTTAGAAAGATATAGTGGTACCATCTGAACTGATACCCTATATTTTGGAAATCAGAAATAGGAATCCCCGGTGAACAAGGACTGCAACATGATTGCAGAGCTGAAGCCATGGCCACAAGAACACCCTGTTCAACAGCACAGCCCTTTGGAATCCTCAAAGATAAGGATGAAATACAGCATTCGGTAAACTGCGAAGAAATACATGAAGAATGTACTTCCAACCGGGCTTTCCATGAGGTGCCCAAACATACCGCACTCTGTTTAGGAACTGAACCACATAAAGCTGAGAAGGAAACGAAGAGTAACCTACTCCGTCCTTGTAACAAGCCACGAAAGGCTCAAGAAGCTGAAGGGTACTGAACGCTCAGCCCTTGGCAATACACTTGTGTCAAAAAAGGAACTCTGGAGTGGTCCAAACGATAAGAAGTACCCAAGAAAGGAAACTAAAAACCTCCAAAAGGAAGTAGAAACCACAGTAGAAGATGTCCGTAGCACCCAGATAAGCGCAGAAAAAAACGCGCTATGCCTAACCAGTACAAGGCAGCCAAGACCTCCAAAAAGCTAGGTCTGAATACTACAGTAGTACTAATATCCATGTTGAGTGGTCCCCAGGTGAGCAACGACAGAGATACCCGGACATATCTGTATCCCAGCTGTCTAAATACTCACAAATACGTCTAACAAGGATGGTGCCGCTAATCCAGAGAATCTACAAACCCGCGCCAAGCAGTCGAGCTCGAGATGGCCAAACCAAGCCATGATCAGGCAGAGGGTAATATAGAAAAAGAGATGGCAGAGGCGATAAAGGAGCCACGCATCAACCCCCTATAACTGCCACTCCCTGGGTCCGCCGGATAAGCAAGGAAGCCTAGAAACGAGAGACGAGGCCATGCGAACTAGACCCAAGTGATCTCATGTTCGCAAATAGAGCAAGAACGCCAGAGCCCCAAACTCAATATCCCGAATGGAGAAGATATTAGAAGTACTGACATGCCCACTCTCCAGAGTATACCTTACTCTGTACCAAACAAGAAATGGTCTATGCTCAGATATCATGGAGAGTCTATCTAAACTCTTATCCAGATGCATGAAAGGATTAGCCAACAGAATCTGAAGATGACAGTGCACCCAATGGAAGTCGAACAACGTCACCTGCCAACTGAGTACAACACATACTGCCCAAGCTGTAGAGAAATACTCCCGTCCAAATACTGATCCAAAAGGACCCCCAGCGGCCTTCTTGAGGAAAGATCTGAGGCTCCAGCAAAGTAGCCTGACCCTGTTCAAGAGTAGAAGAAAGAAACATTACTGAGCTGCCTCCAAAGTCCTGACCCCTATAGCTGCGGACGGAAGCCACCGAGTCTCCTCACCCCGACCGTCCGGGATGGGCGGTGGTCAAAAGCTAGTTCAGCAAAGACCCAGGCATGTCTTGAAAAGAGAATCGCGCCGAGCCACTAAAACAAACCTAGAGATGCATGGGGAGCCATCCAAATAATGGAGATACCGGAAACCACCAGCACAAAAAACGACTGCTGTAGCGAAAGAAGGGAAAAGCAAGCCGAAATCCCCAGTGTAGTCAGCACTAAGGATCATAGAAACTATACAGAATCCCTTGTTCATCGCCCTGGGAAGTGGAGAAGAATGCCAATCTGAAACTGAGATCTACACCTAAGTTTCCGGCAGAAACACCCGTGTCTCCAAAATGCCCAGCTGCATGTATAAAGAACTGAGGAAAGGAAACCACCCTTCTTGCTTCAGACAAATGTCAGGAAGTCATCCGAGACAACAGGCAGACTAGCAGAAATTGGATGAATCGCCTGGAAGCGCCAAAACGGTACCATCGCCCACCTCCACTAAGCGTTCGTGAAGCTACAGCTAGACGAAATGGCAAGTGCCAAAACCAAAAGCGCTGCTCTAAGAGAGGCAGGCAAACTTAGTGCTGAATCGGAGTTTATAGAAAAAAAAGGAAATCGACTCCCAGGTAGGCAGCCGAAAAGTGGAACTCTGAGAACTACGTTAGCAGAATGGTATCTAGTCTGCCCCATGCCCCCGTCATGGCCACCATGTAGGTATCGGATTCTCCAGAACTACTAGACCCGTCCCGAGGACGCGGAAAGCAATTAAAGAGAACCCCAAAACATGGGGACTCCATGAACGAACAGAAAACCTGAGGAGGAGGCAAAGGGACAAGTAACCTTAAGAAAAAACACACAGTCCCTGCCGTTGAAGGATAGAGACTACTCCCCCATGAGAAAGCCCGCCAAGGCCCTGGAAGGGTTTAGGATTCGCACAGAATGCAGTGCAAAAAAGTCAGTAAATGGCAGGATGAGCAATGGAGGAACTTTAAGAAGAACGACATTCTCTTAGGGGAAACCCCAAATCAAGGTGCATACAGCAACCCATCAAACAGTTCGAAAACTGGGAGACTGAAGAAAATAAACTGTACACAGTCGCCTCCGACACCGGGGAGAAACGCATTCCACCTTACCGTGAGGAACCTACCCTGAAATTCCAACTCATAGAAGAGGAGAAAAGAGCTTCTAGGAAATGTGAAGGCACATTCAACTAACTGAAGAAGAGAAGCTCAGAGAAAGAAACCAGCAACAGACCGACAAAGAGACTGCCTGGAATACATCTGAAACAAGCAGATGGGTAGGAAGGAAAGTAGCCGAATCTCATGGAAGAATCTAAAGGACACCACTGCCCCCCTTTCCAACAGGTGACCAGTCCAAAGACTATCAGGTCCCAAGAGAGTCAACCAACTCGTAATACCGACATACTTAAATGGTGATCTCATTGTGAGATCATCAAGGTGCACCTGCAAGGTAGAATGCCACAATTATAATATGTGCTGGGGGAGCTGGTTGGGATCTGAACCCATGATCTCTGGAAGAGGAGCACAGGGCTTTTACTTATTGAGCAATAGCCGCTCCCAATCCTCCAGCTCTGGTCCTACCTTGCCTCTCAGAATAGGCTGTAAAAAACCGTGTTTTTTTTTTGTTGTTTTTTTTATATGAGGCCCCGCACCACCTGAAAGAAATATGGGCACTCTCTGGTCACCTACCGCCCCGTGCCACAGCCAACCCATGGCGTTGCCCCCACTAAGTGTAGACGGCCAAACTTATGGCAGAACCACTGGTGCGAGGGCATAGGGACAAAACTGGACCGCCCGAAGAACAACCAGCTGCCTCTCGGCAAGAGACATCCCTGGAACCTTCACAGCCATCAATGAACCCCGCAAACCGGAACAAAGCCGGTCATAACAGGGCCGACGTGTCTGACTAAACTGTCAGCTGCAGAACCAAACACATAGAACGTCGCGGCAAGCGCATGGCCTGTTCGCGGTAAGACCAGCCGGCTCCCGAACAGGGCTGTAAAAAACAGACCTGAAGCACTCAGCTCAAACAGAAGTACACAGCCCACAAAGGAAAACTGAGGGGCGCGAGGAAAAAACAGCCGCCTCACATGAACCCCTCGAGCAACGTGAGGCAGGCCGCTTAAGCGCGCGACTCTTTCGCCCCAACACAGGCCGGCCCCGAGAACCATGCTGATACAGCCTCGGAGCGCAAAGCTGGGGCAAATATAGAAGCCTGCAGCTTCGGCGCACCCTTATGAAATACTCCCCGGGCAGGGAAAGTATGAAATGCGCCCGTGTCTCCACCGCAGCGGAGAACAAGCACGCGCCACTCGCTCTCCGGCAAGACTCGGTTCCGGTCCCGCCACTGCATAATGCCCCCAGAGCCGTTCTCAACTCCCCGAGGCCACCCCGGGAGCTGCACAAATCTGCCGTTCCTCATGGGTCACGGCAACGCTAAGAAAAACACTCCCCAGGAACTAGCAATGCCGCAGCACCAGAGTTAAGGAAAAAAAAAAAAACAGAAGTTTTACAAACACATGCGCGGGACGGAACTGGCTCCCGCATTCGCGTGGTAGGCCCCCTAAGCGACCCCCGAACAACTGAAACTGCACCGCACATGAAATCCGATTAAAATAAGAGCACGGAAACTAAACAGAATGTACACATACAACTCATTGAACAAGGCCATTAGATGCCTGGAAACGCCGGCAGCTCCGCCCTAGCGGGGCAAAAAATGCAGCGCTGGAGTTGTGGAGTCCCCTTTTTTTTTTTTTTTTTTTTTTTGGATGGGAAAGAAGAAAAAATATATCCATATAGGGACTCAAACTGACCCTCTATCAATGGAGGGAGGGTGAGGCAGGGACAAGGGAGGGCCCAAGTGTAACCTCTAAAGCCGGCACCCTTCAGCCGGACACCCCTGTCTCACTGAAGAGAACAATCTCAACAGGAGAAATAGAATTAATGGTAAGCTCACTAAAGAGAAAATCCCAACAGGAGCAATTGAAATTTCCAGCCAAAATCCAGGAGCTATTGGAATAGCGACTTTCCCCTGCTGGGAGATAGAGCAAAACTGAATAGACAGAAGGAATACCAGGCTATAAGGCCAACTGTTAATCAGTTTCTCTATCTCCACCTGCTGGTCAATGTGAGCTATTCCCACTTGTCTCTGGATTCATCTGCTGCTTTGCTAAGGAAGGTACCTTTGACATACATAAGTGGCTAGTCAATGTCTAGCCTTTTTACCCACAGGTTCTGCACCTATTCTCAAAGCTAAAATACAAATATACTTTTGCCATGGGTAGAAAGCACATACAGGGGCTCATTTCAAAGCATTTAGACACGCAAAGTACCTTAGGTTAATATGGCACTTTCGGCCTCTTTTACAAAGCCGCACAGCAATAGCCCCGAAGCCCTTTACATCTCTTCTAATCTTTAAGCCCATTACATTAACGGGTGCTAGAATATGTCTGTCTTTTTTTTTTTTCCTGTCTCTCTCCCCCCTCCATTTCCCTGTGTAGCGCTGTCTCTGCTTTCTTCCTCACTTTGCACTCTCCAGCTGTAACATTACTGCCTTGCTTATTCTCCTGCAAGCATGTCTGCTCTTTCTCATCCCCAGTCTCTTTGCTCTTTTTCTCTTCTTGCAGGTGTCTCTGCTCTACTTTCTCTATGTGTTCCTTATTCCTGCAAATCTCTATGCTGTATTTTTTTTCTCTGTATGCTCCTGATCTTGTGTTTCCCTGTAGGTATTTATTCCTATTTTTTTTCCTTCTTCAGCCTCAGCTTTTCTTTCTCTGAACATTTCCTACCTCAGTCTCTCCAATTTTCTCTCCTCTTTCAGTCTCAGCTCTTCTTTATCTGAATATTTCCTTCCTCAGTCTGTCCAATTGCAGCTCTCTTGCCCTTTGAGAGGGGGGGTGGTTAAAGAGTGATCCATAGTTGTTCCTACTTCATAGACTGCCACCTTCAAAGTATCATTTCTTGACCCCTAGCAGTAGCCTTTTGGTACTGCTATTTGGGATCAAGCTGAGCTGGTGGGAAATGGGGCAAAGGGAAATCTGATTTAGGGTATGGGGTCTCCTGCTCCCCTTTTCCGACAAACCTGCGACTACAGCAGCGTGTGCAGCACTCTACACACGCTGCTTCGGGGCCTTCACTGCCCTGATTTACTCTGGCACGTCCTTGATGACATCATCAGAGATGCGGCAGAGCAAATCAGGGCAGTAGAAGGCCCCGAAGCAGCGTGTGTAGAGTGCTGCACACACTGCTTGAATCGGCGTTTAGAGTCGGGACCGCGAAGAAAGTAGGGGCAGGAGTCTTTTTTCGGCGCTTCCCTTCCCGCTCCTTGAGGTGTCACCGCGGCTCCTCTCGATCCCCGCCAGTGTCGGAAGCCTTCTCCGACGCTGGTGCGGCTCGTAAGAGGAGCCGACAGGAGAGCAGGATGTCCAGCGCTGGGGTCCAGTCCTTCCGGAGAGTGTAGGTAGGTGCTGGGGATTCTGTTTGTAAAGAGGAACTGGACTGCAGCCTAAAAGAGCTGTTTGAAAGGCTATGCTGATCTTATTAGATCTTCTTGCTGCTATTTGTATTTACCCTGTTTGGAGGAAGACGTGCTTGTGTGGCGGCAGCGGCAACCCCGACTCCTTCTTCAGCACCATGTCGGGAAGGTGGAGAGCGGCCTGCGAGGTTCGCTACAGTGGCTGGCGAACCTCAGCAGGCCGCTTTGAAGAGGAGCGGCAGCGGGAGGGAGGAGTCGCTGGCATCTTCTGCACAGTCACGCGCCTCCAGCTAGCACAGGCGCCGTGAGGCTGACACAGAAGCACACCTCACGCCACCAGGAATCACGATCTTTGAAAAGCGCATGCGCGCTTAGCTTTTTATTATTATTGATGGGCTTTGGGGCCGCTAGCGCGGCTTTGTAAAAGAGACCATTTGTGTGTCTAAGTACAGTATTTTGAAAATGAGCTCCAGTCACTTGCAACTGCTTTTTTTGTAGGTTGAGATGTGCCAGAAAAGTAGGTACAGTGGTGCCTCACACAACGAACTTAATTCGTTCCAGGAGCAAGTTTGTTATGCGAAAAGTTCGTTATGTGAAACGCGTTTTCCCATAACAATACATGTTAAAAAAAATAATTCGTTCTGTAGCATAAAATATGCTAAGATGACATAAAAAAAGATAAATTTATCTTGTTAGAGCTGTTAGCATGATATAGAGGGGATATATGTGAAGGGGAGGGGAGACAGGGGTTTTGTTGATCCTTGCTGTGTATTATAATCACCCCCCACATACTCCCCAGTACCTTTTTTAATTCCTCCCATCTTTCCCAGCCAGTGGCGTACAGGCCAGAAGCGCAGAGATCAGAAGCAATTCCTCTGCACGCCTGTGTGGGCCCATGCCAATCTCCGAATGGCTGCAGTTAGTTCTTGTGAGTCCCGCGAGAGCTGGCTGCAGTTAGTTCTTGTGAGTCCCGCGAGAGCTGACTGCAGCCATTCAGAGATCAGCGCAGGCCCAGGCAGTAGCACAGAAGGCTTGCTCTTGATCTCTGCGCTTCTGGCTGGGAAATTTGCTAGACCACCACGAGTGAGCGGGTGAGATTAAAATTGCAGCAGTGGTGGCTTTTTAAAAAAAATATGTGGCGGCGGGGGGAGGTTTAAAAATATGCGGTGGCGGCGGGGGGAGGTTTAAAAATATGCGGTGGCGGCGGGGGGAGGTTTAAAAATATGCGGTGGCGGCGGGGGGAGGTTTAAAAATATGCGGTGGCGGCGGGGGGAGGTTTAAAAATATGCGGTGGCGGCGGCAGGGGGGTTTAAAATATGTAGCGCCGAGAGAGGGCAGTTAAGGATGCAGCTCGGGCGACTTCGTTGTGTGAAACGAAGTTCGTTGTGGGAAGCAAGACCTGAAGTTCGTTGTGCGCAGCGTTCGCTGTGCGAGGCGTCCGTTATGCGAGGCACCACTGTACCAAGATTTCAAAATTATATCTACCCATATACTTTTTCTTCATGACCTGAACACTAGCCTAGGAAATATGTGCATTTTTAAACAAATAAATCTATTTTTAGATGCAGTGAGGAGGGCAATTTTCAGATAATTAACACAAATATCTTTTTTTTTTAACCTGTATAAACTCTTTTTAAAAATTACTTACTACAAAACTCGGAGGAAAAACCCCACCCAGTAGTTGAGAGGAAACTCAGTTCTCAGTACACACCAAACCAATCCAGTTTTCAAAATATCCACAATGAATATGCATGAGATAAATGCTCGTGCATATTCATTGTGGGCATCCTGGAAACCTGACTGGCTTGGTCTGTCCTCAGGACTGGATTAAGAACGGGCTGAGAAACTGCGAAGCCCGTATTTCGATTGTAATAACATGTTATACTTGAATACTTCTCACCACTGTACAGCACAGTTAATACCGTAACAGGTGTTATCTAGGGACAGCAGGCAGCTTTTCTCACGTGGGCGACGTCATCCACGGAGCCCCAGCTGCGGTCAGCCTCGCAAGCAGACTTGCTTGTAGAAACCCCAGAGGTTTCGTGACTGCCGCACTGCGCATGCGCGAATGCCTTCCTGCCCAGCGTATGGCGCGTCTCCTCAGTTCAGATAGCTAGCAGAGAAGCCAACCAGGGGAGGTGGGTGGGTTGTGAGAATAGCTGCCTGCTGTCCCTGGATAACACCTGTTACGCTAAGTAACTGTGCTTTATCCCAGGACAAGCAGGCAGCCTATTCTCACATGTGGGTGACCTCCAAGCTAACCAGAATGGGATAGTGGGAGAGTTGGCAATTTAGGAGAATAAATTTAGTAATACTGCCTGGCCAAAATGACCATCCCATCTGGAGAAAATATCCAGACAATAATGAGAGGTGAAAGTATGAACCGAGGACGAAGTGGCAGCTTTGCAAATTTCCTCAATAGGAGTAGATCTGAGGAAAGCTACAGATGCTGCCATGGCTTTGACTTTGTGGGCTGTGGCTCGACTCTGTAGATGTAGTCCAGCCTGGGCACAGCAGAAAGAGATGCAAGCAGCCATCCAGTTGGAGAGGGTGCGCTTAGAAATAGAATGTCCCAACTTGTTTGCATCGAAGGAGATGAAAAGTTGAGGAGCAGATCTGTGCGGCTTGGTGCGTTCTAAGTAGAAGGCCAAAGCACGCTTGCAGTTCAGAGTATGAAGATTCTCCAGGATGAGAATGAGGCCTTGGAAAAAACACTGGAAGTACAATTGATTGATTGAGATGAAATTCTGAAACCACTTTAGGTAAGAATTTAGGATTAGTATGGAGGACTACCTTGTCATAATGGAATACTGTGAAAGGTGGATCAGCAACTAAAGCTTGTAGCTCACTAACTCCTCTAGCAGAAGTGAGTGTGATGAGAAAAACTACTTTCCAAGTGAGATATTTAAGATGAGCTGTATCCATTGGTTCAAAAGGAGGCTTCATCAATTGAGCAACAACACTGAGATCCCAAACCACTGGAGGAGGTTTGAAAGGTGGTTTGACATTGAAAAGTCCTTTCATAAATCTGGAAACCACAGGATGAGCTGAAAGGGGTTTCCCTTCAATAGGCTGATGAAAAGCAGCAATTGCACTGAGATGGACTCGAATGGATATGGATTTGAGGCCTGATTGTGATAAGTGGAACAGGTAATCCAAAACTGAAGACAAGGAGGTAGATTGGGGCTCCTTGTGATGAATGGTGCACCAAGCAGAAAATCTAATCCATTTCTGGATGTAGCATTGCCTAGTGGCAGGTTTCCTGGAAGCTTCTAAAATGTCCTGAACAGATTGAGAAAATTGTAAAGTAGCATTCAGGTTGAGAGGTACCAATCTGTCAGGTGTAGAGACTGCAGGTTGGGATGAAGTAGAGACCCTTGACTGTGTAAGCAGAGAGGGAAAGACCGGAAGAAGGAATGGCTCCTTGCTGCTGAGCTGAAGTAGAAGGGAGAATCACAGTTGTCTGGGCCACCGAGGAGCTATCAAAATCATGGTGGCATGTTCGGTCTTTATTTTGACAAGAGTCCTGAGAATCAGAGGGAATGGAGGGAACGCATACAGAAATGTGTCCGTCCATTCCAGAAGAAAAGCATCTGCCTCCAGTCAGTGAGGAGAGTCCTTGAGCAGAACTGAGGCAATTTGTTGTTGTGGGGAGATGCGAAGAGGTCTATCTGAGGAGTCCCCCACTGAGAGAAAATGTGATGAAGAGGTGATAAATTGAGTGTCCATTCGTGAGGTTGGAGAAGGTGACTCAATTTGTCCGCCAGACAGTTTTGCTCCCCTTGAATGTAGACAGCTTTCAGGAAGATGTTGTGAGAGATAGCCCAAGTCCAAAGCTTCAGAGCTTCCTGGCAAAGAGAGAGAGATCCCGTACCTCCCTGCTTGTTGACATAATACATAGCAACTTGATTGTCTGTTCGAATTAGGACTACCGTGTCGTGAAGATGTTGAAAAGCCTTGAGAGCACTGAAGATTGCTCTGAGTTCCAACAGATTGATGCGAGACATGCGATCCATGCTGGACCAAAGGCCTTGAGTACGGAGACCGTCGAGATGTGCCCCCCAAGCATAGGTTGAAGAATTTGTCGTGAGGACCTTCTGATGAGGAGGCATTTGAAACAGCAAGCCTCTGGAGAGATTGGAAGAGAGCATCTACCAGTGGAGAGATTGCTTGAACGAGGGAGTTATTTTGATTTGACGAGAGATTGAAATAGGTAGTAAAGATGAAATTATAATTTAAAGCTCTGGATGCCATCATAGAATTTTAATATAGGCGACGGCCAAACTTATCCATGGTCCTGCCTTCTCTTCCAGGAGGAACGGTAGCATAGACACTGGAAGGATTATTCCTTTTCAAGGAAGATTCCATAAGAAGGGACTGATGAGAAAAGTTGAGTGTTCTCAAAGCCCTTACAAAGTATAGTTCTATACCTTGATTTCAGCTTGCCTAAAACAGCAGAAATGGAATAAGGAGTTTCAAAAGTCTGGAAAAGAAGCCTGTTGAAAGGGAGTTTGAGAGACAGGAGGTCGAGGCAAATTCATTTCTTCTAAATACTCCTTAGAGTACTTAGAACCAGAGTCCAATTTGAGATCCAGGTCCTCAGCCATCTGATGGAGGAAGGAGGAAAAAGATAATTGAGCCGCAAGAGTATGGCCTCGAGAAAGACTCGACCTCGAAGCGCCTCGAGTAGAAAACAAAGACGAAGCCTCTCTGGAGTATTGATATCCAAGCGAATAAGCAGGCGTGGACGAGTCACTGGGAGAAGCAGAACCTGTAGGTTCTGCTAACGATGTCCTCGATCGAGGGGTTGGAGGCTTCGAAGAGCTGGTATGACTGGATGAGCAAGGCTCATCTCTTGAAGAGGACCTGCGCCTCGATCGGCGATGACAGTGATGCTTGGAAGCAGGTCGTACTCGAGATCAAGGAGACTTCGCCCTGTGCCTCGAAAAGGCAAAGCCTTATGTGAGGATGAAAGGCTGGAAGCTGTAGATCAAAGACGAGACCCCCATAGAAGACTCAGTTGTTTGGATCGAGATATCTCGAAGCACTCCCAAAGACTCAGCTCCTTGTATGGAGTGTGACGAATTCAGACCTGACACTCTCAAAGACTCCTTGTATAGAGTGTGTAGATTCACCTTGAGTCACAGGCAAGGACTTAACTCCTTGTGAGACTGCTGAGTGCCCAGGCTGGACTGCAGGAGGCAGAGTCGAGACAGAAAAATGTTTGGCAAGTAATTTACCAAACTCCCGCTCTAAAATGTTCTGGATGGTAGCCTGCAATTGTGTATCCGAGTCTTTAACTGGAACACTTGCTGAGGCTAAAGACTCCGAGGACGAAGAGTAAGACGTATGCTTCGCTTTGGAGGGATGCCTCTTGGGCAGCTTAAGAACTACCCCTGGAAGCGTCTGCTGAGGTTTCTGACCTGAAGGAAGCCCAAGAGTAGACTCAGCTGATGTCATCGAGGACGAGGACTTTCCAAACAAGGAAGGCTTGATGAGAGTCGAAGCCGAGGTCGAGGTGGAAAGCTTGACTAAGTCAGAGGCCAAGGTCAAGACCGGGGTGGGGGATTCCATTCCAAAAATCTTCCCCACTTGAACTCGACAGCTTTTAAGGGCTCGAGGTTGAAGGGTAGCACAGCGAACGCACGACTCCGGGCAATGGTCAGGCCCCAAACACTAAAGGCACCACCGATGTGGGTCAGTGAGAGAGATCGCACGCTGGCACTGGCTACACTTCTTGAAGCCCCTGACCAGCTGGGACATAGAAGGAAAAATAGCCGCAGCGAAATTGAAGCCTGCAGGCTGAGGGCACACGGCAGGCCCCGCCGTCACTCAACGAAGAAAAACACAAAGAATTGACTTTTTTTTAACACACGAAAGAAAGAACACAGCGACACGAGAATAAAGAAATAAACAAAGAGCCGCGGTGAGAGAAGGCACAAAGTCGAACTAAGTTCAGCGCAGAGTGTCAAAGACGGACTTCTCGGCTCCGCGGAAAACTGAGAACTGAAGACACGCCCTATGCTGGGCGGGAAGGCACTCGCAAAACTTCTGGGGTTTCTACAAGCAAGTCTGCTTGCGAGGCTGTCCGCATCCGGGGCTCCATGGATGGCGTCACCCACATGTGAGAATAGGCTGCCTGCTTGTCCTGAGATAATGTATATTAGTAGTAGATCTGAACGAAGGCTCATGGTACTCTAAAACTCCACAAAGGCCAGTTTCAGTTGTGTTGGAAGCCCAAAGGTGCAGGAAGAAACTGCTGGACCAAAAGCAAAGACCAGCCCTTGTTGTGAAAAGGAGGCACTCGGGTACCAAACCTGTCATTTCTAGGTCTCCACTCTCCAGTTCACTGCATACATAAGCCACATTTGAACAAATGTCATTACCATCCAAAAGGTGTTTGATGACCTATGTGAAAGGAGCTTGTAATCTTAAGTTTCGTTCCACATCACAGAAATGCTCAGCACAATGTGATGCTACCTGGCAGCACTGCTGGCAGTTTTGTAGAGAAGCCAAAAATTGCAAGTGCAAAGAAATGATTAGCCCTCTCACCCCTAGAGGCAATCCCTCCAGAGCAAGGCTGAGGCACGCTGAACAGTGTGGGGCATCTTTCCCTGACACTGCCCAAGTTGCATCAGTCCTATATATAAGTAAACAAAGGATATTAGCTTCTAGCACAGTCACTATAGTACCTTACAAATGTACTGGCTATAGGTTAGAATAGGAAAAAGCCACTCGCCGTCACTGACTAGAAGAGGATAAGGGCCCACAGCCACCACATACCCTGGCTTAGGAGTGAGGGTCATTACTATCATGGCTTGTGCAAAACTAACCTGCTTGGAGACACTGCCCCTAAAAGAAAGAAGCATTTGATGAAGAAGACAAAGATATTTAGTGCAGTGATGTCCATCTGATGGCACTGAAAACTGAATGGCTCTCAGAGCTCAGAAATTTTTAGAAAAACTTTGTACATGAGCAAGAACGCCCTCCATTTAGTATATAACTTAGTTTCATCTTTATAGAGGAGAAAGAGGAAAGGAGCATGTAGTAGAGAATGACATAGGGACAAATTTGTCCCCATCCACGCAGGAACTCAATTTCCTCGTCCTGTCACTGTGAGTTTTACATTACATTACATTAGTGATTTCTATTCCGCCATTACCTCACGGTTCAAGGCAGATTACAAAAGGAGTTATATGGCCATTTCCAGAGGAATTGAGAAGAGCGGGTTGCTTCAGAGAATTGGGACGAGTCTTGCAGTATTAGTTTGTCTTCAAGGATTTCTTGAATAGCATGGTTTTTATTTCTTTTCTGAACGTAGTCTGGGGTCGTTATCAGTAAATTGAAGAGTTGGTAGTCTAGTTTTGCTGCTTGTGTGGCTAGAAGGCCATCGTACAGTTTTTTTCGTTTGACGTCTCTGATTGGGGGATGCGGGAATGGTTTGAGGGATCTCCTATGTCTGGTTGAGGTAGTTTGGATTAGGCAGTTGTTCAGGTAGGCTGGGCTGTCTCCGTTTATGGTTTTAAATAGTAGGTAGTAGAATTTGAATAGTATTTTTGCTTATATTGGGAGCCAGTGTGAGCAGAAGTTTTATCACTATCCCTGCCCCTGCCCCATTCCTGTAAGCTCTGCCTTAACCACACAAGCCTCGAACACTTATGATTTTAAAGTGTTTGAGGCTTGTACAGATGAGGACAGAGCTTGCAAGAATGGGGCAGGGGCGGGGACAGGAAAAGAACTTGCGGAGACTGAACGGGAAAATGAGTTCCCGCGGGGGTCAGGGAAAAATTTGTCCCCGTGTCATTCTCTAGTGTGTAGTAGCTGTTATCTCCTGCTACAGAACCCCCCCCTCCCCATTACAGGTAAGCCACTTCGCTTTTTTCAACAAGCAGGATGAAATCAATCATACAAACGAGGACCCCCAAACTGAGGGCTGTAAAGAAAGTATGTCAAGAGTCCCAGAAAATTAAGCAGTAAATTTTATTCCTAATACGTGTGGCCAGACTCAGGTGCTAGCCGCAAATTGCCCCTATCTGAATTTCCCAGGCATGGATAAATTGGTGCCATCTAAGTCAACATATGACCAAAATGTATCCACATATCCAGGAGTATGAGGCATTTGGGAGAGGGCTAGAAGTTATAAAGTCATTTTCAGCTGCTCTCCAGCTAACTTACAGATCATGGAAACAGCAGGGATAACGTTCTATGGATAAATTATCTGTACAAAGTGATGCCTGCGTATTCTGTGGGTCTGACTTGGACAGATGTCACTGCTGAATATCAGCCTCATGTTGTCTAAGGAAGACAGATATACTGCAGTTTGTATCTACTGAGGTTTTAGTGAGCAATCTGGACAGGAAAGCATAATGGCGAGTTGTGCTGAACCCATTATTTAAGAAAACTGCAAACTGCAGAGTCAAACTCAATTTATCTTTGAGTAAATGGCTACCTTACAGTAGCTGCGCATGTGGAGGAAAAAAAAAGTTTCAGCTAGCTGGAAAGCTGCCCAAATGCATTCAAGCAGTGATAATGATCTGCATTATGGTTTTCTAGATTAAACCTACGTATTCTTGTTTTGTAACAAGGATTTTTCTCCTTCTTTCATTCTTTAATACCAGCATTTGAGCCAGTCAGAGATTGGCTTCCACAAGAGACCTGTGAGGCGCAATAGCATTCCACAGTGTCAATGAAGGACAGTGTGACCTGTTCTGCAACTTCAGATAATCACCTAAAGACATTACATTTCCAAGACAAGCACTAAAACTTAAAAGGAATTAACTCAACTTGTAATAGATTTTAGTCTCCCTTACTATTCCAAAAATGAACCGCATTGCTATATACAGGTAAGTCACCAGACAATGTGGCACTGTATAGAGGTAAATAGGTCACCGGACAGTGTGGCATGGATGAGCATGACATAAGCAGAATGCAAAAGTGAAATGAATGAGAAGTATGACCATCTAGAACAGTGGTTCCCAACCCTGACCTGAGAACGACTAGCCAGTCAAGTTTTCAGGATAGCCCTAATGAATATGCATGGGGCAGATTTGCATGCCTGCAATCTCCATTATATGCAAATCTCTCTCTCATGCATGTTCATTAGGGCTATCCTGAAAACCTGACTGGCTGGTAGTCCTCCAGGACAGGGTTGGGAAGCACTGATCTAGAAGAATTGAAGAATGAAAAGCATGCTTATTGTTCAAATAGCTGAAGAAAAATAGAAAATGAATATTTAAATATATATAAAAAACTAGAGCTATTAGTATTGGACTATTGGTAAATGCACAAGAGCCAATGATGAAAGTCACCACGTAATTTCTTCCCGTGGTTCAGAATCCTAACAGCGGTGGAGTGGTGGGACTGAGGCTTTTGCATTTAATCAACTATTACTCTATGGAAAAAATTTTGGCATCTAGTCCCATTTCTTACCATTAAATTATTATTCAAATGCAACATATACTATTTTCTCACCATAGGAACAAATACATTCAAAGTGTTCACCTATCATGGGAATGCATGTACACAGAGGGGTTAATTTTAAAAGCCACGTAGATGCATAAAATAGAGGTCTACCTGCAGAAATAGCTTATTTAAAAACTGCCAGACTACATGCAAATAAAAGATTGCATGGAAAAATTATGTTTTACATGATAATTTTTTCTTTCCTCTAGTCCAGTGTTTTTCAACCGCTGTTCCGCGGCACACTAGTGTGCCGCGAGATGTTGCCTGGTGTGCCGCAGGGCCGCCATCAGGGCAGTACTACCAGTCCTGCATTCAGGGGCCCGGAGCTGACAGGGGGCCCGAGGCAGGGGCGCCAGTAGCTCGCCAAGGCAAAGTGAGTCGATCACCCAGGACTCACTTTGTCTTGGCGATCTAATCTATCGAGCCGATAAGTCTTCTTCTCCCCGACGTCAATTCTGCAGTCGGAGAGGAAGTTCGGGCCAGCCAATCGCTGCCTGGCTGGGCGAAACTTCCTCTCCGATTGCAGAATTGACGTCAGGGAGAGCATGCGTCGGCTTTGGGGCTTGTTATCCATTGGTGGGTCCTGTTCCCCAATGGCAGCGGCAGTGGCTTGGGGAACGGCAGGGAGAAAGAAAGAAAGGGGGCAGGCAGGGAAACAGAAGGAAAGAAGAGAAACAGAAAAAAAGAAAGAAAGGTCAGGGAGAGAGGAAGAAAAAGTTGGGGGAGAGAATGAGGTGTGGAGGAGAGAAAGCATACAGGCTGATAGAAGGGAAGAAAGATTGGATGCACAGTCAGAAGAAGAAAGTGCAACCAGAAATCACCAGACAAGGTAGGAAAAATGATTTTATTTTAAATTTAGCAAAGTGGGGGCAGTATTACCACAGTTTTCAAAGGAATTTGCCCAAATAACTTAATAGTTAACTGGGTAAATTCCCAGAGATGAAAACTTCCCTTCACTTACTATGCACAGTTCTGAATTTATATCTGCTGTCTATATTTTACAATATGGTCACCTTTTACTTTTACGCAATAGTGGTTTTTAGCGCAGGGAGCCTATGAGCGTCAAGAGCAGCGCTGGGCATTCAGCGCAGCTCCCTGCGCTAAAAACTGCTATTGTGGTTTAATAAAAAGGAAGGATGGTATATTTGTCTATTTTTGTATGCTATAAAAACCAAATACAGAGAGAGACTGAGAGCTGTTGACGAAGAGCTACGTGTGTGTCTTTCTTCGATTCCAGCCAGAATATCAGCTTTGTGTTCAGCCAAACAGGCCCAGGTTTCGCACTGAATAAAGTATTTTATAATTTTTCACTATTCTGTTTACTTAATATTTCATAATAAAGTAATTATAAAATACTTTCTTTGTGTTTATTTGATTCCTATTCAAGAGAATTACTTTATATATAGTCAATATAGGCACAGAGTTAAATTTTTTAACATTTTCTAATGGTGGTGTGCCTCGTGATTTTTTTCATGAAACAAGTGTGCCTTTGCCCAAAAAAGGTTGAAAAACACTGCTCTAGTCACAGCAGATGAATCCAGAGACTTGTGGGTTGTGACCATCTACCAGCAGGTGGAGATAGAGAGCATTAAACTGAGCTCTGTCTCACAGGATGTCATGCTCCTTGATCAGCCAGTATTTCTTACAACAAAGCAGAATGGCATTACATTACATTAGTGATTTTTATTCCGCTTGTACCTTGCGGTTCAAAGCGGATTATATATGAAGAGAACTGGACATTTCCAGGAGGGTACATGACATTGGAGAATACAGATTGAGGGTATAGACTTAATAACAGAATCAGGGTAAAGACTTAATAACATCGGAAGATAAGTCAGGTTACATTACATTACATAGCAAGTAGTCTGATTCCATACATTGGTAGATAGTCGATTTCGGTAGGATAATTTAGGTTTCAAATAGCTTTCTTGGCATTTCGTTTTGTTTTTTATTGGTCGATTGAGGGTATGGTGCCAAGGAGTGAGCAGAGCCTGGTCGGAGAAGTGGGGAAGAGGAGAGGGAGATTAGGTAGATTGTTTATACTTTTTGATTAGGTAGATTGTATATACTTTTTGAACAGCAGCAATTAGTGAAGACAATGATATAAGTAGAACTCCTCCCTCACAGCCACTAGATATAAATCTAACAACAATAAGAACTTGATGATGCCAGAAGGTATGATGATATTTTAAATTATTGATTGCTTTTGCATTCTCCTATAGATTTTACAGCTTCTTTGGATGTACGTAAATTGTCTTGAATCTTTTTGGTATAATTTATTTTCATTTATTTCGATTTTATCCCATTCTCCCAGAAGCTCAGAACAGGTTACAAATAGACATTCACAATCGTTTGAAAACAGACTAGTCATGACAACAAATAGGTTACAGTAGACAATAACAAAGCTTATTCTAGAGACCAGACTGGTCATAGCGAAGAGTACTAGGAGAAGTATATTGAGGAAGCAGTTTTTAATTGCCCGATTGGTGGAAGAGGAAGGTCTTTACTGCTCTGCGGAAGGTCATTAGTGAGTCTAGTGACCTGATCTGTGTAGGTAGTTGGTTCCATAGCTGAGGTAGGAAATGGCTGTAGGATCGTTTGTACACCGTACTCATTCGGAGGGATCTCCCTGCGGGAATGCTGAGTCTTTGTTCTGCTTTGGAGCGGAGGGGGAGGTTAGGGGTGTATAGGCATAGCTTGGATGCTATGTAGGCTGGGTTTTTTTGGTAGAATCTCTTGTGTGTCATGACCAGGGCTTTGAAGATGCATCACTTTTTGACTGGTAACCAGTGAGCGCTAGAGTAATGGGGTCATGGTAGCTGAGTTTGTATAGGAGTCGAATTGCTGAGTTCTGGACTTTTTGGAAGCGTTTTAGATCTCTTGCAGTGATGCCATTGAATAGGGAGTTGCAGTAGTCTAGTCTAGAGAGTACGTAGGCATATAGCAGCTGGGATAAGTCTGTTTCTGGGAGGTAGGGTTTGATCCTTCGCAGTTGGTGTAGGTAGTAAAAAGATGTGGAAACTACCTGCGAGACGTGGGCGGAGAGGGACAGGTAGCCATCCAGTATAATTCCAAGACTTCGTACCTGGTCTTTTGCTGTTAAGGGGGTAGACTCCCAGGATAGTGTCGGACGGGTGAAAGTAGTGTTCTTTTTCCTGATCCAGTCTTTGAGGCATTCAGCTGGAGTTTATTGACTGTCATCCACTTTTTCATATCAGTGTAGGAGGTTAGTGAGTTGAGTTGGCCGATCGTCACCTAGGGGGAACAATAGTTGAAGGTCATCAGCATAGGAGTGAATCTTAATGTTGTATTTGTGTGCAATGTCGATGACTGGCCTGATATACAGATTGAAGAGGGGATCGCAAGGCACCTTGGGGAACTCCGTATTTAATTGATTTGAGGTTTGATTTAGCTGTCCCTAGTAGCACAGATTGTGTTCTTTGATCCAGGAAGGAGGTGAACCACTGCAATGATGAGTTCTTGATTCCTATGTCAGCAAGTCGGTCTAGTAGAAGTTGATGATCTTTGTGTCGAAGGCGGCACTAAGGTCAAGCAGGACCAGTAAGGCATCATTTCCTTTATCCAGCATTGACCAAGGAGGACAGATTCTGTACTATAGCCTGGTCGGAAACCTGACAGGCGTGGAAATAAAGCTTCTTGTTGATCAATGAAAGGTTGCAGTTGGTGGAGCACTATCTTCTCCAGTAGTTTGGAGATGAAGGGGAGGTTGGAAATGGGGCAGTAGTTGCTTGGATCAATTGGGTCGAGGGAGGGTTTCTTGAGGGTGGGTTTGATAATGGCCGATTTCCAGTTGAGGGGAATTTTCCCAGTGAGGCGATGATGATGATGGGGAAGATTGATTCTGCAAAGGCATCTTTGGAGGACAAAAGGAGGTTGGATGGGCATGGGTCAAGAATGGAATTGGAGGGTCGGATCTCTTGTAGCATTTCTAGGAGCTCAGCATGTGTGACCGGGTGAAGTTGGGATGCGATTAATAAGTTGTTTAGATTAGAAGGCCAAACACCTAAGTAAGAAAAGGAAATAAGAAAGGGAGGGACTCTGGATTCATCTGCTGTGTCTAAAGAAAAGAAAACTATCAGGTAAATATATTTTTTCTTCCTTGTCATCAGCAGCAGATGAAGCTATAGACTTGTGGGATATAGCAAAGTAGTCCTCATTAGGGTGGAATAGTGAAAGTTATGCAGAGAAGCCAATGTCACAATATCGAGCTAGCTGAGGTTAAAAACCAGTGAAACTAAGTGGCTGCATGTTCTGAAAGAAGATATCCTTCATCCACAGATATGGGGCTAAAGGTTAGAATAGAAAGAAGCCACTAAGTCATAGCCAACTAGAAGATTATAAGTTGTGAGTAACCAGCCAAAGCGCACGGACAAGACCAGACCACACCAGACACATAGCAACATGGCAGATATAGAAAGGGACCAGAGAACCTCAACTGAGCAATGAAGTAAAGCCTGTGCTCAAACGAGGAGGCACGGGTCACCAATTGCTATGAAACTGAACGCCAAATTCAATAATGCAAAGAGCTAAGCTGAACTAATGAAGCTGGAGCAGAGGACCTAAGATGAAAAGGAGTTGTATTGCCCTCAAGGGGCAGACCTACTCTCAACAATAGAACTGTGCTCACATACAGAGCTTACCTGAACTCTGAAATCCAAACCCGAGTTGTGTTTCATATTCTGAGCTGCAGCTCAACCCACAACAGGTCTAAAGACATGCCTCGCCATCAGAGTAAGTGCTGAAATAGAGGACTCCCGACTTGAGGTCACAAGGCCTCATCAGGAAGATGCTATGCCCAACATTCCTTCTGCTCGAAAAGGCCAAAACTCCCACCATTACAGAACTGAAAATTAAAAACACCAAATACCCAATACAGCCCGAACTCAAACTCCTAGGAGTAATGATAGACAGATGCTGCACAATGCAGTCCCAAATCAATAAAACATACCAGAAAGCTTTTTTAATTATGAGAAATCTACGTAAAATAAGAAAATTCTTCGACCCAGCACAATTCAGGTTAATTGTCCAATCCCTAGTCTTAGGTCTACTGGACTATTGCAATTCACTCTATCTACCTTGTCCTGCCAACATGATCAAACAACTTCAGACTATACAAAACTCTGCCCTCAGATTGATCTACTCCCTGAGAAAATATGATCATATTACAACTGCCTTCCTAGACTCTCACTGGCTATCTATGCAAGCACGAATTCAATTCAAATTCTACTGTCTATTATTCAAAGCATTAAACGGCTCTGCCCCGCCCTATCTAAACAACCGCCTAAACCAGATCCTCACCTCAAGACAAAGAACTCCGAACCCCTTTGCCTTCCCTCCCACTCAAGGGCACTCAGCGCAAAATGATGTTTGATAACCTTCTGGTGACGCAAGCAGCAAAACTTAACCACTCCATCTCCAACCTGTTGACGGCAACGGGCGACTTCAAAACTTTTCGAAAAGAAATCAAAACTCTACTTTTCAAAAAATTTATCCAGATATCTTAACCCAACCCTTCCCCCTCCTCCTAGATAAATTCTCCCCAAAACCTCCACTTAAATAATCTCTTCCTCCCCAAAACACCAAC
The DNA here is from genome assembly GCF_902459505.1 of Geotrypetes seraphini. Lineage (NCBI taxonomy): Eukaryota > Metazoa > Chordata > Amphibia > Gymnophiona > Dermophiidae > Geotrypetes > Geotrypetes seraphini. The sequence goes on from NC_047087.1 coordinate 294,260,748, forward strand.
CAAGTATTCAGATCCCTGAAATGCAATGTAATCTTATTTGTACTATATTGTATAATTACTATAATAAACTCTAACTGTAATCTATTTGTTATATCACACAGTAACGTACAGTCAATTTAATATCCAATTTGCAAGTTCTTCCGGAATTAATCCAGTTACCTCTCCTCCCTTGTAACCCAAAAAAAAACCACCCAATAGTGTTGTAACTTCACTGGAAATGTCCAGTTAGCTCTTTCGTAATCCGCCTTGAACTGCAAGGTATAGGCGGAATAGAAGTCCCTAATGTAATGTAATGTAATGTAACATTAAAGATAGAGCTTTGTTCAAATATTATAGAAAAAGCTGAAGTTCTCATAAGGATGAAGCTGTTGCTCCCTCAATATGAAGCCATGCTTATCTCCCTGGGTTGAAGCTATGCTCCCTATACAGCGGTGAAGCTATGCTCCACAGATAGATACAAAGCCGTGCTTCACCTACAGATGAGGCCATGCACTGTGCACAAATATGAAGGTATGCATCATAAGCCAAGAAAGACTGAGCGTGAGATGAAGCTGAGGTCCACAAACAGCGATGAAGGTGTGCACAACACACAGAGGTGACTATGGACTCCACCTCAGGAAGAAGCTGTGCTCCACATACTGAGAGCAATCTGTGCTCTCGTTGCGGAACCAACACCATGCTCTACATGTAGAAGGAAAGTAGTGCTCTAAGTAAGCAGAAAGGGAGTGCTGAACATGCAGAGATGAAGCTCAGCACCACACACAATGATGAGGTGGCATTCTTCCTACAGCAATGGAATTGCACTCCTCATTTAGAGACAGTGCTGCCTTCAACGGTCTGAGATGGAGGTGAGCTGTCCATTCTAAGATGGAGGAGCGCTCCACAATGAGGCAGAAAAGCACTCAACAGCCTGAAAAAAAGAGTAGTGCTCTACTAGAGAATGACACGGGAATGAGTACTCGAAAGATGGGGATGGGGACAGAACCTGCAGGGCAGGACCGGGGACAGAGCCCATGAGGACAGGGACAAACTTTGTCCCCATGTCATTCTCTAAAACAGAGGTCTCCAAAGTCCCTCTTTGAGGGCCGAATCCAGTCGGGTTTTCAGGATTTCCCCAATGAATATGCATTGAAAGCAGTGCATGCGCATAGATCTCATGCATATTCATTGGGGAAATCCTGAAAACCCGACTGGATTCGTCCCTCAAGGAGGGACTTTGGAGATCCCTGCTCTAAAAACTTGAGATTAGTATCAATATGTAAAAACTTTACACATCCAAGACCAGTGTGTCACAAATCTTTTAAGCCATGGCACACTAATCTCGGGGCCGTGGCTGGAGGGCACCCAAAAAGGCATGGACGTCAATGCAATGATGTCATGTGCATGTGTGACTTCATCACATCAACATCCGCACATGCGTGAATGTCCTGCAGCCGCGGTCCCGAGTCTCCTATTACCACCGGTGTGGGGGGGAGGGGTGGGTGCTGCAGAAGGGGAGGCGAGGAGAAGGAGCCAGCATCTCATGGAAAAAAGTTTGCAATACACTGTCCTAGACAACTGAATTCAATGATTAAAAATAACTGCAGAAGCTGCTATTGGATTTAAGGGAACTACTGTTAAATGACATCATTTGTGTCTTGTCTGCCATCTGCAGCATGCTTCTATCATGTGCCCAGCTGCTCAAGCATCTTACTGTTACTGCAACAAATAGCACAGTTACTTACCGTAACAGGTGTTATCCAGGGACAGCAGGCAGATATTCCCACACATGGGTGACGTCACCGACGGAGCCCCGCAGCGGACAGCCTCGAAAGCATCTTGCTTGAAGATCTCGAGCTTTCGATTGCTGCATCGCGCATGCGCGCGTGCCTTCCCGCCCAAACTAGGGGGCGCATCTCCTGAGAGGATCCTCAGTTCAGATACCAAGCTAAGAAGCCAACCAGGGGAGGTGGGAGGGTTGTGGGAATATCTGCCTGCTGTCCCTGGATAACACCTGTTACGGTAAGTAACTGTGCTTTATCCCAGGACAAGCAGGCAGCATATTCCCACACATGGGTGACCTCCAAGCTAAATCAAAAGGGAGGAGGGAAGTTGGCAATTTAAGAAAAAAGATTCTGTAAAACAGATTGGCCAAAATGGCCATCCCTCCTGGATAAAGTATCCAGACAATAATGAGAAGTAAAAGTGTGAACCGAGGACCAAGTGGCAGCTTTACAAATTTCCTCAATAGGAGTTGATCTGAGGAAAGCAACAGAAGCCGCCATAGCCCTGACTTTATGGCCCGTTACTCGACTCTGTAGAGGAAGACCAGCCTGAGCATAACAGAAAGAAATACACGCAGCCATCCAGTTGGAGATAGTACGCTTCGAGACGGGATGACCCAATCTATTTGGATCAAAAGAAATAAAAAGTTGAGGAGAATTTCTGTGAGGTTGAGTACGTTGAAGATAGAAAGCCAACGCACGTTTACAATCCAAAGTATGCAAAACCGTCTCACCAGGGTGAGAATGTGGCTTAGGAAAAAATACCGGTAGAACAATAGATTGATTGATATGAAAATCAGACACTACCTTAGGTAAGAATTTGGGATGTGTACGGAGTACCACCTTGTCATGGTGAAAAACAGTAAAAGGTGGATCCGAAACCAAAGCTTGTAACTCACTAACTCGACGAGCTGAAGTGAGAGCAATCAAGAAAACAGTTTTCCAAGTAAGATATCGAAAATGAGCCAAGTCAATAGGTTCAAAAGGAGGCTTCATCAATTGAGCCAAGACCACATTAAGATCCCATACCACAGGAGGTGGTTTGACAGGTGGATGGAGATTAAACAGACCCTTCATAAAACGAGAAACTAGAGGGTGTGCCGAAAGTGATTTCCCCTCTAAAGGCTGATGAAAGGCAGCAATTGCACTAAGATGAACTCTAATAGATGTGGATTGAAGACCTGACTGGGATAGATGAAGTAAATAATCCAAAACGGAAGCCAAAGAAGAAGAAGTTGGCTGAAGATTATGAGTGGAACACCAAGAAGAGAATCTGGTCCACTTTTGACTATAACATTGACGAGTGGACGGTTTTCTGGAAGCCAGAAATACATCCTGAACAGACTGAGAAAATTCAGCAGAATCCATCAGGTAGAAAGGAACCATGCTGTCAAATGAAGAGACTGCAGGTTTGGATGAAGTAAGGATCCCTGATTCTGAGTGAGCAGAGAAGGAAAAACTGGCAGAAGAAGAGGTTCCTTGATGCTGAGTTGCAGAAGAAGAGAGAACCAATGTTGTCGGGGCCACCGAGGTGCTATGAGAATCATTGTGGCATGATCCGACTTCAACTTGACAAGAGTTTTGAGAATCAGAGGAAAAGGAGGAAAGGCGTAAAGGAACTGATTCCTCCAGTCTAGTAGAAAAGCATCCGCCTCGAGACGAAGAGGGGAGAAGATGCGGGAACAAAACAGAGGAAGTTTGAAGTTGTTGGGTGACGCAAAAAGATCCACCCGAGGAGTCCCCCATCGATTGAATACTTGACGAAGTGTGGGGGAGTTGATCGTCCATTCGTGAGGTTGAAGCAGACGACTCAATTTGTCTGCAAGGCAATTCTGAATACCCTGAATATAAACGGCTCGAAGAAAGATGTTGTGTGAAATCGCCCAATGCCACAACTTCAGAGCTTCCTGACACAGAGGATGGGAACCCGTCCCGCCCTGTTTGTTGACATAATACATTGCTACTTGATTGTCCGTCCGAACAAGGACTACTTGGTCGTGAAGGATGTGAAGGAAAGCTTTGAGAGCAAGAAATATCGCTCTGAGTTCCAACAGATTGATATGACATCGACGATCTGTGGCCGTCCATAATCCTTGCGTACGGAGACCATCTACGTGGGCTCCCCATGCGTACTCGGACGAATCTGTTGTGAGAACTTTCTGATGAGGGAGATGGTGAAACAGCAAACCTCTGGAAAGATTTGAAGAGAGCATCCACCAGCGGAGAGACTTCTTTAAAGAAGGTGTCACCGTTATATGGCGAGAAGGTGGATCTAGAGCTTGTTGCCATTGGGATGCCAGAGTCCACTGAGGGATGCGAAGATGTAGTCTTGCTAAAGGAGTCACATGTACTGTAGATGCCATGTGACCGAGAAGGACCATCATTTGACGCGCCCTGATAGTTGATAGGGAAGCTACATGATGACAAAGGTTTAAAAGAGTATTCTGTCGGTTGAGAGGAAGAAAAGCTCTCATGCGGACAGAATCCAACACCGCCCCAATAAATTGGATCGATCGAGTTGGAACTAACTGAGATTTTGGAAAGTTGATATGGAACCCCAGACTTTGAAGAAAAGAAATAGTCTGAAGGGTCGCTTGCGTAACCCCTGTAAGAGAAGGAGCTTTTATAAGCCAATCGTCGAGGTAAGGAAAAACTTGCAATCCCTGGGCTCGAAGGGCCGCGGCTACCACAACCAGACACTTGGTGAAAACCCGAGGGGAGGTTGCTAAGCCAAATGGAAGAACCCTGTATTGAAGGTGAAGGTTCCCCACCTTGAACCTGAGATATTTGCGAAAGTTTGGATGAATAGGAATGTGAGTATAAGCCTCTTTGAGATCCAGTGAGCACATCCAATCCCCTTGATCCATGAGGGAGTACAGAATCGGGAGAGAGAGCATGCAAAATTTTTCTTTGACTAGAAATTTGTTGAGAGCTCGGAGATCCAGAATAGGTCGCAAATCCCCCGTCTTCTTTGGAACCAGGAAGTATCTGGAATAAAACCCCTGGTTGTGTTCGAGAGGAGGAATTTCCTCCACTGCTCGAAGGTGAAGAAGAGCCCGAGCCTCCCGAAGAAGAAGGGGAAGTTGCGAGGAACTGGAAAGACACTCTCTTGGAGGGTGATCTGGAGGCACCTGAAGCAGGCGCAGAGAGTATCCCTCGCGGATGATCGTAAGGACCCAAAGGTCCGATGTAATGGTTTCCCAGACAGATGAAAAAAGGGAAAGACGACCTCCGATGGGTAGGGAGGAATTTGGATGTAAAGAGGTTGGAATGCTCATCACTGGACCGTCAAAAAGACGGAGCTGTTTTGGTTGGAGCAGGTGTCTGGGGCTTTTGAGGACGTTGTTGTTGTGGCCGTCTAGGTGGAGGCCTAGAAAAAACCGGTGTGGACTTCATGGGGTAACGACGAGCTGGAGGTCTGTAAGCTCTAGTCACAGAAGGTTTTGGTTTCGGACGAAGCAGGGAGGCGAAGGAGCGCTCATGCTCAGAAAGCCTTTTAGTAGCTGCTTCAATAGAGTCATCAAAGAGCTCAGAACCTTGACACGGCAGGTTTGCTAAACGATCTTGTAAATTGGGATCCATATCTACAATCCTTAGCCATGCAAGGCGTCTCATAGCCACTGCAAATGCCGAGACTCTGGAGGATAGCTCAAAAGCATCGTAAGATGCCTGCAACATGAATAGACGTAACTGAGATAGAGATTGAATAATATGTTTATATTCAGAAAGGCGTTCTTTGGGCCAGTCTGGGCAAAACGATGACAACTGTTTCAAAAAATGGTTAAAATATGAAGTAAAGACATAGTTGTAATTCAAAATTCTATTTGTCATCATAGAATTTTGATAAAGTCTGCGCCCAAACTTGTCCATAGTTCGCCCTTCGCGTCCTGGTGGAACTGTTGCAGACACCTTAGATGGGTGAGCCTTCTTCAGTGAGGATTCCACCACTAGAGATTGATGAGAAAGTTGAGATTTCTCAAACCCTTTACATGGAACAGTACGATACCGAGACTCCAGCTTCGATGGAATAGCTGTCACAGAATAAGGAGTCTCCATGTTACGTAGAAACGTCTGCTTCAGCACCGGTGTCATGGGTAGACGTAAGGTCTCCTTAGGAGGATGAGAAAGTTCCATATCCGCCAGATATTCAGGCGTGTATTTTGAATCGGAACGTAAATCAATATTAAGAGCCTGCCCCATGTCGAAGACAAATTTAGCAAAGGAAGCAGACTTCGAGGTCGAGGCTTCCTCAGGAGAAACAGAACGAGAACGATGTGTCACTGAAAAAGATGGAGAAGCCTCGCGTGAATACTGAGATACAGGCTCAGATTCAAGATGTAAAGTGATGGAAGATGCTCCACTGCCTGTCAGAGGAGGAGTGGCTGAATGTTTCCGCTTAAGGCTCCGAGTCGGAGAGGTGCGCGGAGTACGAGGCTTAGTAAGAGGAGATTTTTCTCGAGACAAATGCCTCGAAGGTGGTGTCCTCGACCTCGAATGCCTCGATGAAATTGAAGAGGCAATGGTAGTATGAGCTTTGGAAGTAAGATCAGAATGCTTCGAGCTCTTTGTAGAGGTAAGCTTCGAAGATCGAGACCTGTGCTTGGATCGAGGTAATGCTTGTTTAGCCCCATGTTCAGATGAGGAGTCCGACGAGGAAACTCTGGATCGAGACCTTCGACGAGGATATCGTCGAGAAGGTGCAGATTTTTGCTCAGGCTGGAGTTGCGCAGACAGAGTCGAGGCCGGTACCAACTGAGCCACTATTGAGGAAATTTGCGTAGTCAGAATTGACTTCAGCATATCCTCAAACATGGGGACGGAGACCAAAGGACTCGGAGTCACAGGAGGTCTCGTGCGTTCCAAGGAGGGCGACCTCGATCGAGAGTATTCCCTGGACTTGGAAGCACGTTTAGAAGGTCTGGAAGACGGAGTCAAACCTGGGGCCCCAGGTTGAATGGAGGTAGACTCTGTCGGCTTCTTAGGGATGGTACCTGAAAAGGAAGCAGGAGACTTACCCCCCAATCCAGGCTTCGAGGACATCGTCGAGGCCTTCGAGGCCGAGGACCCGGAGGTCTTCGAGGCCGAGGCCTGTCGAGGAGGCGAGGTCGAGGTTTTAGTACTCGAGGTTGGACCCGGAGTCGAGGATTTTACAGATGCCTCGACCGAGGCCACAGCTTTTTCAGGCTCCATACGAGGAAAAAGCTCTAAAAACCTGTCGCAGCGGCGTTTAAAAGCACGAGGTTGAAGAGTGAGGCAGCGAAGACAATCTTCAGGGCGATGAGTCGACCCGAGACAGATCATACACCGACTATGTGGATCAGTGATGGAAATAGTCCTACCGCACTGATAACACCTTTTAAACCCGGTAACAGGCCGGGACATAGATAGGACAAAGTCCGTGTCGAGAACGGAGAAGAGAGGCCTAGGCCTCAATCTTCCAACCCGACGCTAAAGAAAAACAAAAAGATGTTTGTTTGTTTTTTTTTTTATATATATATATATATAGAAATAAAATAGAAACACAGCGACCGAAAACAATAAAAAGTACTCAGCCGCGGTGAAGAGAAGGCACAACGCTACGGGAACCAAGTCGACAAGTCTTCTCGGCTCCGCGGAAAACGTTGAACTGAGGATCCTCTCAGGAGATGCGCCCCCTAGTTTGGGCGGGAAGGCACGCGCGCATGCGCGATGCAGCAATCGAAAGCTCGAGATCTTCAAGCAAGATGCTTTCGAGGCTGTCCGCTGCGGGGCTCCGTCGGTGACGTCACCCATGTGTGGGAATATGCTGCCTGCTTGTCCTGGGATAATCATCCATCATAGCTGGCATCAAGGAACATTTCTAACATGTAATAGACACTTATTTTTCTGTTCATCCACTATACAGTTTAGGTTCGCTTCTACACCCATGTCTGAAAGATAATCCAATTAACTTCCCAGATGATGTAAAAAGATAGACAACTGAGTCTTTAGGAAGGTTGTACCAAAACCAGATAGAAATGGAAGGGGATGAAGCCTGTGATGACAAGGCGGGGACAGTGTTCGTAAGGATGGGGCAGGGATGGAGAAGATGAAGTTGCACTCCCCATCCAGCAATTGATCTATGACCTTCATCCAGAGATGGAATTGCCCTCGACATCCAGAGGCAGTACAAAGCTTGACAAACCCAGAAAGAATTGCACTCGACATCCCAATATGGGATTATGCTCTACACCCCAAGAAGAAGTTGCACATAATATCCAGAGATGGGGATGTGCCCTACATCCAGTGATGGAGTTCTCTCCTCCATCCAAAGACTAAGACGTGCCCTGCATTCAGAGCTGGAGTGAGCTCCACAATTACATTCTGAGCTCGAGCTGCGCTCCACAGTCAGAGCAGGAGCGAGGTCCACATTCCGAGCTGGAGCTGCACTCCACACAGTCAGAGCTGTAGTTGTGCCCCACAGTCAGAAATGGAGCAATGAATGACGAGCTGAAGCTGCACTCCAAATTCCGAGATGGATTCTTGCTCTACATCCAATGATGGAGCTGTGCGCTATATAACATAACTTAAAAGATTGCTTCTATACCGCATTACCGTGAAGATCCATGTGGTTTACAAAAGAAAGAAACAATCAAGAGGAATATTTTAATTACCTAGAAATCTAGTGTACAAATATGTTTTTATGTGTTTCCTATACTGTTGATACGTGCTAGTATTCAGTATTAAAGAATTCAAATCTTTGGCCCAGGAAGCTGCTTGGTAAGATAGAAGACGCTGATATATTTTTTTAAATTTACATCCTTTGACGGACAGAAATGAGAAAAAAACCATTTAGAATGTTTTACATTAACAAATGTGAATGAATCCATGAGATATCCAGGTATGAGACCAGATAATACCTTAAAGCATATACAGCCGAACTTAAACATCACGCATGCCTCCACAGGCAACTAATGCAGTTCATGCAAAAAAGGAGTGATGTGATCGAACTTTTTCAGACCAAAAATCAGTCAGATTGCCGCAGTCCTGTGGAACCCCACATCTTGGATTCCATTGTGATGACATTGCGCTTTTTCAGCCGCAAGTGAGTGAAGGCTTCTGGGTCAGCCATAAACCTCATGCAGGAACCAGCAGCTGTGGCTTTGTGAAGTGTAACTGGGAAGAGAGAGCTGGCCAGAGGAGGTAAACACCCGCAAGAGGCATGAACTTGGTACGCTGAATGGAGGGAAAGACGATGAGGGGCATGTCACACTAGACACACACTTGACAATGGTGGAACACACGAACATAATAGTAAAAAAATATGTTTCCTGATACTGTGGAAATTAAGGTCTATAAAAAAATACTTCAACCCTCTATTATTTAGACTACTAGTGCAATCACTAGTGCTTTCAACACTGGACTACTGCAATATTGTTTATATGGGTACCCCAAAAAAACTATAAGGAAACTTAGGATTGTCCAAAACACAGCGGTCTGCTTCACTGGCTGCCAATGGAGGCACGAATAATATTCAAGTTCTCTTGCATATGTTTCAAGCTGGTTTGGGGACTAGCTCCTACATACCTGCTTCCTCACTTCACTCTATACAGTCCTACGAGACAAACCAGAAACAGCAACCTATTTGCATACCCGAGCATTACCAGCTGCAAATACAAAACCTTCCTGGATAGAACTTTTATGTACCAGGCTAACAAACAACAATACTGGTTAGACAGCTACATAAATGGAGCAAGACTGGCATATAATGCCTTTAGAAAAGCCATAAAAACTGCCTTATTCAACAGAATTGTCACCTAAAAAAGTATCCACACCTAACACTACATATGTCCAACTCCTGCTTTCAAATCTGAAATGTCCTTTTTAAGAACCTGTTTGCTGTATTTTCACTGCCTTTTGTAAGATTCCATATGCGGTATCTCTCTGCCTTTTTGTAAGACTCTATATGCTCTTGTAAGATTCTATACGCTCTTGTAAGATTCTATACGCTGTATCCCGGACCTTTTGTAAGATTCTATATGCTTTTTGTAAGTTTCTATATACTGTATCCCGGACTTCAACACATTGTAACTCGCTGATTGTCCAGCTCTCTTCAGTGTGAATCGCCTAGAAGTCTCACGACTATGGCAGTATAGAAGAATAAAGTTATTATTATTATGTTGTGAGTGGGACACCGAAGGGAGAAGGAGAGTCATGCTTTGACAGGAAGGGAGGAAGAAGGGGTGTGTTGGCAAAGGAAAGGAGAGACTGGACCCTGGTTCGTAAGTCCGATTTAATGCAAGTCAGGCGTACTTAAACCGGGGACTGCCTGTACTATAAAAGTTCAGTCTGGAAACTGGAAAAAAAACCCTCTGGCAGAATGAACTTCTCCATCCATTATAAAACTGACAGCTTCCAGTGTGCCCAACAGTCACACTCATAACACATTCATGTTTAAATTGTCTTTCCTTTACAATTCTGGGAAGTAGACCATAGAAGTCCGCCTAGTACTATCATTAGGCTCCCACTGCTGGAGTTGCCAGCATCCCCTAACCATGCTTTCACTGGAGCTTCTGTCAAAGCCCTCCCCAGCTCATCCTAAACCAGGAACAGGCAATTCCGATCCTCAAGAGCCACAGGCAGGTCAGGTTTTTAGGATATCCACAATAAATATGCATGAGATGGATTTGCATCTCAAGGAGGCAGTGCATGCAAATCCATCTCATACATATTTATTGTGGATATCCTGAAAACCTGGCCCGTCTGTGGCTCTCGAGGACCGGAATTGCCTACCCCTGTCCTAAACCAAATCACAATATAGGGGACACAGACCATGCAGGATTGCCCAATGACAGCCTTAAGTTTGTTTTATACCATTCATTTTATAATTAGAGATCCTCTGTAGTCCAATAAAAAGAAAAAAGGTTATCACCTTTATGCCTTTTGTTTTATTTCTCTAAATTTACAACCGAAAGCAGTTTGGTATTTGTAGTCCCTTACCTCACTTAATTCAGTACTGCACATCCCATAATGCAACAGCAAGAGTCAAAAAAAAAAAAATCCAGGACTGGCCCCCAGTCTCCCTAACTGGAACTGGGTAACTTGGAAGCTTCGGAGGCTAGAAATGTCAACATCTGTCATCACACTGCAATTCTTTAATCTTATTTTCCTCTTTCATCTCGCCCAGAGCCCACTGAGCCTCTGCCACTCACATCGCTCGATTAGTCATAAATCATCACCCCCTTCCCCAATCACTATTATCACCATCACCACCACCATCATCATCATCATCATCATCATGGCGTCCAAGCAACGGGTCTCCCTCTTCCTCATAAGCCAGCTCGAGAAACCCTCCTTAGCCTGCGGCGGCCGCTCTAACCCGATCACCCTAGTCTACCAGATCTGCCGACCGTACGGCTACCGCAGGGGCTCCAAAGATTATTCGCAAGCATCGATTAGGGTCAACTGACAATAATAATAATAAAAAACCACTCTACTCACCATCCTCTCCGCGACTCCGCGTTACCATGGGCAACTACGTCATTAGAACCGCCTGGAAGCGTAACGTCATTACGCACGATCGAACGCGGGTAGTTTAGACGGGCGACGAGGGCAAGGCGCGCCCGCGTGCCGGAAAGAAGCGCTCGAAAAAGGGCGGGGCTGCGCTCCACGTGTACGCTCTGACTCGCCCATCCAGAGCACGCACGGTCTCAGCGATTTTTTTTTTAGGGGGGGGGGTGAGGAGGATGTATTGCTGACGTATGCATAAGTTGATGTCACTCTTGATTGGTTTGCAGGCAGCACGTGGCTGCCTGTACTGGCAGGTCTGCGTGTTGAATGGGGTAATACCGGAGTGGTGGTTAAACGGAGGCCAGCGATTGTGTTTTCGTGCAGCAGGTACGGTGCCACTAATGTTTGCAAGTTACTGGTTACTCTTGTGTAACGGCCGGGGTCCGGCTGACAAAGGAACTAATTCTAAGTAGCTGAAGTTCCCTTTGAGCTGATTCTTGGAATGCAACGTGTTCCATCTTCCAGTCCTTATCGCTTTTATACATTCTCTAATAGGCAGAATATATGGAAAGCGATAAACTAAACTAAACCTTAAGTTTATATACCGCATCATCTCCACAGAAGTACTTATCGAATGCGGAAAAAAAATATTTTATGCGGGTTAAAAGTGAAAAACATGTGCCTGATTGATTTCTAATTGCACATACATAAATCTTAACTGATCAGTTTGTGTTAAGATTTTAAATACATGTAGTGTCAACCTGTATGTGCCCTTGAACTTCTAATATACCCTTTTCGTTTTATAATCTTTATTTATTGTTTGATTATGGTATAGTACACAAAGCTGCCAAGTTCCCCTGTTTCAAGAACGAGACTTTTTTTTGCCACTCTTGGTTTTAAGCATTTATATTCCTAAGTAGTGTGAGTTGTAGTTTCTGATTGGACCACTGAAATCGGTGGTACAGGTCCCATAATCCATAATGACAGGAGTAGCTTATTTGTCAATTCTGCTAAAGAACAGTAGAAAATGGTGAAGTACTGCACTCAAATGAAGACTAAGTCTTGCAGGTGATCATATCTGATTAGGTATCTTAACTTGGCCAAACAGATTGTCACTACCTTTTCTAAGTCCGGATGCTTGGGAGCCCAGGAAGTTGAGTGGCTGGGCAAGAAAAAGGAAGCAACTCATTTTGGGGTTGCTGCAATAAAAATGCAGTAGACTTTGTGCACAACTTAGCACAGCTTCTCTGCAAATCATAGGTGCAACTAATAATGGGTTTTCAGTCTTTGTGTACAGTTAGCTCATGTTCAAGTAGACATCAGTGAACAGTTCACTTAAAGCCCATTGTGACTTATTTATTTAGAAAATGTATGAACCGCTTAAAATGTTCAAAATAACATACATCGAACAAAATTAACATTAACATATCAAGCTGGAGTTCTTACTTCATCTTCTGACATCATGACATTAACCCATAGGGATAATGCAACACCTTATTTATTCAGGGCTCCTTTTATCAAGCCGCACTAGCGGTTTAACGTGCGTAATAGCACACGTTAAACCGCCGGCCACGCTAGCCGCTAACGCCTGCCTTGAGCAGGCGGTAGTTTTTTGGCCAGCGCGGGAGTTAACGCGGCTTGATAAAAGGAGCCCTCAGTGTTCAGTCTATACATGTTACATAAATGCATCAACGAACAGTTGAGTTTTCAACTGCTTCCTGAAACATATACGATCTTTACACAGTCTCATAACTCTGGGAAGTGAGTGCCAGAGCTGTACTCCCACTACTGGGTTTCTGGCCCAGAAATATCTAGGAAAAAGGACCATTTAAATTAAATCAATGTATGGAGCATGAATGGTGGGCAGACTGGATGGACCACTTGGGTCTTTTATCTGCCTTCATTTACTATGTTATTGAAAACGTCATATCTCTTATTTTCTTGTGGTATATCCTAGTTTCCTTATCATTTACAAACCTCATACAACCTAGATGCAAAGAAGGCTGTTTGCCATACTGTTACTTTAGCTAGAATACTGGTCGGCAGACATAACTTCATATAAGGAAGTTACAGAATTGTAACAAGTTTCTATAAAGCCTGCAGGATGAATGCAAGGAAACAAGTACGGTACTTGTTTCTTTTCTTGTGATATTGTTTTTCTTCTTTCATTTTTTTTTCCAGGCACAGATCTGAATTAAAATGGCAACTAAATCCGTGGATTTACTGAAAGTTAACATTGACACCCCCCGGTGGGATCAAACCACATTCGTTGGGCGCTTGAAACATTTCTTCAACATCACAGACCCAAGGACGGTAGTGGTATCGGAAGAGGAACTCGATAGGGCAAAAATAGTAGTAGAAAGTTGTAGGTAACGTGTCCATTCCCCTGTTTATTTGAGCTTGATAAACCAGCTTTCTTGAGACAAAGCAAAACAGTTAAGATTGAAAAGTGCCAAAAAAAAAAATCCATAACTCAAAAATAAGTGAAAGAAGAGGGAAGCAACATAAACCTAATTAAAGTGGCAAAAGTGGAAAACTTTCTCAGGAGGAGGCCTACCTTGGGCTTCACTTGTCAAGGATATCGTGAATGAAGATGACCCTTAATAGATCAGGCATTTGGCATTCCATGGTAGAATGGGTGAGCAGAGTTTGAATGTTTTCAGGAATTTATACCACCAGGACTTAATCTGCAGACAAAAAGGAAGCAGAACTGTTGAGCCAGAGAAGGGGGTGGGCAGGCCAGAGGTAGGAGCAACAAGAGAAGAGGGGCTGGAATTCCTGCTTGAAAGGAAGGAACTGGAGCACAAAAGCCCTGCTGCTCTGGAGTCTGAAAAGAAATGGTGTGTTCTAGGCCAGTGTTCTTCAACCACTGGTCTGTGGACCGGTGCCGATCCACAAAAATTTTCTGCTGGTCCACAGGCTGGCATGTCCATCAGGCAGAAGACAGTGTTCTTCAGCCACCAGTCCACGGTGCGATCAACGCGGCATCTTTGGGCCAGCTCCCTGAGTGCTGCAGTGCACAAAGCCATGGGAAAAGGCTCCTACACGCATCCTGTGCCTGAACCGGAAACCTTCTCTCTGACATCACAACGTCAGGGAAGGCTTTCAGATGAGGTGCGCGAGGAGCCGCCGCCCACTCAGGGAGTCGGCCCGAAGACACCACGTTGCTCGCACCGTGGACCGGCCCGAAGATTTCACCGGGGGGCAGGCCAGAAGGCAAGGCACAGCATGGAAGGAGAGAGACAACAGCGGTAGGGGGAATGTTTTTATTTTTTAATGTAGTGATTGATTTACATCTGCTGTCTTTTCAGGAAGAAATGCATTTGTTTCTTTTCCTCTGGGGTTGTACTGCTTTCAGAGTCTTGCATCTTAGGGTTTGTTTGTAAATATTAGTACTTTTAGTTTTTTGGTTATATATATATATATATATATACACATACATATATATATATACTAGTCTTATAGCCCGTTACATTAACGGGTGCTAGAATATATGTGTGTGTCTCTCTCTTTATTTCTTTTTCTCTCTCTCTCTCCTTAGCCACATTCTTTCTTTCTGTGTTTCTTTTTCCTTAGAAACATAGAAACATAGAAACATAGAAACATAGAAAGATGACGGCAGATAAGGGCCATAGCCCATCAAGTCTGCCCACACTATTTACCCACCCTCTTAAGTCTACTGACCCCCTAAAGAATAATTGTAATTATACTGTCACTCTACTGACCCGCTCATTCAGTCCTAGTGACCCTATCCCTTGGCATGACCTCGTAGGGATCCCACATAGGTATCCCATTTATTCTTGAAGTCTGAGATGCTGCGTGCCTCGACCACCTGCACTGGAAGCTCGTTCCAATGCTCAATCACTCTCTCCGTGAAGAAGTATTTCCTGGTGTCTCCACGAAACTTCCCTCCCCTGAGCTTGAGCGGATGTCCTCTTGTGGTCGAGGGTCCCCTGAGAAGAAAGATATCATCTTCCACCTCTACCCGTCCCGTAATGTACTTAAACGTCTCAATCATGTCTCCCCTCTCCCTACGCTCCTCGAGAGTGTAGAGCTGCAATTTGCTCAGTCTTTCTTCGTACGGGAGACCCTTTAGCCCCGAGACCATCCTGGTGGCCATCCGCTGAACCGATTCAACTCTGAGCACATCCTTACGGTAATGTGGCCTCCAGAATTGAACACAGTATTCCAGATGCGGTCTCACCATGGCTCTGTACAGTGGCATCATGACTTCAGGTTTCCTGTTGATGAAGCTTCTCTTGATACAACCCATCATTTGCCGTGCTTTAGATGAAGCCTTCTCCACTTGAGTGGCTGCTTTCATGTCAGCACTGATGATTACTCCTAAGTCTCGTTCTGCCGTAGTCCTGGCTAAAGTTTCTCCATTCAGGGTGTAAGTTCTGCAAGGATTTCCGTTGCCGAGATGCATGACCTTACATTTCTTGGCGTTGAAGCCCAGCTGCCAGATCAAGGACCAATTTTCTAAAGTACGCAGGTCTTGCTCCATAGCATCCTGAAGATTACAGCCGTTTACTACATTGCATAGTTTGGCGTCATCAGCGAATAAGGTTACCTTACCTCGGAGCCCTTGAGTCAGATCCCTAATGAATATGTTGAAGAGGAGTGGGCCCAGGACCGAACCCTGTGGCACTCCGCTGGTCACCTTCGACATTTTAGAAAGGGTACCGTTGACCACCACCCTCTGAAGTCTGCCACTAAGCCAATCTTTAACCCATGCAGTTAGAGTCTCTCCTAATCCCATTGATTTCATCTTGTTCAGCAGCCTGCGGTGTGGGACACTGTCAAACGCTTTGCTGAAGTCCAGGTACACGACGTCCAAGGACTCTCCTGAGTCTAGTCTTCTTGTTACCCAGTCAAAGAAGCTTATTAGATTGGATTGGCATGACCTACCCTTGGTGAATCCATGTTGGCTGGGATCCCGGAGATTACCCTCGTTCAGGATCGTATCTAATTTGTACTTAATTAGTGTTTCCATGAGTTTGCACACTATTGAGGTGAGGCTTACCGGTCTATAGTTCGCAGCCTCAGCCTTGCAACCCTTTTTATGTAGAGGAACGACGTTGGCTGTTTTCCAGTCCAACGGAACTTTCCCCGTACTTAGTGAGAGATTGAAGAGCACCGCCAACGGTTCTGCCAGGACATCTCTCAATTCTCTGAGCACTCTTGGGTGTAAATTGTCCGGTCCCATGGCCTTGTTTACCTTTAGCCTTGCCAGTTCGTTGTAGACGTCCCCAGGAGTGAACTCAAAATTCTGAAACGGGTCATCCACGTCTTGTATTATCATCAACTGTGGTCCGTGTCCCGGTGCTTCACAGGTGAAGACTGAGCAGAAATATTCATTTAGTAGTTCTGCTTTTTCTGAATCCGCCACCGCGTAGTTTCCGTCCGGTTGTCTAAGGCGTACTATACCGTCTGTGTTCCTTTTCCTATCGCTGATATACCTAAAGAAGGATTTGTCCCCTTTTTTAATGTTTTTTGCCAGAGTTTCTTCCACTCGACGTTTGGCCTCTCTAACTGCTGTTTTGACCGCTGCAGATCTGGTCTTATATTCTACTTTAGTTTCTCTTCTCTGGGTGCGTTTGTAGGAAAGAAATGCTTTTTTCTTCTCCTTAATGAGGAGTGAGATCTCTTCAGTAAACCATTGGGGTTTGTTGTTTCTTTGCCGTTTATCTACTGATTTTATGTAGCGATTAGTTGCTTCGTGTATGGATGATTTCAGGTACGACCACATAGTTTCCACATTGCCGGTCTCTGCTTGGTCCTGTAGCGTCTGATGAACGTGATCTCCCATACGTGCGAAGTCGGCGCCCCGAAATTTGAGCACCTTTGTTTTTGTAATTGATTTAGGGGATCCTTTCCCAATGTTGAACCATACCATGTTATGGTCGCTGGAGGCTAGCGTATCTCCTACCGAGACCTCTGAGATGCTTTCCCCGTTTGTGAGTACCAGGTCTAGGATCGTCTGGGTCCTAGTGGGCTCCGTTACCATCTGTTTGAGATTTACTCCTTTTATGGAGTTCAGAAGCCTCCTGCTGCTGCTGGTTGCTGCTGAAAATGTCTTCCAGTCTGCATCAGGCATGTTGAAGTCCCCTAGCAGCACAGTGTCACCCCGTAGAGTTATATTCTCTATGTCTTCAATTAATTCTGCGTCCATGTTTTCCGGTTGTCTTGGAGGTCTGTATACCACACCAAGATACAGGCATTTTTTACTACCTCGTGCCAGATTAACCCAGAGGGACTCCCCGGTATACTTGACATCAGTGATCCTGGTAGTTTTGATGTCTTCTTTAATGTATAGTGCTACCCCTCCACCTAACCTGCCCTCTCTGTCCTGACGAAGTAGATTGTACCCCGGTATAGCCATATCCCACCCATGTGCATCAGTGAACCAAGTCTCGGATATTGCCACCACGACCAGGTTGGCATCCCTTATTTCAGTTTCTAGTTCTAGAATTTTATTGCCTAAACTGTGTGCATTAACATACATGGCCCTCCACACTTTGTGTTTGCTGAGTCCCTGTAAGGCTATCCCTGACTGAGTCTGTGTGGCTCCAAGAGAACTGTTTGCATATTGGGTCCTTACCTCGGAATCTGAGTGTCGACTCGTCCCATCAGGATAGTTCCTTTCCACCCCAGTATATGAGTAGGCCTCCTCCCCCAACTTACCTAGTTTAAAGCCCTGCGAAGTAGGCGGGCTAGTCGGTGTCCGAAGATGTTCTTACCTCTGCTGGTCAAATGGAGTCCGTCTGGTCCCTGTAGTCCTTGCAGCGCCTCTCTGTGATCCAGGAATCCGAAGTTCATATCTCGACACCATCCTTGTAGCCATTCGTTCGTTCTCAGGATGCATTCATCTCTGGCTCTTCCCTTGCCTCTAACTGGTAGGATTGATGAGAAGACTACCTGCGCACTTGTCTGCTTCAGCCTCTCACCCAAGGCTCCGAAGTCTCTGGCGATGGTTTCTGGGGTGTTCCTGGCAGTGTCATTCGTGCCTATATGGATAAGAAGCATAGGAAAATGGTCATGAGGTGTAAGTAATTTCCCTAGGCTGGTGGTGATGTCCTGTATTTTGGCACCAGGCAGACAGCAAACCTCTCTTGATTGTGCATCCGGTCTGCAGATTGGTCCTTCGGTGCCCCTCAGCATGGAGTCCCCAATGACTATAACTCTGCGCTTCTTCCGTTGGGGGGGAAGTCGGTCAGCAGATGGGGTTGCGTGTTGGGCCTGCTCTTGTTCTTCGAGTTCTTCGTGCTGGGCCTGTTCCTGTACTTTGTCGGCAGGAACAGGCCCAGCACGAAGAACTCGAAGAACAAGAGCAGGCCCAACACGCAACCCCATCTGCTGACCGACTTCCCCCCCAACGGAAGAAGCGCAGAGTTATAGTCATTGGGGACTCCATGCTGAGGGGCACCGAAGGACCAATCTGCAGACCTTGGCTGTCCATCACCACCCCTTGCCTGCTCCCCCTGTCCATTCTCCCTTTTACCTCCCCTGTGTCCACCACCACCCCTTCACAGCTCTCCTTATGCAGCAGCAGCCCTTCTCCCTTTGTTTTACCTCCCCCCTGTCCAGCAGCACCTTCCTTCTCCCCCTGTCCAACATTAGGCCTCCGTTCCTTTTTTTTCACCCACCCCCTGTCCATCAGCACCTCTTTCCTTCTCCCCCTGTCCAGCAGTAGGCCTCCGTTCCTTTTTTTTCACCCACCCCCTGTCCATCAGCACCTCTTTCCTTCTCCCCCTGTCCAGCAGTAGGCGTCCCTTCCTTTTTCTCCCCCCTCCTCCTTCTTATCCCTATGATACAGTTACCTTGCTCTGCCCCTGATCATAGGTTCCCGACAGCCGCCCAGTTGCCCCCATTGGAAAAGTTCCCTCTGCGGCATCCCGCACCCCTCCTGACGCGACTCCCGCTGTCTTTCTTTCTGTCTGTCTCTGTCCCTGGCCCCCTTTGTCTGTTTGTCTTTCTGTATATCTCCCTGTACCTGTGTCTTTCTACTTGTCTTTCTGTCTCCCTTCCTCCCTCTGTCTGTCTGTCCAAAGCAGCATTCCCTCCCCCTCCATTTCCCTCCCCCCACACCAGTTCCCTGTGCACCTGCCCCTGTGTCTTTCTTCTTGTCTTTCTGTCTCCCTTCCTCCCTCTGTCTGTCTGTCCAAAGCAGCATTCCCTCCCCCTCCATTTCCCTCCCCCCACACCAGTTCCCTGTGCACCTGCCCCTGTGTTTTTCTTCTTGTCTTTCTGTCTCCCTTCCTCCCTCTGTCTGTGTGTGCAAAGCAGCATTCCCTCCCCCTCCATTTCCCTCCCCCCACACCAGTTTCCTGTGTACCTGCCCCTGTGTCTTTCTGTCTCCCTTCCTCCCTCTGTTTGTCTGTCCAAAGCAGCATTCCCTCCCCCTTCCATTTCCCTCCCCCCACACCAGTTCCCTGTGCAGCAGCATTAGCGTTTCCTTTACCCCCTTTCCCTTCCCACAGTCGCGACTACAAATGCGGGCCTGAGTCCTTTGCCGCCCCCCCTTCCCTTCCCGCGTGTCCGACTACACATGGCGATTTAAGCAGCGTGTCCAGCAGTCTTCACACGCTGCTTCGGGTCCTTCTACTGGCCTGATTTACTCTGGCACGTCCGGAGCAAATCAGGGCAGTAGAAGGGCCCGAAGCAGCGTGTGAAGACTGCTGGACACGCTGCTTAAATCGCCAGTCGGGGCCGCGGTAAGGGAAGGGGGGGGGGCGGCAAAGGACTCGGGTGCCAGGCAGCGGAAATCTTCTTCTACCTTGCCTCTCCTCCACCGTCGGGAGTCAGCACCAGGAGCTTTAACGGCTGGTGGTTCCGCGTTGAAACAATCGCGCGCCTCTTTGAAAACTGTCACGCCGCTGGAGCTGGGAGGCGACGGAGAGGGCAGGGGGGTGAGCCGCGCATGCGCACTTCCTAGCTACAGCTCACGGAAAACGGACTCACGCTTAGGAAGTGCGCATGCGTGGCTTACCGTTTTATTATATTAGATATACACACACACATATATATATATATATATATATATAGGAAAAAATGGTGTTACAATTAGTACTATTATGGGGGCGGGGACTAGGGCAGAAATTGGGTGGAGATGGGCACGACTTAGCCCGGTGTTCTTCAACTGCCGGTCCAGAAAATAATTTATTTTTTTCCGCCGGTCAATAGGTGTCAAAAGGTTGAAGAACACTGTTCTAGGCCATTCCCCTGGAAATTAAGCCCTGCAGACTGCAATGTAAGATTTAATTGAAAATTTATTTTTTTATAGACACCTCAGTGTGGCTATGAAGGAACAAAATAATGTAAAAACAATAATGTAAAATGTTCCTTTTCACACATCCAAAATCCAAAGTTATTGGACACAGTGAAATCTTGTCAGAATGAATACTAATTGATACTAAACACCATTTCAGAATTTGATTCTTTTCTTAGTACAGATGTGAGGTAATGAAAGCAGCCACCGGGAGAGTTTGGAAGTCCCATAAGACTATCACTTGGAGTCAGCTGGCACCTCATTGAACCTGGTGCTCAATGGGGCACGAGTGTCTGGGAATCCGTTCATCCACCCTTTAGACACCACAGTCTCTCTCTCTGCCCCCCCCCCCCCCCCCGTAGTTGGGGGTTATGCTTTGTATCGGGGGATGGGGTGATTGGGGCGGGGTAGAGAGGTTGGTTGTTTGGGGGTTTTAAATTAATTATTTATGGACCCTTTTAAGAGGCTTCCTAGGAACATCAGGCCATGTGTTAGCATTCCAGTGCCCCCAGGGAGGAAAGATAAAGCCTTCTCAGAGATTGTGTTTATCTTTCTATGCAAACTGTGTTATTTGATTTGTCTAACTATGAGATGCTTTGTATTTGCATGCTTGTATCTTGGGCAAAAATATGCCTTAAGGGCAAATAGGGCACAATTTTGCTATTTTAATGTACCTTATTTGATAAAACTTGTGCATTATTCCCATAACACACATTATCCCTCTAAGGGAAGCAAAAAGCAAACATTCAAGACTATTTTACTAGCTAAAGATGTCATGAGACGGAAGAGGGAAAGGAGTGAGGGGCAGAGGATGCGAGATACGGCTTTATGGCCAGTGTCTGACACATGTCCCAGAATCTGATCGACCTCTTATTCAGATATGGGAGATTTTATTTATTTATTCATTTATTTCGCCCGTTCTCCCAAAGGAGCCCAGAATGGGTTACAAGAGTCCATTCACAGTATAAGCAGGACAAACTTTGGTGGGAAAAACAAACTTGGTGTACATAAAGGTATAAATTTCAGCTTTTACACTATAGTCATACCATACAAATTTGGAAATATAGACTTAAGGCCTCTTTTACAAAGCTGCGCTAGCGGTTCCGAAGCCCATAGAGATTTAAAGGGCTTCGGGGCTGTTGCCGCGTGACTTTGTAAAAGAGGCCCTTAGGGGACATAGGGTGTTTAAAATTGCAGCATGTCTGTTTCTTGACAGCATACCACTGTTAGCCAATATCGGTCCTCTAGTCACTGATTAAAATTGTACTAGAAGCCTGATGAAGCTGCATGCCCTGTCCTTTGAACTCTTTTCTCTTCCTCGTGTGGCTCTTTTGGCCAATGTGTTGATTCACCAGTAAATAAATAGCAGCTGCATCACAAATTCATCATTATGCCAACTGCTTATTGCTTCGTGCTTAACATTACCGTTAATTAGCAAGGGTTGAGAGCCTGGCTAAATATCGCAGGTGAGGTGGTTGAATCTGGAGGCCAGGCTACAAGAGAAATGCTATCATAAGTAACAGTACTAAAAAAATACTGATTTCTTCTTCTTGCCCACAGAGCAGGCACAGTGCCTCCAGGTACCAGCTTGGAACAGCTTTACTATGCCAAGAAGCTGTATGACTCTGCCTTTCACCCTGATACGGGTGACAAAATGAACCTGATTGGCAGGATGTCCTTTCAGGTGCCTGGCGGAATGGCCATCACAGGCTGCATGTTGCAGTTTTACAGGTATTGCATGCAAATGTTGAGTTAAAGATTGCCAGCAATGTTCAAAACCTTATTTTTATTTCTTCAGAAAAAGTTTTAACCCCCCCCCCCCCAAACAAACAAACCCCAACCAAATTTATATATCATGGACCCAACATGGGCTGTGTTTTGGTGAAACATCTTCCTCAGGGGTCCTAAAACCATAATAGACAAATAGTAATTATATCCTAAAATCAGAAATAAATAAATAAATGAAATAAAAAGAAGGTTTTGAACGTTGTTGGTTTCCACATCTTTTGTTCTTGTTTGGTTTGCCATTTTTATTGTGTAAACTTGAGTCGCTTTCTTCGTTTTGTTGATCTAAGATTGCCTATAGAGTTATAACTAAACAAAAGCTGCATTATTTATTTGAATTTAGCTCGCACCTTTTTTTTTTTTTTTTTAAGTACTAGCTCAAAATGAGTTTTGTTTGGGTACGCAAAGAAAGCAGTGGGATGGGACAAAAAGCTAGAGCCAGCCGGATAAAATCAATGATATTTATTTCCAGTCCAAAATCTGCATTCACTGTATGCTTCTTTTGGACCGGAAATAAACATCGATTTTATCTGGCAGGCTCTAGTGGTAAGCTTTTTTGTCCCATCCCACTGTTTTCTTTGTTTGCACTTCTTTTGTGGTTTGTTTCCTGTTGCACTTTTAGTAGCATTATGTTTGGATACATCAGGTATTTCCCTGCCTTTGGCGAGTTAGTGACTTAGAAACATAGAAAGATGACGGCAGAAAAGGGCCACAGCCCATCAAGTCTGCCCACTCCATTTACCCACCCTATTAAGTCTGAGTGCTAATGACCTAGTTCAGGGGTCTGCAACCTTTAAGACATAAAGAGCCACTTGGACCCGTTTTCGAAAAGAAAAAAAAAACTTGGAGCCGCAAAACCATTATAAAACAAATCTAACACTGCATATATTGTTTCTTATCTTAATGCTATATACAGGATCACTAAATTGAAAATAAAATCATTTTTCCTACCTTTGCTGTTTGGTGATTTCATGAGTCTCTGGTTACACTTTCTTCTTCTGACTGTGCATCCAATCTTTCTTCCTCCAGACCTCATTCTCTCCCCCAACTTTTTCTTTCTGTCTCCCTGTTCCGCCTTCTTTCTGTCTCCCTGTCAGCCCCCTTTCTTTCTTTCTCCGTGCTCTCCCCCAAGCCATTCGGTTTGCTGCCACCGCCATCGGGGAATAGCCCCCAAGCCACCGCCGTCCCAAGCTTTCCCTGCAGAAGCGTCGCGCTGACCAGCATTCCGCTCCCTGACGTCAATTCTGACGTAGGAGAGGAAGTTCCGGGCCAACAAGGCATTTCTCCTCATTCCATCCAGCCTGAGCCCCATCTCTCCTTGATCCAGCATTTCCCTTCTGTGTTTGTCAGAATTACCATTCCACCTATTTTCCAGCATCACCCTTCTTTGTGTTCATCTCACTATATCTTCCTTTCTTTCAGCCTCCTGTATGTTTCCTCTCCTCCAGACCTCATTCTCTCCCCCAACTTTTTCTTTCTGTCTCCCTGTTCCCCCTGGCCCACGGGACGCCCCCTGGCCCACGGGACTCCCACGGGGATGAAAACAGCCTACCTAAATTCTGGCGATGCAGGCATGCAGCTTACAAGTCCGGCGTCGCGGCGGGAAATAGCCATGCTGAGCAGTGAGCTCAGCACATACACAGATGAAAGCCTTGCTTGCTGATTGGTCCGGTGGCCGCCGGACCAATCAGCAAGCAAGGCTTTCATCTGTGTACGTACTGAGCTCACTGCTCAGCATGGCTATTTCCTGCCGCGACGCCGGACTTGTAAGCTGCATGCCTGCGTGACACACTACCGGAGCCGCGGCAAAGGTGGAAAAGAGCCGCATGCGGCTCTGGAGCCGCGGGTTGCCGATCCCTGACCTAGTTCCTTAACTCGACTGTCGTAGGGATCCCACGTGGATGTCCCATTTATTTTTAAAGTCGAGCACACTGGTGGCCTTGATCACCTGCACCGGAAGTTTGTTCCAGTGATCTACCACCCTTTCTGTGAAGAAATACTTCCTGATGTCACCACTAAATTTCCCTCCTCTGAGTTTGAGCGGGTGCCCCCTTGTGACCGAGGGTCCCTTGGGAAAGAATATATCGTTCTCCACCTCTACATGACCTGTGACATACTTGAATGTCTCAATCGTGTCACCCCTTTCCCTGCGCTCCTCTAGGGTATAGAGCTGCAGTTTGCCCAGTCTTTCTTCGTATGAGAGACCCTTGAGTCCGGCGACCATCCTAGTGGCCATCCGCTGATCAGGGGGAGCAGCACTGGGATTGAACCAGGTTTCCCTGGTTGTTAGTCCTCTGCTCTTATCACTAGGATGCTCCTTTATACCAAGAGTGGCTGCTCATGTATCTCTCCTTTTTCTTGGATTTCCTTACACATCCAGGGTAGGTGGAGGGGGGAGGGAAATGTATTTTGAAGATTAAAATTACTTAATTATAATATTGTAATCGCATCATATGTCTTATTGTATTAATAATTGGGAGGAGGGTGGGAGAAAATGATTGTTTTATGTATTACTTGTGTAGTTAACAGTGCATTTTTATACAGTATTTTATGTTCAATTAATTGTATTGCACTGTCAAAGTTTGAAAATCAATAAAGATTTAAAAAAAAAAAAAAAAGTGACTGCTCCATGCCCTGGTTCAATAGATTGGCAACCTGAGCTAATCTAAACATTATTAGGCACCTCAGTGGCAGATGGAACACACTTTTGTGCAGAGTGTTTCCAGTATGATCTCGGAGTCCTGTGCTTTCCTTACTGAGTGAAATGGGATTGTGGAGAGAGTCATGATCTTGCTTATGGGCGATATCTAGCATCCAGATTTAGGGCCCATCGTTACGGGTTCTGAAGGGAGCCCCGACATGTGGCCCCCGGCTTGGGACCGCTTTGGCATTTCCCAGGTAAAGTATGTTAGGGGAGGGGATGTTATGTAGAATGTAAGGGGAAAAAACAAAAAAGTGGGGAAGGGAACAGTACATGTCAACCTGAGATAAAATCGAGTTTATTAAATACAGTCATCTACAAAACATATGAGACAATCAGCTTTTCGTATCCTTCCAGACCAGACATGTCCGCGTTTCGGCTTCAAAATGGAAGCCTGCTTTAGGGGTGTAGATGATAAGCCAATAGGTGGCGCTTGAGCACTTAACGTCTAAAAGAAAAAATGCTGTAAGATGCAAAAATAAAACACTTGTAAAAAAATACGGTATTTTTTTAAACCTGAGTTTTAATAAGTGTTTTATTTTTGCGTCTTGCAGCACTTTTTATTTTAGACATTAAGGGGCTCATAATCGAAACAGATATACGTCTAAAAACCTGCCCAAATCGGCACTTGGATGATCTAAAAGACAGGTCCGGCCAAGTGCCGATAATTGAAACCGTTTTTTTAGACATATCCACGGACTTTTTAGGCCTCTGAATCCCACTGTGCACCCAGAGCTGAAAGGAATGTTTTAGGAGGAGTGGTGAGAACAGGATTTGAGCGGGATGTGGGCCGACCTAGACTTAGGGGTCCTTTTATCAAGGCGCGGTAGGCGGATACCGCGCGTTCAACTGCCTGCCGCACTAGTCGCTAACGCCTCCATTGACAAGGCGTTAGTTTTTTGGATTGCCGCAAGGGTTAGCGTGTGATGAAAAATGTCCGACGCGCTAACCCCCATAGCACGCCTTGATAAAAGGAGCCCTTAGTCGTACTGTAGCGATAATCGAAAGTTTGTTGTTGTTGTTGTTGTTTTTTAACGAGGCTGCCTGGATGGAACTTAATCGTTGTGACTTAGGCGATCTAAAACCAGGTCTAAGTGTCCAGAAGGTATCCAAAGTGACCAGATAACCACTGCAGACACAAAATACAGATCCCCACACACTCCCCCAGTGATCACTGACCCCCTTCACACGCCCATAAAAATTGAAGTAAAAACGTATAGGTGCCACCTGCAGCCATAAGAGCTATTGGGGTTGTAGACAGGTGGGTGTAGTAGGTTTTGGGGGGCTCACCATGATCTATAAGGGAGTTGTGAGATGTTTAGGTGGCACCCTTTTTGTGAAGTTCACAGTAGTTCCCTGTAAGGTGCCCCACTACTCTGTTGCCATGTCTGGGTGGCCGGTCCATCATGTTGCTGGCCCCTCCCACGTCCAAAAGGTCTTGTCCTGGGCATTTGGGAATTGGATGAATATTTGGATGAGAATGTGGTATAAAGATAGACGTAGTCGCCTACCTTTTGTGAGAATCGCGGCTACGAAGGCACTTTACAATGCCTAACACCACATGCAGCGTTAACTCCGCCTACAGTGGCGTTAGATGTTATAAAGCACCTCTGTGGTTGAGAGAACAGCAGCCGTTTTGAGGTGCCTCCATTTTTTTTAAATTGGTTTTAAACAATGCAGTCAATTACCATGCTGTTTTACCACTAATTAAAACAATTAAGTTAGGCAGCGGTAGAATCCTAATTTAAATCCTAATCCCTAACACTATCCCCGATCCCTCAAATTGAAAATGTACAGGAACATAAGAACATAAGCAATGCCTCTGCCGGGTCAGACCCGAGGTCCATCGCGCCCAGCAGTCCGCTCACGCGGCGGCCCAACAGGTCCAGGACCTGTGCAGCAATCCTCTATCTATACCCCTCTATCCCCTTTTTCAACAGAAAATTGTCCAATCCTTTCTTAAACCCCATTACCGTACTCTGCCCTATTACGTCCTCTGGAAGCGCATTCCAGGTATCCACCACCCGCTGAGTAAAGAAAAACTTCCTAGCATTTGTTTTGAATCTATCCCCTTCCAATTTTTCCGAATGCCCTCTTGTTCTTTTATGTTTTGAAAATTTGAAGAATCTATCTCTCTCTACTTTCTCTATGCCCTTCATGATCTTGTAGGTTTCTATCATGTCTCCTCTGAGTCTCCGCTTTTCCAAGGAGAAGAGCTCTAGCCTCTCCAGTCTTTCAGTGTATGAAAGGTTTTCCATGCCCTTAATCATTCGTGTCGCTCTTCTCTGGACCCTCTCAAGTATTGCCATATCCTTCTTGAGGTACGGTGACCAATACTGAACACAGTACTCCAGGTGCGGGCGCACCATTGCCCGATACAACGGCAGGATGACTTCTTTTGTTCTGGTCATAATACCATTTTTAATAATACCCAACATTCTGTTTGCCTTCTTCGCGGCTGCTGCGCATTGCGCCGTTGACTTCATTGTTGTATCCACCAATACACCCAAATCTCTTTCAAGGTTACTTCCCTCTAATACTAATCCCCCCATTTGGTAGCTGAACATCAGGTTTTTTCTCCCTATATGCATGACCTTGCATTTCCCTACATTGAATTTCATCTGCCATTTATTCGCCCACTCCTCCAGTTTGTTTAGGTCCCTTTGTAGGTCCTCACACTCTTCCGTAGTTCTAACCCTTCTACAGAGTTTAGTGTCGTCCGCAAATTTTATAACTTCACATTTCGTCCCCGTTTCCAGGTCATTTATAAATATATTGAACAGCAGCGGTCCAAGTACAGACCCCTGCGGAACTCCGCTCGTGACTTTCCTCCAGCCCGAGTAGTGACCCTTTACTCCAACCCTCTGTCTCCTGCCTGCCAACCAGTGTTTAATCCATCTGTATACGTCCCCTTCCACCCCGTGGTTCCATAGCTTCCTAAGCAGCCGCTCATGGGGTACTTTGTCAAAGGCCTTTTGGAAGTCAAGGTAAATGATGTCTACAGGTTCCCCTTTGTCCAACTGGCTGTTTACCCCCTCAAAGAAGTGCAGTAAGTTTGTTTGGCACGATCTTCCCTTGCAGAAGCCATGTTGGCTCGCTTTCATCAGCCCATTTTTTTCGATGTGCTCACAGATGCTATCCTTTATCAGTGCTTCTACCATCTTGCCTGGAACCGATGTCAAACTTACCGGCCTATAGTTTCCCGGGTCTCCTCTTGACCCCTTTTTAAAGATAGGTGTAACATTTGCTATCTTCCAGTCCTCCGGAATCTCTCCAGTTTTCAGGGATAGGTTGCAAACTATTTGGAGTATTTCCGCTATCTCATTTCTTAGTTCTTTTAGTACCCTAGGGTGGATTCCGTCCGGGCCTGGTGATTTGTCACTTTTCAATCTATCTATCTGTTGGAGGACATCCTCATGGCTCACCTCTATTGCTGACAGTTTTTCTTCTTGGTCACCATGGAAGATCACGTCGGGTTCCGGTACACTGGATGTGTCCTCGCTTGTGAAGACTGACGAGAAGAATTTGTTTAACCTGTCGGCTACCTCTTTTTGCTCCTTTATCACTCCCTTTTCGTCTCCATCATCCAACGGTCCTACTTCCTCCCTCGCTGGTTTCTTCCCCTTAACATATCTGAAGAATGATTTGAAGTTTCTTGCCTCCCTGGCCAGTTTCTCTTCGTATTCTCTTTTCGCTCTCCTAACCACTTGATGACATTCTCTTTGGTGTTTCCTGTGTTCATTCCAGTTTTCCCCAGTTTGGTCCTTTTTCCATTTCCGGAATGATTTTTTCTTGTCTCCTATCGCTTTCTTCACCTCGTCGTTTATCCATGCGGGGTTTTTTGTTCGGTTTTTTTTGCACCCTTTTCTAAATCTGGGGATGTACATATGTTGTGCTTCTTGCACTGTGCCCTTGAATAGAGACCAGGCTTGCTCTACAGTTTCTGTTTTCCTTGAGCTGTTTCTAAGTTTTTTTTTTAACCATTGCTCTCATAGCATCATAGTTTCCTTTCTTGAAGTTGAACGTTGTCACTGTGGTTCTCTTCCCTTTTGCTGTACTTACTCCTAATTTGTACTGGATCATGTTGTGATCGCTGTTTCCTAGTGGTCCTACTACTTCCACTTCTTTTGCAGGTCCCCCTATTCCGTTTAGGATTAGGTCAAGAGTGGCATATCCTCTTGTTGGTTCCTTGACAAGCTGCTCCACAAAGCAGTCCCTCACAGCCTCTAAGAATTCTGTTTCCCTCGCACAGTTTGAGTTTCCAATATTCCAGTTTATCCCGGGGTAGTTAAAGTCTCCCATTACTGTCACATTCCTGTTGTTGCCTTCCCGCCTCAGTTCTGCTGCCAGATCTTTGTCGTTTGCTTCCGTTTGTCCAGGTGGACGATAGTATAGACCCAATCTTATGTCAAGGCCACTTTTTCCTGGTAATTTTACCCATAATGACTCCAGTCCTTCCGCCTTTGGTTCTATATCCACTCTGGACGAGGGAATGGTGTCTTTTATGTATA
Organism: Geotrypetes seraphini; assembly: GCF_902459505.1. Classification (NCBI taxonomy): domain Eukaryota; kingdom Metazoa; phylum Chordata; class Amphibia; order Gymnophiona; family Dermophiidae; genus Geotrypetes; species Geotrypetes seraphini. The sequence goes on from NC_047087.1 coordinate 294,290,247, forward strand.
GTGCTATTCCTCCACCCTTCTTGTGGGTCCTGTCTCTTCTATAGAGTTTGTACCCTGGCAGCACTACGTCCCACTGGTTATCTTCATTCCACCATGTTTCCGTGATTCCAATGATGTCTAGGTTTTCTTTTTTGGCTATGGCTTCTAATTCTCCCATTTTGGTCTTTAGGCTCCTTGCATTAGCGTACAAGCAATTTAAGTCCTGGTCTTTTCTTTTCTCTGCTGGTTTTACATGTGTTTTGCTCCTCTTACCATCCCCTAGTTGGGCTGCCAGTCCCTCATTTCTGTTCCTTTCTTCCTCATTTTTTGGTGTATCTTTTCTGATCTTTTCTTCCTCATGTTTTGGTGTATCTTTATTATCTGCAACCTGATTTCCTGATCTCTCCTGTTCCTCTAATTTTATCTGTTTGCCCTTTTTGTTGGTCGACAGCTTCTGTTGTTCGTCTCTTGCCTGTTCCCAGCATTTTTCCCGCTCAGTATCTTCTTTGGATACTCTTGTCCGAACCGTCGACGTCAGGTCGATTATCGGCTTTCCCCTTCTTCTCAGTTTAAAGCCTGCTCAATTCCTCTCTTGACGTTGTTTGCTAGCAGTCTCGTTCCTGCCTTGCTCAGGTGTAGTCCGTCCCTCCTGAAGAGCTTGTTCTTCCCCCAAAAAGTTGTCCAGTTTCTTACAAAAAGGAATCCTTCTTCTTCGCACCATCTCCTCAGGTGGGCTCAGGTGTATAAGAGAAAGCAGTTTAAGAATTATAGTGGTGGCTTTAGCGTGTGTGTGTATATTGCAGAGGTGGTGGGACAGGAGGGATTATAACTTCTTGTGACCTTGTCATCAGAAAATAGCTGTATTGCTCTTTCCATTTTGAATATATGACATATTGTATTTCACCAAAATGTATAATTTAGGTTACTATAATTCTTCCAATTGTTGGTTATATGCTGAATGGCAACCCCTGTCATGACTAATAAAAGCTTGTTATTTTCTGGTGAAATTTGACTTTTTTTTCTCATCATCATTCCAAATAACACTGTATCATATGATATTGCTACATGATTTTCCATCAATTTATTAATTTGTGGCCAAATTGTATTCCAAAAACTTTTAATGTAGGGACAATGATACAGTAAATGATCCAATGTATTCAATTATTCAAAATGGAAAGAGCAATAGCAATACAAAGAGGGACATATACTAAATTTATAAAAATATGGGGGCCATTGACAAAATATTGCAATGAATAAATAATAGGATTTTTCTTCTTCTTTTCTTCTTTTCAATATCTTCTTTGTGACACACATGAAGGGGAGGGTAATGAAAATAATTTTTACACCATATGCTATAATATGATATACAATATGTAATGAATGATTGGAAAATACTAGAAGGGTGGGGGGAGGGAGAGGGGATAAAAATATGTTTAGAATATTATGTATTAGATATAAAAGTGATATTGTGTATTCATTAATTGTATTTCAATATTTTGTACACTTCATGTAAAATATGAAAATGAATAAAAATTATTAAAAAAAAGAAAATAGCTGTATTAATCTGGGTACATCATGTTTTTTGTGTACTAACTAGACACACACAAAAAGTAAAAGAACACTTACTACTGGGTTTTAATAAGTCACTGTTTTGAAAGAGCACCAGTGTTCAGCTATTGGGAAGGAGTTTTGTTCTGTGCCAGTTTCATTGATCCTTGTTAATGTTTATGAGTCTACTGGATAACAGCCTTGCAGTATTGTTTGTCCAGGGCCTTACTTGGCCGACACGGGGCAGTAGTTGCTGGCTAGGAAAGGAAATGAGTCCATAAAGACAAAAAAGCAACAGTGCTGCCTATGGGCCACCCAATCTTGAGCTGGCCGTCTTTGACGCTGTTCATCAAAGAAACAAAGCAGAGATTATTGAAAAGGCAATAAATAAAGCTAAGTTATTTTCAATTGTGAAAGGCTTATTAAGGGGATAGGTGGTAGGAGCAAGGGTGACTTAAGACAATAGTACCAACAGAGGAATTAGCAGACTTTATTTTGTCATAAGCATAAGGATGGAGGCAATGGAACATCTTTTTGGTTGACGAGGTCGGTCTCCAGCTTTGCCAGCGAACTCTTGTTTGGGGTTTTGGTAGTATTAGTTTTTAACTAATTGTACGCCATTTGGAATGGAACTTTTCCAAGGAGAGAGTATACAAAATGTTATTAAAAAGTAAATATAATACAGTACACAAATTTTTTATTTAGCCAGCAGTCCCATAGATCTCAGTTTACCATCTCCAATGGAAGGCATTCAATGCATCCACCACTATAGAATTACACGGGGGGACAAATTTGTCCCCATCCCCGCAGGAGCTCAATTTCTCCATCCTATCATAAGAACATAAGAATAGCCTCATGGAGTCAGACCAATGGTCCATCAAGCCCAGTAGCCCGTTCCCAATGTGGCCAATCCAGGTCACCAGTACCTGGCCAAAACCCAAGGAGTAGCAACATTCCATGCTACCGATCCAGGGCAAGCAGTGGCTTCCCCCCGTGTCTTTCTCAATAACAGACTATGGACTTTTCCTGTCCAAACCTATCTGCTCTTACCGCGAGTTTTGTCCCTGTCCCATTCCTGTAAGCTCTATCTTAACTGTACAAGCCTCAAGGCTTGTGCAGATGAGGACAGAGTTTGCAGGAATGGGGCAGAGACGGGAAAAGAACTCTCCAGGACGGGATGGGGAATTTGAGCTCCTGTGGAGATGGGGAAAAATTTGTCCCCATGTCATTCTCTGTCCACCACCTTCCCTTTTGAAAAAAATATATTTTGATGTTATGAGTTTTTAATATATAGTCTTTCATTGTGTTCTGATTTTAATGTCATATGTTTGCAGTGGTAATTTGGAGTAATTTTATGGCCATCTAAAAATTCTCAAGAGTTTATAAGACATTATAAAACAGGCTCTTGGAATAATCCCCACTAGCGAACAAATTTCTTCACATAAATTTACACCTGCATGTATGTATGTATTTTTAAAAATATGTGAGTACACTGCAAATCCAGCCCTTTCCGGGCAGACCCTCCTTCCCTCCCCCATCTTGATTAACAGTACTCGTGCTGTTGATGGCCTTAGCACATGTACTTAGAAACATAGAAACATAGAAATAGACGGCAGATAAGGGCCACGGCCCATCTAGTCTGCCCACCCTAATGACCCTCCCCTACCTTTGCCTAGTGAATAGAGCCCACGTGTCGATCCCATTTGGCCTTAAAATCAGGCACGCTGCTGGCCTCAATCATCTGCAGTGGAAGACTATTCCAGCGATCAACCACCCTTTCAGTGAAAAAGAATTTCCTGGTGTCACCTCGTAGTTTCCCGCCTCTGATTTTCCACGGATGCCCTCTTGTTGCCGTGGGTCCCTTGAAAAAGAAGATATCTTCTTCCGCTACGATGCGGCCCGTGAGATACTTGAACGTCTCGATCATGTCCCCCCTCTCTCTGCGCTCCTCAAGCGAGTATAGCCGCAGTTTGTCTAACCTCTCTTCGTACGGGAGATCTTTGAGTCCCGAGACCATCCGGGTGGCCAGTCTCTGAACCGACTCCAATCTCAGCACATCTTTGCGATAATGTGGTCTCCAGAATTGCACACAGTATTCCAGGTGGGGCCTCACCATGGATCTATACAATGGCATAATGACTTACGGCTTACGGCTGACGAAACCCCTGCGAATGCAACCTAGGATCTGTCTTGCCTTGGATGAGGCCTGCTCTACCTGGCTGGCAGCCTTCATGTCCTCACTGACGATCACCCCCAAGTCCCGTTCTGCAACCGTTCTTGTTAGGATCTCACCATTAAGAGTATAAGTCTTGTATGGATTGTGATTGCCTAGGTGCATGACTTTGCATTTTTTGGCATTGAAGCTGAGTTGCCAGGTCCTAGACCAGCGCTCCAGTAGGAGTAGGTCGTGCATCATGTTGTCGGGCATTGAATCTTCGTCCGTTGTGCATTTTCCCACTACATTACTTAGTTTGGCGTCATCGGCGAATAATGCTATTTTACCTCGAAGCCCTTCTGCCAAGTCTCTTATAAAGATGTTGAATAGGGTCGGTCCCAAGACCGAACCCTGTGGCACTCCACTGATCACCTCCGTCATTTCTGAGGGGGTGCCGTTCACCACTACCCTTTGAAGCCTACCACCAAGCCAGTTCCTAACCCATTTCGTCAATGTGTCACCTAATCCTATAGAACTCATCTTGTTCAGCAACCTGCGGTGTGGTACGCTATCGAATGCTTTGCTAAAGTCCAGGTACACGATGTCCAGGGACTCCCCAACATCCAGCATCCCCGTCACCCAGTCAAAGAAGCTGATCAGGTTGGATTGACATGATCTTCCCTTAGTAAATCCATGTTGACGGGGGTCCCGTAGATTTTCCTCATCCAGGATCTTATCCAATTGTCGTTTGATCAGAGTTTCCATAAGTTTGCTCACTATAGATGTTAGACTCACTGGTCTGTAGTTTGCTGTCTCCATCTTTGAGCCTTTCTTGTGGAGTGGAATGACGTTAGCCGTCCTCCAGTCCAACGGGACGCTTCCCGTACTAAGGGAGAGGTTGAAGAGTGCCGACAGTGGCTCTGCCAAGACATCACTCAACTCCCTAAGCACCCTGGGGTGTAGGTTGTCAGGCCCCATTGCCTTGTTAACCTTGAGTTTTGACAGCTCATCGTAGACACTGCTGGGCGTGAATTCAAAGTTACTAAATGGGTCAACTGAGTCTGCCCTTGTCTGTAGTTGAGGGCCAAGCCCCGGCGCTTCACGGGTGAAGACTGAGCTGAAGTATTCATTTAATAGCTGGGCTTTTTCGGAATCCTTTTCCACATAGTCTCCGTTTGGTTTCCTTAGACGTACAATCCCACCAGAGTTTTTACTTCTATCACTGATATACCTGAAGAAGGATTTATCTCTCTTCTGGATGTTCTTTGCCAGAGACTCCTCCATGTGAAATTTAGCCTCCCTGACTGCTGTCTTGACTGCCTTTGACTTGGTCAGGTAGTCTGCCCTAGAGTCTTGTCTCCCCGATTGTTTGTAAGAGATGAAAGCTTTTTTCTTTTCCTTGATGAGGTCCGAGATCTCCGCAGTGAACCATTGCGGCTTGTTGTTTCTTCGCCGCTTACTTACTAATTTAACATAGCGGTTTGTCGCTTCTTGTATGGTGGCTTTCAAAGTCGACCACATTTCTTCCACGCTATCGGTTTTTGCTTGGCTTTGTAGCGCCTGGTGAACAAAGGAACCCATGTCTTGGAAGTTTGTGTCCTTGAATTTGAGGACCTTGGTCAGCGTGTTAGATTTAGTGAAACCTTTCCTAAGATTGAACCATACCATGTTGTGGTCACTGGAGGCCAATGTGTCGCCCACCGAGACCTCTGTGACACTTTCTCCGTTGGTAAGTAATAGGTCCAGTATTGCCTGATCCCTTGTTGGGTCTAACACCAGTTGCTTCAGACCAGCTCCTTTCATAGAGTTTAATAGCCTCCTGTTGCTGCCAGAATCGGAGGTTAGTGTATCCCAATCCACATCAGGCATGTTGAAGTCACCTAACTTGTGCCATGTTATAATCTTCCATTTGTAAAATGTGCTTTAGAGCAGTGTTCTTCAGCCACCGGTCCGTGGACCAGTGCCGGTCCACAGAAATTTCCTGCCGGTCCACAGAGCCAGCACGTGCATCAGGCCCAAAACGGTGTTCTTCAACCGCCGGTCCACGGTGCGATCGATGCGGCGTTATCTTCGAGCCAGCTCCCTCTTCCTAACTGATTCAGTACACAAAGCCACGGGCAGCGGCTCCTACGGGCATCCTGCGCCTGAACCGGAAGCCTTCTCTCTGACATCAGAGGGAAGGCTTCCAGATGAGGCACGGGACGTGCAAGGTGCAATTAGTACTATTATGGGGGTGGGGTCTGGGGTGGAGATTGGGTAGAGATGGGCGGGGTCTGGCCCACAACTTAGCTCAGTGTTCTTCAATCGCCGGTCCACGGTCCGATGCCGGTCCACAGAATAATTCTTTTATTTCTGCCGGTCCATAGGTGTAAAAAGGTTGAAAAACACTGCTTTAGAGAATTATTTCTATTATATGCAAGCTTTGTAATATTGCATTAAAAATTTCAGTAAAAAAGGAAAAATGTAGTATTGGCATTAGAGGAGAAGAAGCAGCTTCCTGTGGGTGGGTGGCCAGATGTGGGAAAACCTTAAGTTTTTATTATTTCTTTCTTTATTTATATACCACTTATATCCTAAGTGGTTTTACATTCAGGTACGTTATATTTCCCTATCTGTCCCAGTGGACTTGCACTCTTATCTAGTGTACATAGAACATAAGAATTGCCGCTGCTGGGTCAGACCAGTGGACCATCGTGCCCAGCAGTCTGGTCCCGTGGTGGCCCTTAGGTCAAAGACCAGTGCCCTAACTGAGTCTAGCCTTACCTGCGTACGCTCTGGTTCAGCAGGAACTTGTCTAACTTTGTCTTGAATCCCTGGAGGGTGTTTTCCCCTATAACAGCCTCCGGAAGAGCGTTCCAGTTTTCCACCACTCTCTGGGTGAAGAAGAACTTCCTTATGTTTGTACGGAATCTATCCCCTTTTAACTTTAGAGATTGCCCTCTCGTTCTCTCTACCTTGGGCAATGGGGAGATTAGAAACATAGAAACATAGAAAGATGTCGGCAGAAAAGGTCTATAGCCCATCAAGTCTGCCCACTCTAATGACCCATCCTAATAAGTCTAGATGCTAGTGATTCGTCCTACGTAGGGATCCCACGTACATGTCCCATTTACTCTTAAAGTCAAGCACGCCGGTAGCCTCGACCACCTGCACCGGAAGCTTATTCCAGTGATCTACCACCCTTTCTGTGAAAAAATACTTCCTGGTGTCAATTTCCCTCCTCTGAGTTTAAGCGGATGCCCTCTTGTGGTCGAGGGTCCTTTGGGGAAGAGGATGACATCTTCCACCTCGACACGTCCTGTGATGTATTTAAATGTCTCAATCATGTCCCCTCTCTCCCTGCGTTCCTCTAGAGTGTAGAGCCGCAGTCTGCTCAGTCTCTCTTCGTACGAGAGACCCTTGAACCCCAAGATCATCCTAGTGGCCATCCGCTGAACCGACTCGACTCTAAGCACGTCTTTACGGTAATGTGGCCTCCAGAATTGCACACAGTATTCCAGATGAGGTCTCACCATGGTTTTGTACAGCAGCATTATGACTTCTGGTTTCCGACTGACGAAACTTCTATTGATACATCCCATCATTTGCCTTGCCTTGGATGTGGCCTTCTCTACCTGCTTGGCAGCCTTCAAGTCTACATTGATGATAACTCCCAAATCTCGTTCTACTGAGGTCGTGGCTAATTTTACTCCATTTAGGGTGTAAGTTCTGCACGGATTTCTGTGACTTGCCCAGGGTCACAAGGAGCCGTGAGGAATTTGAACCCACAATCTCGGGGTGCTGAGGCTGTAGCTCTAACCACTGCACCACACACTCCCTTATCTAGGGCCATCAACCCTGAAGGAAGGAGGATTTTTATCAGAAGGTGAGGGCGGAGGGGGGGAGGGGAAACATGAACGTGACGGCAACACACAGTTTCCAACTCTCGTCTCCTGGTATTAAGGGACTTTAGAAAGGTGCTGGCCCTGAAAACTTTGCTCCGGCTGTCAAAATTTTTTAAAACCCTGGAGCATGGGTTCAATTCGCTGCAGGCAAAGGCGGGAGATAGGGCAGCGAGTTGAAAGAAGGGAGGGAGGGAAGCAAGCTTATGTGCGTGGTGAGTTGTGCCTAAGGAGGGAGGAGGAGGGGCAGGAGGAAGAGGAGGCAGGGTGGGCTGGTAGGACAGTTGGTTTTCGGTTTGCCTCTAGAAAGAGGGGGGTTTAGCGTCTGCGTGCTTGGCCCCTCTTGGCGCTCGTTGTTGTGCTGCGGTGCAGGGCGAGCAGTGAGCCCCTTGACCAGCCAGCATGGGGCTGCGGAAGAAAAATAAGAGCCCCCCCCTGGTCTTCAGCCATGAGTTCGTGATTCAAAATCATGCCGTGTGGCTATGGCCGTCCTGCTGGGACTCATGTTCAAGGTATAGGGAGGCCGCTACCTGTGTGGCCCGTCTGCGCCTGTCAGACTGTGAACTTCTGTAACAAAAACCCCCGTCCTCCCTGCCTTCTCCCAGCGTGCCTAGCAGCAAACCACTTGTAGGGCTTACCGAGTTTCTAAAGCCTTATCCCGCCAAACCGAGGTTAACGGTTTTACTTGCTGGGGTCATTAAAAAAAAAAGCTCTTTTGCGAAAGGGCTGCAGTAGGGAAAGGCTGTCGGATGCGAAGAATATGTGGTTTCAATTCTTTGTGTCCTGGAAAGGGGGGAGAAAGCCAAAGATCCAGGTTATCTTTTTAACAACTTCAAGTAAGGCTTTGACTGTTAACTTGGGGAAAATTCTCTGTAGTCGCACCCTTCATTTTCCTGATTTGGGGAGTTAGTGGCAAACCTTCAATTTTGCAAGTCTTTACAAATGAAATAGTTTGTCTCGCATAGAATAACATTTGACTGATAGCCATAGGAGACTAGAGAGAGAACTGGAAATTAGAGAATGACATGGTGACAAAATTCATCACCGTCCCCGTCCCCGCGGGAAACCATCTTCATGTCATTCTTTAAGGAGAGAGGGAAGAATCAGAATATAAATGGCCACAGCCACTGACCCTCAAGCTTTGCTTTGAAGAATGCTGGCGTAGAAGGACCGAGGCTGAAACAGGCACTACAGAATGACAGTCTCTGGTATCCAGAGCAGATATTGTGATGTCATAATGCCTCATTCCACCAGTGCCTAAGAACCAATCACATCAGAGATGTCACAGTGGCTTCATTATCCTTGGCTCACATAAGAATCAGAGTATGAATGGCTACAGCCACTGACCCGCAAGCTTTGCTTTGAAGAATGCTGGTGTAGAAGGACCGAGGTTGAAATAGACACTAGAAAATGACATGGGATTATTTCCTGCGGTTATCCGCGGGGACGGGAACAGTGATGAATTTTGTCACCGTGTCATTCTCTACTGGAAATGAAATTATTAGATCCTCAGTCAGCATAGGTTCTTTCTCATATTTCCATTTAGTTTGCCTCCCTCTTTTTTTAATTAATTGCAGCACTCGGACCCTGTTAGATTTACAACTTCCACTTCCTCACTGTTATTTACAGTATTAAAAAATTTCAAGCAGCTGAGTCGCACCTGCAGAAAATGGAAAATTTTGTGAGCTGATACCACATTGTCTCTGCAAACTATGTACTATATACTATATGTATTTTTGAAATCACATCAGTCCCTTCTCAAAACCTCTAGTGGTTGGTATCACTTTTATAGTAGTTTTCCATGGGGTTCCCTACCTTGAGTTTGCTTGACTCAGTGTCTTAGCCAGAATGTTGCGACTGTTTTCATGACCTTGAAGAAAGCCACAGTTTGATGGATGAAATTTCAGTCTGGCACAGCACCATGGACAACTGCTATAACCAATAACATTTATTGGTCCAAGAACAGCTGTCAGAAATCTTAAAAAGTTTCTTCTAGCTCAGGGAACTCCGGTCCTCGAGAGCCGTATTCCAGTCGGGTTTTCAGGATTTCCCCAATGAATATGCATTGAAAGCAGTGCATGCAAATAGATCTCAGGCATATTCATTGGGGAAATCCTGAAAACCCGACTGGAATATGGCTCTCGAGGACCGGAGTTCCCTACCCCTGTTCTAGCTTATCACATCTGTGGATCCTTTGTTCTCTTGTTGTATGTTTTTTTTTTGAGGGGGGTGTCACCATTGCTTTACTGTTATAACCCTTTCTAAAAACTTCTTGTTGATAACTTGAAGATGTCAAGTGCAACATAATTTACTATGATTTCATAATCTAATCTAGAACTTTATAATTTAAAAAACCCTTCCTCCTTATGTAATGTAATGAAGCAGTAGTATTAGCATATTGTAGCTAGTGAACAGATTTACAGAACTGCTTGTTGATTTTCTGTGTGTTAGGATTCATAGGCTGTGTGGGAATCATCAGATTTGTTGGATTATGATAAGAAGAATACCTGCAAACCTGCTTTTGCACTGTAGTAGGATGGGTATTTGTGAGCTTTGCAAACTCTGTTTAATCAAAAAGTGCCATTCTAGTCTTTTTATCACTAGGCCCTTCTCTGTACCTTTTCTAGTTCTGCTGTGTATTTAAGATGAGTCCTGTGTGCAGTTCTAGGTGCCACTATGTGTGGTGGTATTCTCCTGTTCTTTTGCATATATTTACTTATTTGGATTTATTAATTACCTTTATGAAGAGATTCACCCAAGGCGGTGTACAGCAAGTACAATTCAACATGAAACTTACAATTTTATTAACAGTAGTAAAGAGACTACCTCATTGATTGTATTTAAGTTTATATTTAAAATCAAAATCGGCGAATTAAAAATAATAGGACTTATATACTTATCAGCACTGAAATTCAAATAGTAGAGATTTCAATGCACATAAGAATAGCCTTACTGGGTCAGATCAGTGGTCCATCAAGCCCAGTAGCCCGTTCTCACGGTACCCAATCCAGGTCACTAGTACCTGGCCAAAACCCAAAGTGTAGCAACATTCCATGCTACTGATCCAGGGCAAGCAGAGGCTCCCCCATGTCTTTCTCAATAACAGACTATAGACTTTTCCTCCAGGAATTTGTCCAAACCTTTTTTAGAATCAACTACGCTATCCACTTTTAAACTAAACTAAACCTTAGGTTTGTATACCGCATCCTCTCCACAATCGTAGGGCTCGGCACGGTTTACAGGAGTTGGGAGAGAAAGGAACTCCAACGAAGGTTATAGGATAAAGTAAGAGGAATATTTAGAGGGCTTAGTATGCCAGAGATGAAGTAAGTATTACATTTTTGAGAATAGCCAGGTTTTCAGATGTTTGCGGAAGAGTAGGAGAGAGTTCAGGTTCTGAAGAGGGGAGATAAGGTTGTTCCAGAGCTCAGTGATTCTGAAGGGGAGGGAGGTCCCTAGTTTTCCTGCATGGGAAATGCCTTTTAATGAGGGGAAGGGTAGTTTTAATTTGTGGGTGGGTCTGGTGGTATTAGGATTTGAGGAGTTCCAAGAAAGTGGGCTAAAGGGAGGGAGAATGCCGTGTAGGATTTTGAAAGTTAGACAGACGCATTTAAAGTGGACCCTGGCGTTTATCGGAAGCCAGTGAAGCTTGGACAGGAGTGGTGAGACATGGTCGAATTTACTTTTTGTGAAGATAAGCTTAGCCGCGGCATTCTGAATCCACTGAAGTCTATGAAGGTTTTTCTTGGTTAGGCTTAAGTAGATAGAGTTGCAATAGTCCAATCTGAAAAGGATGATGGATTGGACAAGGACTGTAAAGCGTTTTTGATGGAAACAGGATCTTACTTTCCTCAGCATGTGAAGGCTGAAAAAGCATTTTTTTACCAAGGAATTGAGTTGGTCGTTGAAGGACAAAGTAGAATCAATGATGATGCCCAGAACATTGCTTGAGAACTCAAGCTGCAGAGTGGAGCCAGAGGACGGTGGGATGGAGGTGGGTAGTTGGTCAAGTTTTGGGCTGAGCCAAAGTAAGTTTTGTTTTGTTTTGGACTCGTTCAGTTTCATTTGCACAGTGTGGGCCCAGGAGTGGAAGTTCGTTATACAGGAGGATATGTTCTCCGAGAGGTTGGTGAGGTTTGAGTCGGTCTCGAGAAGGACGAGGATGTCATCAGCATAAGTGTAAATTGTTTCTAGGGGGGATAAATGGAAGAGTTTTAGGGAGGACATATAGATGTTGAAAAGAATAGGAGCTAGAGTTGAGCCTTGCGGGATTCCACATATCGGTTTCCAGGGGGCAGATGAGGTGCCATTCATGTTGACAGTGTAAGAACGAGAACGTAGGAATTTTGAGAACCAGTCTAGGACTGTGGAGTTAATGCCTATCTCAGAGAGTTGGTAGACTAAAATATCATGATGGACAATGTCAAAAGCAGTGGAAAGGTCGAATTGTAGGAGGATGGCGAACTTATTTCGAGAGTGAAGTTGTTGAACCTTTGAGATTAAGGAGGTCAGTAGGGATTCGGTGCTGAAGTTGGGACGAAAGCCATATCGGTAAGGTAGGAGAATAGAGAATCTCTCTAAATATGATGAGAGTTGGGTAGATATGATGGACTCTAGCATCTTGGTTAGGAGAGGGATATTTGCTATTGGGCGATAGCTGGATGGTGTGGAGGGGTCTAGGTCAGATTTTTTTTCAGTAGTGGGGTCAAGGCAATATGGCCCATTTCTGGGGAAAAAAGGCCCGAGTGTAGGGTGGAATTTATGAGTTTGGTAATAGATGAGATAGCCTGTGCGGGAATTTTCTCGTATAAGTAGGAGGGGAATGGGTCTAAGGAACAGTTGCAGGATTTCAGTTTGAAGCAGAGTTTGAAGACCAGGGATTCGGATACATGCTCAAAGGTAGTCCAGGATCTGTCGACTGGGATAGGGTTGGAGACCGTTAGGGTAGAATTGGAGTCGGTGGGCACCAGAGAGTTGTAGGAGACTGTAGATGGGAAGGAGCATCTCAAGGTAGTGACCTTACCGTTGAAGAATTTTGCCAGAACATCGGCTGAGGGAGAGGAGGGGAGCAAGGTGGAGTCTTTTTTGGAAGTTAAGGAACGCCAGATGTTGAATAGTGTACTACTCTGGTTGTTGGATCTGGAGATTTTGTCACCGTGGAAGTTCTTCCTTGCTTTTTTTAGTACTGTATTGTAAAACTTAATATTGACTCTCCAAGACTGTCTATCTATAGGGGATTTAGATTTTTTTCCATTTGCGCTCCAGAGCTCGACATTTCTGCTTTAGTTCTCTGTGATATGGGAGATACCAAGGGGCCTTACGGGAGTAGGAGATGGTTTTAGTGGTTTTACTGCAACATCGCCTATCTAGCAATCTCACAAAAGAATATGAGACGTCTCCAAATAATGGAAAATGCTGCGGTCAGACTTATCTTCGGGCTGAAGAAATCCGACCACGTGACACCCTACTATCGGCAGCTGCACTGGCTACCAACGGAAGCCCGAGTAAGGCTTAAATTTGCCTGCCTCTGCTTCAAAGTACTATACGGCCTGACCCCCAAGTACATAACGGACCTTTTCGCATTTTCTAATAACAAACTCAAGAGAAACACACACCCAAAACTCATTTTCCCTCCAGTTAGAGGCTGCAAAATGAAAAAACACCACGAACACCTTCTCTCTCACCAAGCAGTCCTATGGGGCAAAGACCTAGACCAATTGCTTTCGCCCACTACATACGGGGAATTCAGGAAACGCCTGAAAACATACCTGTTCCAGAAATACCTAAACAATTGACCCGCTCTCCCTCTCCCTCCCCCCTCCCTATTCCACCTGAACTTACAGCACTGTTATAAATATAATCTGTTATCTTCATCTTATCGTAACTTTACGTTGCTATTTATCCCCCAACAGGTCCTGTCGGACATTACCTACTAAAATGTACATATTACATTTTCGCTCAGCAAATTGTATTTCTATACTATTGCCTCTTGAGGTCTCTGATCTCTGTATTTCCTCTGAATATCTACTTATTGTATTTCGCTGAATGTCCAGCACTCTTGATTGTAAACCACCTAGAAGTCGCAAGATTGTGGCGGTATAGAAGAATAAAGTTATTATTATTATTTTTTGTTGTTGTTGTTGTTTTTATGTCCTACTGTAGGGGTGTTTCCTTATTTTCACCTGAAGGTTAGGCCTCGCTGACATCATCAAGCCTGAACCATCATTTAAGCCTGAACCATTATTTGCAAGAAATTTTTCCAGCCTGAACCTAGCAAGAAGAGAAAGAAGAACACATCTTTGCGGTTTCTGCCTGATGCATTCTGGGTATGTACCAGAATGGTATTCTAGTCAAGGACATCCATCTATGCCTTCATGCTTAGACTGTGTGAATCTTGGGGGAGTTATACTCCTATGCTGTGCTTATCTCTCGAATGGCGCCTGTCTCCCAGCCTGTATGAGACTTTATACAGAAAGGCTATTCATCTAAGTTCTGTTTCTGGATTGGTCCGAGGAAGTCATCTGACGTGATCCAAGTGAAAAGGTGCTAATTATAATTAGTCTGTGCCGGGATGGAAGTGAACTGACATCTCATCACAGGTGTTCTGCACGCATCTTTTTCATAATAATTAAGACCTGAACAGTTACCTCGTGCGACTCTCTGCCTGAGAGAGAGTGAATTGGACCTTAAACAGATCTGAATTCCATCACTTCAAGAAAACTTTTGCTGCCAATAAATTACAGCTTTACCAATGGCTGACGAACACTTGTTCCTGTAACCAAAGGATTTCTACATCTGCTAAGCTGAAGATACGTCTTCCATTTCACCTGATTTTGTGCCAAGGCCTAATTAGATGGTGAGATAAGGAACATTATCTTTAAGCTGGAGTTAGATAAGTGCATCCGATTGTGATATAGGATAAGGCTTGTAAAGCTACTCTCGGTGATAAGAACATAAGAATTCGCCTCCACTGGGTCAGACCAGAGGTCCATCCCGCCCAGCGGTCTGCTCCCGCGGCAGCCCCTCAGGCCTATCACCTGTGCAGTGGTCCCTGACTATTCCTATAACCTAGCTCAACTCCTATTTGTACCCCTCAATCCCTTTATCCTCTAGGAACCTATCTAAACCTTCTTTGAAGCCCTGTAACGTGCTTTGGCCTATCACGGCCTCCGGAAGTGCGTTCCATGTGTCCACCACCCTCTGGGTAAAAAAGAACTTCCTAGCGTTTGTTCTAAACCTGTCCCCTTTTATTTTCTCCGAGTGCCCCTTTGTACTTGTGGTTCCCCACATTGTGAAGAATCTGTCCCCGTCTACCTTTTCTATGCCCTTCAGGATTTTGAAGGTTTCTATCATGTCTCCTCTAAGTCTCCGCTTTTCCATGGAGAACAGCCCCAGCTTTTTCAATCTATCAGCATATGAGAAGTTTTCCATACCCTTTATCAGTTTAGTCGCTCTTCTCTGGACTCCCTCAAGTACTGCCATGTCCTTCTTGAGGTAAGGCGACCAGTACTGGACACAGTACTCCAGATGCGGGTGCACCATTGCACGATACAGTGGCATGATGACTTCCTTCGTCCTGGCAGTGATACCCTTTTTAATGATACCAAACATTTGGTTTGCTTTCCTTGAGGCCATCGCGCATTGTGCCGACGCCTTCATTGTTGTGTCTACCATCACCCCCAGGTCTCTTTCAAGGTTACTTACCCCTAGTAGTGATCCCCCCATTTTGTAGCTGAACATCGGGTTCTTTTTCCCTACATGCTCATTTGCCACTTTTTTGCCCACCCTTCCAGCCTCGTTAGGTCCCTTCGCAGTCTTCCGCGGTTCTAACCCTGCTGCAGAGTTTGGTGTCATCCGCAAATTTTATAACCTCACATTTTGCTCCTGCCTCTAGGTCATTAATAAATATATTGAACAGGAGCGGTGCCAGCACAGACCCCTGCGGAACTCCACTCGTGACGCATAGCCAGTCTGAGTAGTGGCCCTTTACTCCAACCCTCTGTTTCCTTCCTGCCAGCCAGTTTTTGATCCATCGGTGGACATCCCCTTGCACCCCGTGGTTCCACAGCTTCTTAAGCAGCCGTTCGTGGGGTACCTTGTCGAAAGCTTTCTGGAAGTCAAGGTAAATGATGTCCATGGATTCCCCTTTATCCATCTGGCTGTTTATTCCCTCAAAGAAGTACAGTAAGTTCGTGAGACATGACCTTCCCTTGCAGAAGCCGTGCTGGCTCGCCTTCAGCTGTCCATTGTTTTCTATGTGTTTGCAGATGCTGTCCTTAACCAGTGCTTCCATCATCTTTCCCGGAACCGAGGTCAAGCTCACCGGCCTGTAGTTTCCTGGGTCACCCCTTGAACCCTTCTTTAAAGATGGGCGTGACATTTGCTATTTTCCAGTCCTCCGGTATCTTCCCAGTTTTTAAGGATAGGTTACAAATTTGGCAAAGTGGTTCCGCTATTTCGTTCCTTAGTTCTTTGAGTACCCTTGGGTGGATGCCTTCCGGCCCTGGTGATTTGTCGCTCTTTAGTCTGTCTATCTGTCGGAGGACATCCTCTTGTCTTACCTCTAGTTTGACCAGCTTTACATCCTGATCCCCATTTATGATCTCCTCTGGTTCTGGGATATTGGTTGTGTCCTCTCTCGTGAAGACCGACGAGAAGAACTCATTTAACCTGTCAGCTATCTCTTTTTCCTCCTTTACCACTCCCTTCTTATCACCATCGTCCAATGGTCCCACTTCTTCTCTGGCTGGTTTCTTCCCCTTTATGTACCTGAAGAATGATTTGAAGTTTGTTGCATCCCCCGCCAGTCTCTCCTCATATTCTCTTTTTGCTTTCCTAACCACTCGGTGACATTCTCTTTGGTGTCTTTTGTGTTCCTTCTGGTTGTCCTTGGTTTGGTCCTTTTTCCATTTTCTGAAAGATGCTTTCTTGTCACTTATTGCCTTTTTCACCGCATTAGTTATCCACACTGGGGTTTTTGTTCGATTCTTTTTGCATCCTTTCCTGAACCTGGGGACGTACAGGTTCTGTGCCTTGTGCACCGTGTTCTTGAGTAGGGACCAGGCTTTTTCTACGGTCTCCATCCTCCATGAGTTGCCGCTGAGTTTCTTTCCCACCATTTTCCTCATCGCATCGTAATTCCCGTTTCTGAAATTGAGTGCTGTCGTTGTGGTTCTTATCACCTTTGTTGACCCACTTTCTAGTTTGCATTGGATTGGATCATGTTGTGATCGCTGTAATAGGTTGCTGCTAATCAGGGATTATTATTATTATAAGGAATTGTTTAGTGTGTGTAAGAAATAATTTTACTTAGTTATCTAGAAGTGTGTTGTGATAATTATGTACTGAGTTTCATATATGTAATCAGATATTTTGTGAACAATATTTAGATATTGCTGCTGGTTTGTGAATTATATTTTTCTATTTTCATAATAAAAGTATTTCTCATTAGCCTGGGTCTTGTGTCGTGTAAATAGGCAAAGAGAGTTGAACCTGGATGAGGATTATGGTCTTCCCTAGAAAAACTAACAGACACGTAACTTGTCTATGTAACTGATTTAATGTACCATAAATCTTGCTACACTATTTTCTCTGTGTCTCTTGGGTGTGTTGTGTTTTATTTATTTTATTTTTTTTTTGGAGGGGGGTGTTTCTCAGAATAACATTCAAACATTTGTGTGTGGGGGGGGGGGTTAAATTTTGTGTTGAGCCCAAATTGATGCTTTAAGGTACGCACAATTTACCTGTTTCTAGCCTTAATCGTTGAAATATGTTAGACTGCAGAGCTGGCTGGTTGCTATGGTGAATCAAGGAGTCTGGAATAAACTTTATTACTTTGCCAGTGCTGCTTAAACGTGTATAGATCATAGAGCTGCATCTCTTATGTTGGAGGATTTAAGTAATATATTTCAGTACTGTCAATTTGTGAGGTGATGCATAAATGGAAGTAAGAAAAATAGGAAAGTGCTTACACGGAGATAATACGCTTTGTAAGGGCAGCAAATGTGTAAAGATTGCGGCACTTAAGCTTGAGGTCCCTCCTTTTGTCATAAAATATGACAAAGAAACAAAATGATAGCTCACTAATCCCCCTCCCTCCCTCCCTTTTTAGAAAAGCGTAGCTTTGTTTTTAGCACTGGCCGTGGTGGTAACAGCCCCTACATAGAATTCCTGAGTGTTGGAGCTGTTACTTCTGTTACTGGCGCTAAACACTACGCTTTTGTAAAAGTGAGGGGAGAGGGTGGTGGTAAGCGAACATTTTTCGCCTCCTATGAAAGAAGTGAAAGCAGCTGAAGAGTTCTTTTTATTTTAAAATTTTATTTATCAATTTTAATTTCACAAGTACACTTCTCCCTCCGTATTTGGGTGATTGGGGAAGTGACTAACCCGTGAATACAGAAAAAAACACGAATAACATCAATGTACAGTAAAACCTTGGATTGCAAGTAACTTGGTTTGCAAGTGTTTTGCAAGACAAACAAAACATTTGATTAAATTTTAACTTGATATACAAGCAATGTCTTACAATACAAGTACATATAATATACACATGTCACAACTGAGCCGATGGTTCTCTCTCTGACGCTGCGGGAGTGTAGTGACTGTTCTAAACGAGCAAGGTCTCGCAATACGAATACATACAGTATACAGGCGTCACATCATCACAACTGAGCGGATGGTTCTTCTCTCTCTGACGCAGTGGAAGTATAGTGACTGTGCTAAATGAGTGAGGTCTTGCAATACAAGTACTTATAGTATTTTGTATTAAAGTTTTTGGGTTGTGGAACGAATCGTCAATTTCCATTATTTCCTATGGGGAAATTTGCTTTGATATGCAAGTGCTTTGGATTACAAGCATGCTTCTGGAACGAATTATGCTCGCAAACCAAGGTTTTATTGTATATATATTTTATGCTAGCAGGCTTCAGAGGGCAGAAAGACTCGGGCACTGGTCAGAAAAGTGGTGCACAAAAACGGGGTTAACCCTTTCAGGACCATAAGGATCGTAGGCCAATTTTTGTGGTTTTGACGACATTTTTATGGTAAAAAGGGCTTGCAGATGCCAAAAAATTGATTTTTTTTGTGAAATATCATTATTTTTATTTTAAAAAATCACACTTCTGGCTTATGGACAGTGTGGCAAGTGAATCTTCTCGTCAATCTGGCAACGACGCTAATGAATGAATGTCGGAACCAGTTTGTTTACATAAAGGCAGTATCGTATGGAATCCGTACATATCAAATTTAGAACTGTAGACTATCCCAATCAAAATTTATAGGATTTTAAAGGTATGGGACAAATATGTCCCTTGGTCCTGAAAGGGTTAACACGCGCGAGACAAGAGTTCACTTATTTGCATAGGGTTGCCCCAGGCCCCTCGCGGCAGTGAGGAGAATAAGTAGCAGGCACTGCCTGACTCCCGGTGCAGAGCCTCAGGCTGAAATGGTCTCCACGGCCGCCCTACCTCTGCTCCTCCGTCCGTCTATCGTGTCCTTCGTCAGCCTCACGTTTCACCTCGGTCTCCCAACACCTACACCTTCAATACCACCTCCTCTACACCCTGCCTTATGCCATGCCGGTAACCACCGCGGGCAGGCAACTGACATAAGCACATAAGCATTGCCTCTGCCGAATCAGACCATAGGTCCATCATGCCCAGCAGTCCGCTCCCGCGGCGGCCCCCCAGGTCAATGACCTGTAGTGATCTATTACTCAAGAGCATTTTGTCTTGTATAGTAACCCTCTAATTGTACCCCTGGATTCCCTTACCCTTTAGGAACTCGTCCAATCCCTTTTTGAAACCCAAAACCGTACTCTGCTCAACTACCCCCTGACATATGATACAAACCACTGACATGTGTGGGAGCAGGTCATTGCCCATGAAACCACTGCTCTGTTGCCAGGGACGGAAAATGCTAATAAAGCCTTGAAACTTGGTGCTCTGTGAAAGCTGGTAAGCAGTGATTTTTCTCTGAATGAAGTGCTTGGAAAAACACACCAAAATTTTTATCGGTATCGTACTGTACTGTGCTCATGGATGATGTAATTTGCGGGGAGGAGTCAGCACGCTAAAAATCACGAATAATTGAAATCGCGATTGCTGAAACTGCGAATACGGAGGAAGAAGTGTATCCACTTGCTAATGGAAACATAGAAAGTCAATAAAAGGGTAAATTAAATAAAGGAAACAAATTTTTAAAAATACATTTTTCCATTAGAGAGAGAATACATTGGAGCCATATCAAAAAGCAATATACTGTACTGTATATCATTAAGAAATGACTTACCGGAGAATGCACTAAAGACAGTGATCATAGTTAAACTTGTTTTCACAGCTTTAGCAATGATTGCTGATAACCGACCTGATGCACAAAACTTCCCACTGTGTATTTTTCCCCTCGATTGCCCATTTTTCATTCCAGCCATGCAAATTAGCTAAAACCCCATGCAAAATAGCCAAGCGATTGATGCACTAACTTCACTTGGCTATTTTGCATCGGGTTTTAGCAATTGTAAAAAACGATTTGCTCTAGACCTGTCGGTAAGAGTTACCGACAGGTCTGCCTGTTGGTTTGTTTTTTTTTATTGGGGGGGGGGGTCTTTTTTTTTTTTCAATGCCACAGATATTTTACGTGTCCCATAAAAAAAAGTCCCCTATTGCCACGCCAGCCCCTTCAACAAAGTGCCCTCCCCCAACCCAAAACAAATGGCAAGAGGGATTCCCACTCTCTCCTGCCACCGGAGGCCCCTCTCCCCCGGTACCTTTTAAGTTGGGAGCAGGAGGGATGCTCAGTCCCTCCTGCTCCTCCAAGGTCGCCGTCTGCCATGCAGGCCTTAGGTCCCTCCCATGTGCATTATGTGATGCACAGGGAAGGGCCTAAGGCCCTGATTGGCTCAGACACCTAAGACGCCCTCCCAAGGGCAGGGGCCTGAGGTATCTGAGCCAATCGGGGACTTTCTTAAGCTCCCTCTGTATCCCAAATACAAGGGGAGGAGCCTAAGGTCAGGGGAGAGGCCTAAGGCCCGCATTGCAGACAGCGGCCTCGGAGGAGCTGGAGAGACTGAGCACCCCTCCTGCTCCCAACTTAAAAGATACTGGGGGAGGGGTTTGAGAGAGTAGGGCCTCTGGTGGCAGGAAGGAGTGTGCATCCCTCCTGCCACTTTGGGTGGGGGGTTCGGGTGGTGTCTTGGAAGGGGGCAAAGCTTTATTATTATTATTTTTTTTTTAAATGGGACACATTGTGCGTGTTTAACACATGCACAACATCTGTGCCATTAAAAAAAAAGCAAAACCAGAAGCCCTAACAGCAGTGATGGGAGGCTGCTTCCCCTGTCACTACTGTTATGGCTCTGCGCTATCTTTAGTGCATCTAGCCCTTAATGGTAACAGCTTCCCTTCATTCATTAACCTATTACCACATCAGCCCTCTGGTTCATCTGGCTGTCCAGACACCACCTTAACATCTAGGAGAGAATGTAATTGTTCAAGGGCAAAGAATATTGAGCATGTAAGTATTTAACCATGCATTTACAAAGGTAGTTGTTTGTGTCCAGCATTGGAGCAAAATGGCATTTTTCTCTCCCCTCTGTTACTTGCCATTAATGAAATCTGCAGAGACCGCCTTACTTTTCAAGATGCTACACTTTCCTTTTGTTTTGTCTGCTTTTTTTTTTTCTCTCTCTTAACTTGCCAACAGGACCATTCCAGCCGTGGTGTTCTGGCAGTGGGTCAACCAGTCTTTCAATGCTCTGGTCAACTACACCAACAGGAATGCGGCATCCCCCATCACAGTGACGTGAGTATATTTTTCATGTATTTGGAATCTTTATCCTTTTTTCTTTTTTTTTTTTTGTTTCAAAATCTACCTTTAACCTCTTCATTGCCACTGTTTTTAGACAGCCTTAGGGCCAAACAAGTTTATCATTTATTTTTCTCTTAATATCGCATAATATTTAAACTATGGTAACTTAGGGGGGGTCAATGTTCAAATTGATTTAGCCAGCCAGAAACAAACTCCTCACTAGTTAAATTGCCTGTTTGGGGCTAGCCACTAATTTTTCAGTGGCAGTTAACCGGTTAATGCTGCTGAAAATAACCGGTTAGTACCAAACTGAAAACTGTTTTGGGGCTATTCCAGAGGCAGAGTTGACACTTGGCCAGTTAAGTGCTGATCAGCGCTTAACTGGTCAGGGTGACCGCATAAGTCAGTCCTGTTTTTATGTGGTAACCCATGGCTGTTAATGGCTCTTGAGGACTTGCAGGATTGTGTTTCTTGTCTTTGAGCTTTCAAAAGGAAAAATGTGGTTCATAGACAAAACCGACAAAGACAAAGGCGCGCGCCGACAACTGAGCGCAAGACGGAAGCGCGCACCGAAGAAAAAGAGTGTTTTTAGGGGCTTCGACGGGGGGGTTTTGTTGGGGAACCCCCCCCCCACTTTACTTAATACAGATCGCGGCGGCGTTGTGGGGGGTTTGGGGGGTTGTATCCGCCCTCATTATACTGGAAACTTAACTGTTTCCCTGTTTTTTAGGGAAAAAGTGAAGTTTTTAGTAAAATGTGGGGGGTTACAACCCCCCAGACCTCCCACAATGCAGCGCGATCTGTATAAAGTAAAGTGGGGGGGGTTTCCCCCACACCCCCTGTTGGATCCCTTTAAAACAGTCATTTTCTTCGGCGAGCGCCTCCGCGTTGCGCTCAGTTGTCAGCGCGCTTTTGACCTGACACCAAAAATGTAAGTGCAAATGCTTTTGTAGCCAGTCCCAGGAAGCTTATGAATATAGACTGCATGTGCACAAATTTACCCACATAAGACTAGATATTACATATGGTGCTGATGCCCCCGCCTTCCCCCCTCTCCACTGACCGCTATTCTATAAAAGGCGTTCAAAGATGCATGCTGTTTATAGAAAGTCACAGTTCCTGGTGCTAATTGCAAAACTTTAGGCACAGAGGGTGAACAACCTATCTTTATCTACTAAGTCTATCTCCTTCAGTACCTTGAATGTTTCAATCATGTCCCCTCTCAATCTCCTCTGTTCGAGGGAGAAGAGGCCCAGTTTCTCTAATCTTTCGCTGTACAGCAGCTCCTCCAACCCTTAACCATCTTAGTCGCTCTTCTCTAGACCCTTTCGAGTAGTGCCGTGTCCTTCATGTATGGCGACCAGTGCTGTATGCAGTACTCCAGGTGAGGGCGCACCATGGCCCAGTACAGCGGCATGATAACCTCCAAACTGTTCGTGATACCCTTCTTTATCATTCCTAGCATTCTGTTCACCCTTTTTGCTGCCGCCACACATTGCATGGATGGCTTCATCGACTTGTCGATCAGAACTCCTAAGTCCCTTTCCCCGGACATCCTGTATTCATGCATGAGATTTTTGTTACCAACATGCATCACTTTACACTTGTCCACGTTGAACCTCATCTGCCATGTCGATGCCCATTCCTCAAGCTTGATTATGTCACGTTGCAGATCTTCGCAATCCCCCCTGTATCTTCACTACTCTGAATAACTTTGTATCGTCCGCAAATTTAATCACCTCGCTCGTTGTACCTATGTCCAGATCGTTTATAAAGATGTTGAAGAGCACGGGTCCACGTACCGAGCCCTGCGGCATCCCACTGTTGACACTTTTCCAGTCCAAGTATTGTCCATTTACCCCCACTCTCTATTTCCTATGCTCCAGCCAGTTTTTAATCCACATGAGTATTTCACCCTCGATTTCCATGGCTTGCAATTTTCCGAAGAAGTTGTTCATGCGGAACCTTGTTGGAACGCCTTCTGAAAGTCCAGATATACAATGTCGACCGGGTCGCCCTAGTCTATCTACCTGTTCACTCTCTCAAAGATGTGCAGCAAGTTTGTCAAACAAGATCTGCCTTTGCTGAAACCGTGCTGGCTTGTCCTCATCAGACCGTGTCTGTCAAGGTGATCAATGATGTAGTCCTTTATCAGCGCCTCTACCATCTTTCCCGGTACCGAGGTCAGACTCGCCGATCTGTAGTCTCCCCTCTAACCTTTTTTGAAGATCGGCGTGATATTTGCCACCTTCCAGTCCTCCAGAATCTTTCCCGTTTTGATCGACAGATTGGCTATTAGTTGAAGCAATTCAGCTATGGTCCCTTACAGTTCCTTGATGACCCTCAGATGGCTGCCATCCGGTCCCGAGGATTTATCGCTTTTGAGCCTATCAATCTGTCTGCATACCTCTTCAAAACTGACCGTCAATCCTGTCAGTTTCCCGTTTTCACTTCCAGCATATAGCTTGATGGGTTCGGGTATGCTGTGTATATCCTCTTCGGTAAATACAGATGAAAAAAATGTGTTCAGTCTGTCGGCACTCCCTTTTATTCCTTGGTCATCCAACGGTCCCACCGCTTCCTTCGCGGGTCGTTTCCCTTTAATATATCGAAAAAACGGTTTGGAAGTTTTTCGCTTCCTTGGCTATTTTTTCCTCTTAGTCTCTTTTGGCCCCTTTCACTGCCTTATGGCACCTGCGTTGGATGTTGTTTGTGCTTATTCCAGTTTATGTCTGTTTTTTATCTTTTCCATTCCTTAAATGAGGTTTTTTTGTCTCTGATTGCTTCCTTAATCTCTATAGTGAGCCACGCCGGTTCTTTATTCTTTTTCCTATTTGATCCCTTGTTGATACGCGGTATATATAGATTTTGTGCCTCGGTGACTGTATCCTTAAAGAGACCAAGCTTGCTCTATCGTCTTTACAGTGTTTATCTTCTTAATCTTCTTCCCCACTATGCATCTCATCCCTTCGTAATTCCATCATGGCCATCGTTCTGGACCAATGTTTCACCCCTGTTTCCAGGTTGAAGCAGATCATATTGTGATCACTGTTTCCCAGCGTCCCTTCTACTTCTACTTCTTCTTTTATATCCTGTGCCAATCCTCGCAGCCTATTTAGAATTATGTCCAGAATTGCGTTTCCTCTCGTGTTTTCCTTAACAAGTTGTTCCAGAAAGCAATCGCCTACAGTTTCCAGGAACTTGGTCTCTCTAGCACAGCCTGAGGTGCTGAGGTTCCATTATATCCCTGGATAGTTGAAGTCGCCCATGATAACTGCATTGCCTCCCTTGTAGTTGCGTTTAATCTCATCCATCATTTCTTCATCAGTTTCTTCAGACTGCCCTGGGGGTCGGTAATAGATGCCTATCCTCGTTTCCGGTCCATTTGTTCCTGGAATTTTGACCCATAGAGACTCTAACTTATCTGTCTGTTGTGGCATGTTCTCTCTAATAGATTCAATTCCCTCTTTGACGTGTCCCCTTTTTGTGTCACTCTGTCTCTGCTTCAATACCTAGAAGCAACGAATGACTTTCACCTTTCAGATCATCTTTTTCTTTTAACAAATGCAGCTTGGCAAGACAGCATCAAAAGTGACCATTGCCAGATGGATTCGTATGGCTATTTCTTCAGTCTACATTGACTGTGGGAAACAGACTCCAATCTCAGACTGATCCCTACTAGAAGTGTAGCATCTTTATGGGCGGAGATATGGGCAGTTTCTCATAAATAAATTTGTAGGGCAGCTACATGGTCCACTCTTCACAAAGTTTTATAGAGTGGATATAGCAGCGAGAGGAGATACAGAATTTGGGTCCGCAATATTACAGGCAGGTTCATCTATTCTGCCCTAGAATCAGGAGACTGCTTTGGTACATCCAGTGGTTGTAGTAAAGGGGGTGGGGGTGGCTCACCCTGGGCACTGTCTTCACGGGGTGGGGGTGGGGTGCTGACATCTCTTCTCCTTTCTGCCCCCTCTCCTTTCTGACATCACTTCCTGGTCACGGGACCAGGATGTGACATCGGAAGGTTGCTGAGGCCGGCACAAACAGCAAATGAAAGATGCTGCTTGTTCCGGCGAACATTTCAAGAGGTATGCGGGAGCCACTCAACTGGCAGGGAAGATTGGGGGGAGGGGCACACGGTAATACAGGGGGCCACTGCTCCAGGTACCACCCTCCCTCGCTATGCCACTAGGGTATGTTGACTACTTTCAGGACTCATATGCTTTGTGTAACAAAAGGGAATATTAAGTACTTAACATCTATAATCTTTTTTTTTTTTTTTTTCTGTTAACACAGCTTACGAATCCTGACAACCCACCCTTTCAGCCTGTGCATCGCACAAAAATGTATGAAATAGTAACTATCCAAACTGCACCGCTTTACTTAGGGCTCCTTTTACTAAGGTGCGCTAGGGCTTTAACACGTGGAATAGCGCATGCTAAATTGCCGCATGCAAGTTGTACCCCATCTTCTTGCATTCTGTAATTCGCTGATTGTCCAGCCTTCTTCGATGTGAACCGCCTAGAAGTCTTCTCGACTGTGGCAGTATAGAAGAATAAAGTTATTATTATTAATATTGCCAGCATTGAGCTGGCGTTAGTTCTAGAATCGTAGCGTGTGGTAATTTCCTGCGTGCGCTAAAAACGCTAGCGCACCTTAGTAAAAGGAGCCCTTAATGTTACCAGTCAATAATGAGTAACTCACTGGAGAAATTAATTTTCTAAAAATATTGTGGGGGACAAAAAGCCTCAAAACTTTTGGCAAGCAGTAATCGTAACTATAGACTAGCCATCTTTATTCACATCATAAGCATTAAAAAAAAAATTTTCTTTTTTTTATAAAAAAAAGTTTGTGATATTTTGTCCTTGTGCACAGTAGTGGGTTTTTCACCCATTTGAAGATGCTTGAAGTCTCTTTGTGGAGTTTTTTTATGCCTTTGATGTGAATAAAGGCAGTTAGTCTGTTATGAGTTTTACTTGACAAAGGTTTTGAGGCTTTTTGTTCTCCACATTATTTTTTTAGAAAATTGTAATTTCTCCAATGAGTAACTCATTATTGGCTGGCAACATTAAGTAAAGCTATGCAGACTCGCCTGTGTATGCCATGGATCAGAGTTCAGTGTGCACTACTGAAAATTTTATGCTGTCAGTAAAAAAAAAAGAATAGAGTGAAGGGTGAGTATTTCAATGGGAAGGATACTCCGAGCTCCATAAGGTTAATGCATGTTGATGATTTTAGTGGCTGGGTTTTGGTTCATTTACCCTAAGTTCTTTAAGGCATTATTTAATCTTGTTTAATATTTCTTAGAGCAGAACAGAACTGTGTTTGTGGGAGACTCCCTGTACCCCCTCCTTGTTTTCTGTGTTGTAGTGCTGTTTGATTGCTTTGGTACTAACTGAAGGGGGCTCCACAGCACTGGAGAAGGTGGCAGAGCTAGTTCATCCTCTTGGAACTAAATTGAGAGTATGAGATAGTCACTTACTGTCAGGACTCTTATGCTGTGTTAACAGAAAATGATTAGTGAGATAAGTACCTAACCTTCCCTTAGACTACTCTGATTTGTGTGCTAGTCTCTCTCATACATATTCATTGTAGAAATCCTGAAAACCCTATGAGACTTGTTGTGCCCTGAGGGCTGGGTTGAGAAGCCCTGTTTTATATGACTCTTTATAACATTAACATTGAAGTAGAGAGCCAGTGGCTTTAGGCCTTTTACAGACTGGTGCTCACTGCAGCCAGTGACTTCACATCTAACCTTTTTGTTGTTCCTAGACAAATTGGAGTGGCTTACTTGACTGCCACCAGCACTGCTTTGGCTACAGCAGTGGGGCTGAACCTCTACACCAAGGTACTGACTCGAAGCCTTCTAAAGGGCAGTATATCAAACTGAAATAAAGTTGAAGTTAAAGGGTGGGGTCGGAAGTTGTGAAGCTGAGGCAATTAGAGCAACAAGGGGAAATCCTAGCTTTTTATGAGCAGCATGGATAGAAGTAACTGGGCCAAATCAAGGACAACTGGCTTAGTTGCCTGTTCAATGTGAAAAGAGAAGAATGGGGAGTTGAGAGAGGTTTTTTTTGAGTTGTAAAAGCGGGACTTTCACTGCTGTGTAGAGCTACTCATATGTTTTGGGTCTTTTTTTTTTTATGTACACCTCTCCTTCCATATCCACGGTGGTTAGGGGCAGAGCCAGCCCGCAAATATTTAAAAACCGCAAATAATATTCGGGCCGGTTTTGGTAAAGGTATGAGGAGTAGACCAAGTAACTGCTCTACAGATTTCCTTAGCGACTCCTTTAGTGGAGTGTGCTTTCAATGCAATCAGCAGCTGCTTACCGTAGCCCATATATGCAGAGGAAATGGCCATTTTAATCCATCTAGAAATCGAGACACCGGCCTCCCTTTCTTGGTATGACTGGTCAGAACAAAAAGGTGATCCGATACGTGAAATTCATTGGTAACGTCAAGTTACTGAGAAGGGCTCACTTGCCATCCAGCATAGGCAACGCTTTATCCATTTTCTTAAACCACGGACTTTCTGATTAACGTGAAAGGCCAAGCCTACTTTCGGTAAGAAGGATGGAACCGTGCGCAAGGAGATCCCAGCTTCTATAAACTTAAGAACAGGTCCTGCAGGACAGAGCTTGTAACTCGGAAGCTTGGCTCACCGATGTAATTGTCACTAGAAACTTCGTCTTGACTGTAAGATCCAGAAGGAAAGCCCTCCCGTAAGGGCTCATATGGAGCTCTACTGAGACCTTGTAATAAAAGATTCCAGGGAGAGAAAAGGAAATGCCTCGGAGGATGCAACTGAAAGGCCCCTTTAATGCATCGAGGGCTGGTGATCCTCATGGCTCCAGATTGGCCGCGGCACCCATGGTACGTGGATCTAGTCTGGCTACAGAGACCAGAGTCTGAGACTCCTTCTCTATCTGATGCTGTTCTTGCTGGGTCCAAACGCTTTGAGCTTCGGCATGGCCTTAGTACAAAAGGGGTACTTGCAGGTGGTTATAGCCACACTCCTCTCCTTCAATAAACCAGTGACAGTAGCAGCTTATGTGAAAGCCTGGAAATGATTTCAACACTGGTGTTCGGAGCAAAAGATAGAGCCGGTTAGGACTCCGATAGCAGCAATTTTCTTTCTTTCAGGAAGGTCTAGAGAAGGGCTTAGCAGTTAGTTCCTTAAAGATCCAGATAGCCAGTCTATCCTGTTTTCGATCTCATTTTGGAAAGAGGTTCCTTGGCCTTTTACCCAGATATTCCCCAGTTTTTGAAGGGAGCAGTGCATTTGTGTCTACCTGTGTTTCAAACTTGCCTTTCATGGAAACTTGTGTTGAGGCCCCTAATTAAGGCCCCATATGAGCCCTTATATGACGCCACGCTTACAGGCCTCACTGTAAAGACTGTTTTCCTAGTAGCTATTTCAACTAGAAGAATTTCAGAGCTCCAAGCCATGTCATGCAGAGAACCATTCCTCGGAATTGTGGAGGTAGGAGTGTCCCTGCGTACGGTTCCCTCCTTTTCTGCCAAAGGTGGTGTCAGCATTCCATGTGAATCATGAAGTCCAATTGCTGGAATTTTGGGCCACAGGTGTAAAGAAGCAGGACAAAGTACTACCACAGCTAGATGTCAAAAGGGTAAGGAAAGTAAGAAGAAAAGAAGGCCGCTTTGATTCTCAAAAGTATTAGCTGAGAAGGTAAAGGGGGGGAAAAAAAAGGATTTCATAAACTACAAAAGATCACGGAAAGAGGAAGATGGGCAGAAATATCTGGAAAAATTAAGAGTGGCTGGTCAAGTAGTCAGGAAAGCAAAGATGCAAATGGAAGAAAAAATAGCTGAGATGTAAAACGGGGGACAAGACAAAGAGTGAGACAGGCATGTGGGAACTCTTAGGGAGAGTAGGAGACATGGATGCTGCGGATTTGACCTTTATCTGCCTTGATGTTCCTATGTTACACCTTCATTACCTTGAAGTGACAAATGATTTCCAACTTTCAGATCATTTTTGTCCTAATGGGTCTGAGTTGACAAGAAAGACCAGCCTCTAAAGCCTTGATTTTTCCAGATGGATAAGTGTGGCTATTTTCTCTGCTTACATCAGATGTGTAAACTTCCGTCCATTTCCTTGAAAGCACATTCCACCAGAAGTGTGGCTTTGTCATGGGTAGAAGCCAAGACTGTTCTGCCCGATGAGATTGTAGGGCAGCCACATGGTCCACTCTACATACCTTTTCTAAGTTCTAGAGTGGATGTGGCAGCACAAAAGGACTTTTCTCTGTCTTTTTTGGTCCGCAATGCTCACAGCAGACTTTTCTATCCCACCTTAGGCTCGAGGGACTGCTTTGGTACATCCAACAGGTTCAGGACTTGTGTGCTTTTTGCACTGGAACAGAAGATTAGGTTCTTACCTCACTTCTTTCCAGTAGAAAAGCACATGAGTTATGAAGTCTTGCTCTATCAGCGTAGCCTGCTTTTAGCCTCAGACTGGTATATTTATGCAGAGGCTTGTTTAATGGCATGCAAGCAATATGAAGCAATGCAAAGCTTTAGCTTCAGAGGTACAGGAGTATCTATACAGGATTGCTGTTGACAGAGTGTTAATGCTGTTTGCAGTCAGGTAGCTGGTTGTTTTTGTGCCACCTTGTTGATGCTATGTTGCAGTTGTTAATGAGTTGCATTTTCTTGCAGAGAAGATCAAAAGTATTTGATTGGGGAGTTCCCTGGGCCCCTCTTTGTTAATTCTCCTATTTTAGGGGTTATCTCTGCTTTGGTACAAACTGAGGGGAGAGGGCAGTGCCCAATGATGCAGGAAAGTGGAGTTGAAAATATAGATAATGCCTTCTGCAGTCCTTGTGGGTGAAGATGCACTACCCATAGATTCAGGACTCATGCTTTTCTACTGGAAAGAAGATTATTGAGGTAAGAATCTAATCTTCCGTTCTGTAATGGCAACTGGACATCAGATTCTGTTGCTAGAATGCAAGCATAAGTCGCTATTCATGTGCCGACATCTACGTGCACCCACTTATGCCTTGTGAATGCAAATGCCTAAATATGGCACTTTCGCACGTAACAGTATTCTATAAGTTACTTGCTAAGTGATGGACCTGCCAATGCACCTCCCCCAGTTTGTTAAACAACTTATTATACCAACTTTACTGAACAAGTAGGTCAAAGTGGTTCATGCCCACTTGCATTTATATTAGAGAATGACACTTGGACAAATATTCTCTGTCCCCACAGGAACTCAATTTCCCTGTCCTGTCCCCACAAGTTTTGTCCCTGTCCCTGCCCCATTCCTGTAAGCTCTGCCTTAACCGCATAAGCCTCGAACACTTATGATTTTAAAGTGTTTGAAGCTAGTGCAGGTGAGGACAGAGCTTGCAGGAATGGGGCAGGAAAAAAATTTGCCGGGATGGGAAAACGAGTTCCCGTGGGGACGGGGAAAAAATCTGTCCCTGTGTCATTCTCTAATTTACATGCCAAGAGTTGCACACTAAAGTTTTACAGAATACTGCTTAGTACCCAAAACACACTGATTGTGATTGTAATAGTCTTTCATGCTTAAGTGCTAGTATTCTTTGAAGCCTAAATGTAAAACACGGGCAGTGTGTCCCTTTCTGAACATCTCAGTTTTAAGCTCAATAACCTTTGTGAAATGGTGTGCTAATACTGTGAGAATTTTATTTTATTTTTTTTAACTGAGCGTTTGGGCTGCTGCCAGCGAGTATTTTTTCTGTCTTTTAAGATTAATCTCTTCATAAAGGTGATCAATAAACCTTAACAAAGAAAGATAATTGGCACTCTGTAACTAGTAACGGTAGTAATATCTTTAACCCTTTCAGGACCATAAGGATCGTAGGCCAATTTTTGCGGTTTTGACGACATTTTTATGGTAAAAAGGGCTTGCAGATGCCAAAAAATTGATTTTTTTTGTGAAATATCATTATTTTTATTTAAAAAAATCACACTTCTGGCTTATGGACAGTGTGGCAAGTGAATCTTCTCGTCAATCTAGCAACGACGCTAATGAATGAATGTCGGAACCAGTTTGTTTACATAAAGGCAGTATCATATGGAATCCGTACATATCAAATTTAGAACTGTAGACTATCCCAATCAAAATTTATAGGATTTTAAAGTTATGGGACAAATATGTCCCTTGGTCCTGAAAGGGTTAATGCATGACCGTTTTCACCCAATTAACAGCCCTATCCTCTTTCATCTTGCAGAGAGCTCCACCACTGATAGCACGATGGGTTCCTTTTGCTGCCGTTGCCGCTGCTAACTGCGTGAATATTCCCATGATGCGACAACAGTAAGCGCCATTGCCCTGCACACTCTGAAAGGGAAATCAGCGGGGGGGGGGGGTTTCAGCGTTAACTGGAGACAGGAATCTTGGTGCATTCAGCTGGCCATAAGTCATATAGATAGACCGGTTTGGGGTGGAGGGTATTTTTTAAAATGCATAATGGTAAAAGCATTGTATGGTGGAGGGGGCCAAAGCATTTTACTCATCTCAGCTGAATAGATTTTTTAGCCCCCACAGGCTTCTTTGAATCTGCTTTCAATTCTAAACTCCAAACCACCTGCTAAGCACCAATATCTGTCTTATCCTTCCCTCTGTAATTCCCCCACATGATCACTGTGCACAGATGCACCACCTTGTCCAGTTTGTCCGTCTTGACTAGATTGTAAGCTCTTTTGAGCAGGGAATGTCTCTTCTGTGTTTTTGGTTTATAGCGCTGCCTACATCTAGTAGTGCTATAGAGATAATTAGTAGTAGTATGCTCAGATGGACAGCACTTATGCAGTTAAGTGACAGTATTCACCTTGAACCAGATAGGTGAAACCAGAACTATGACTTTGATCCAATTTGTCTGGTTAAGTGCTGAATATTGGCACTTAACTGAATAAGCGTTGACGCCACCCTAGGCAGTTAGACAGGATAGTTAATAGCACAGGCGATTTTTCCAGGCTTTAAATATCAATCCCTAAATTAATATATGGCCAGCAAGACCCTCTGAGATTATAGTTGCAACATATGCAGGAGGCTAAAGCAGAAAGGACAAAACTCGTTTATTTTTTTAACACATGCCACATTAGTGACTCTTATCTGCATCAGGGGCTGGTGGATACCTAGTTCTGGCTGAGGAGTTTGGGGGGAGGGAGGTCCTCAAACTCCAGTCGGAGAGCCCTTGGTCCGGCTTCTGATCTAATTTCCCTCTGCCCTCATATATAAACAATTTTTTTTTAAGCAGACTGAATAACATCTGCCTTGTTGCAAATGGAATGGGCATAGAATATGGGAATGGTTTCAGGTTTATCAACAAACACTTTCACATAGATATAGTGGAAGGCAAAAAACACTACAATATAAGCTTAAAAAGCCTCCACGGGCTTTTTACAACAATATAAGCTTAAAAAGCTTCAGATAAAGCCCTCCCACCGCCACAGCAGTGGCCAAGGTGTTCAGGCGGAGAACCTCATCGGCCTAAAAATCTCCCGTGGAGACCACCGTGGCTCTAATATTGTGTTATAAGTAAATAAATGGTGAAGTTAATGGCTAAATGGTCACACTCTTAAAATTGTAATGACTCAAAAAGTCAACTAAAGTGACTTAAAACTTATCTTTTGTTTGTAAGCTCGGTCGAAACATCAATGAGGGCCAGCATTTCACATAGTGCTGCCTCAGGGTGTATCCTCCGATAAGAACATAAGAAGTTGCCTCCGCTGAGGCAGACCATAGGTCCATCCTGCCCAGAGGTCCGCTCCCGCGGCGGCCCATCAGGCCCATTGCCTGAGTAGTGGTCTATACCTATCTATACCCTTCAATCCCTTTTTCTTATAGGAATCTATCCAAACCTTCTTTGAAACCATTTAATGTTTTCTTGTCTACAACAGCCTCTGGAAGCGCGTTCCATGTATCCACCACCCTCTGAGTGAAAAAGAACTTCCTAGCGTTTGTTCTAAACCTGTCCCCTTTCAATTTCTCCGAGTGCCCCCTTGTACTTGTGGTGCCCCATAATTTGAAAAATCTGTCCCTGTCTACTTTTTCTATGCCCTTCAGGATCTTGAAGGTTTCTATCATGTCTCCTCTAAGTCTCCGCTTTTCCAGGGAGAAAAGTCCCAACTGCTTCAATCTGTCGGTATATGGGAGATTTTCCATTCCCTTTATCAGTTTAGTTGCTCTTCTCTGTACTCCCTCAAATACTGCCATGTCCTTCTTGAGGTACGGCGACCAGTACTGGACACAGTACTCCAGATGCGGCCGCACCATTGCACGATACAGCGGCATGATGACTTCCTTCGTCCTGGTCGCAATACCCTTCTTAATGATATCCAACATTCTGTTTGCTTTCTTTGAGGCTGTGGCGCCGATGCCTTCAGTGTTGCGTCTACCATCACTCCCAGGTCTCTCTCCCAGAGGAGATTATTGCGGAATCGACCGTCCTAGGCTTCAAGAGCAAACTAGATGCATATCTCCTTAAGAGAGGCATATAAAGATATGGTGGACTATAAATTACGCCAGGTGTACACCTGGCAGGGCCTCCGCGTGTGCGGATCGCCGGACTTGATGGACCGAAGGTCTGATCCGGAGATGGCAGTTCTTATGTTCTTAGGTTACTGACCCCTAGTGGTGTTCCCCCCATTTTGTATGTGAACATCGGGTTCTTTTTCCCCACGTGTATGACCTTGCATTTCCCTATGTTGAAGCTCATTTGCCATTTTTCGGCCCACTTTTCCAGCTGCGTTAGATCCTTTTGGAGATCTTTGCAGTCTTCCCTGGTTATACATCATGAGCTAAAAATGAAATAAATCAATAAAGAAAAGTTAAGAATTACCTAAACCTCACCTCCAAATGTATAATAAACACAAAAAACTAACATACCTTTCAAAAACGAACACGCTGAATCGTGTCTCAATGCACAAAAGATGGCAGCTGAGGTTCTCCGCCTGAACACCTTGGCCACTGCTGTGGCAGTGGGAGGGCTTTGTTTGAGGCTTTTTCTCCCCGTGGGGGCTTTTTTATAGTGATTTTTGCCTTCCACTATATCTATGTGAAAGTGTTTGTTTATTGTTGATATATTTTGGATTTTTCTCATATTCTAAGTTTAGATACTAATGGTTTCAGGTTTTACATTTACTCAGTATTTGATGTATAACTGACCTAGAATGTATGAGCATAACTAATATGAAATTATTATGAGTGTTACGAGGAGGGCTACCTCATTTTGATTTTGATTGTGATTCGCCTTGAGTCATGCGATAAAGCAGAATAAAAATCTCCCATGATCTGAATATCAGCTAGATTGTCCTTTTAATATATGGTAATTTCCCCAATGGGAACTCAGCTACTGAGGTTCTTTCTCCTTGCAGATTTTTAGGAACTCCATTCTGTCCCCTCTTGATTCTCCAGACAGGCTCCGTGCTCCCAGAGGGCCTCGTGGCCTGGTATGTCATCCCGTTCTCTCCACTCACTCTCCCCTCACTCTCCCTCACCTTCCCACTTCCCGCTGTGCAGGGGGTCGCTGGGAAGGCTGCCTTCCCAGCAACCCCCTGCACAGCAGGAAGGTGAGAGAGAGTCAGATAAGGTGGGGAAAAGGGGTAATTTGCAGGGCTTCTCAGCTTCCTGGAGTAACGGTGTCTAAAGTAGACTGGGGGGAGGGAGAGAATGCCAGATTGGGAGTGGGGAAAGTAGAGAATGACATCCCTGCAAGTTCTTTCTCTGTCCCATTCCTGCAAGCTCTGCCTTAACCACACAAGTCTTGAACACTTATGATTTTAAAGTGTTCTAGGTTTGTGCAGATGAGAACAGAGCTTAGGCATTGGTGGAATGAGGCATTATGACATCACAATCTGAGCTCTAGAATGTTGCTACTTATGATTTTAAAGTGTTCTAGGCTTGTGCAGAGGACAGAGCTTGCAGGAATGGGACAAGGAACAGAGCTCACGGAAACCGGAGGAGAGGGAGAGAAAGATGGACATTGGGATGGAATTAGGGAAGAGGATAAGGATGGGGAGTGGTGTGGAGGAAGGGGGAAAGATACTGGAAGGGAGGGCAGTTGTGACGAGAAAGGGAGAGATGGGAAATGGGGGGGAGGAAGGGGAAAATATTTGGGGTGGGAGGACATTGCAAAGAGGAGAAGAGATGGTGGACCCAGGTGAGGTGAGTTGGGAAGGGAGAGGGAAAGGCAGCATCTCTTTCCATCCCATTGTTTAGAACAGAAAAAAGAGAGAGTAATGTTGGGACTATGGGGGATTTGGGGGGGGGGAGAGGAGAGATGGACCCATGAAGAGGCAGGAGGGAAGAGATGGGACAGAAAGATGCTTGGGTATGGAAGAAAAGGGACAGGAAGATGTCAGGCAGTGAGAGTGAACGTGAGGTGGGCTACAAGAGTAGAGGAAGGGAGAGGGAATTCTGGAAATGGTGGAACCATGTGAGAGTTCAAGAAGATGAATGAGAGGAGAATAGTAGTTACAGAGGTAGAAACATAATGGGGCGTAGATGGAAGGAAATAGGAGGCTGGGAAAGGAGTGAGATGGGAAATAGAGCTAAGGACAGAGGAGAAGGAAATTGATAAGTAGCTGAAAATTAAAAAGGAGATGGGTGAGAGAGGATAAAATTTGGGAACAGAGGCAGAAAAAAAAGAGAGGAAAGAGCTAAAAGAGAAAAATCTATATTTTAGAAAATAGTCATAGTGAGGGAATGGAACAAGAGAAAAATGGAAAGCAAACACTGGAAAGAGACATACAAGAAAGCAGAAAATAGAAACTAGGACCAAGCTAATGGGGGAAAAACAATGTCCAGGCAACCAAGTGTTTTTATGTTGAATTTATTAATTTGAATATGTTAGCTTTTGGATATGGCAATTGAGAAAAGTAGGGCCAGGTAACGACCTAGTTGTTCACCGCTGCAAGCAACGAGAACTTCAACGTGCTCCTCGTTTTCTTAAAGGAAAAAAGAAATTTGCATGACTCTTTTTTTTTTTTTTTTTTTCTAAACATGATCTGCATTCAAATATTATGACCAGCTTGAAGGCAATGAATGTAAATCAGCCTAGGGAGCAAAGAGGCATCTGTTTATTTATGATCCAGGGTTTTGCACATCCCCAATAAAGGAAGGGAGAGAGGAACTAATAAGGGGAGGGGGGATCTCACACAGCACACGTGGTGGGGGATGGTGCTCAGGCTTGGCGGTCTCCGTTTCTCTGGGTCTTGGTGTTGTGCTGAGGTGACTGCTTTATGCTGGAAGCTTCCAAAAGAGAGTCGGTGAAATCATGGAAGCAGATGTGTTCTTAGGGCTGACTGACAGGATAATTTCATTTGAAAGTCTCTGGAACAGCGGTTCCTAGTTGCTGTGGTCAGAATATCAACTTGCCTGTTTGTCAAATTTGCTTCTTCTCATGATCTTATTCTAAAGGCTTCTTTGTTGTTGCACTTGTCTATTCGATGCCTTAATATTTTTGCCCATTTTCAGACTATCCAGTTATGCCTGACCTGTGTACCTCTCCTCCAAGTCTTTTAAAATGCTCTTCAAACAGAAAAGGCAAGGGAGGTGTCTTTTCAACCAATGATAAGTCTTTCTTGAAAAGGTAATTGTCCCAACAAGAATCCCTGTTTTGGCGTATAAAAAACGCCTTCCTATTTCTATTATTTAATCATTTTTGCTCTATCCGTTTTAAGCATGATATTTTCATTACGCATGGCTTATTTTGGTTTTTACCTGGTTCTCCGTTATGATACTTTCTTTGTATATGCCTTTTAATGTTTCATGACCGACATTGGACACCTCTGGTTTAAGTGGTTTCTGCCTCATGACATCGGCCTCTTATGTTTTATTATATTTTAATATAGTCTAATATATGATTTTAATGCTGGTTTATCCATGTATATGTTTTATGCCTTATGATTCTTAATGGTTTTATATGTGTTACATATCTCTTAATAGTGCCCCCTGAGGAAGGCATTTTTTAATATGCCGAAACAGGGATCCTTGTTGGGACCATTTCAGTAAAGACTATCATTGGTTGAAAAGACACTTCCCTTGCCTTTTCTGTTTCACTGCCTATACGCCAAAGGCGAGGTGTTCTTCTGCTTGCTTGTTTTAAAATGCTCTTGCCATTAAGTCCTGTTGCTGGATCTATACAATTTAACCTTGGTGTGATTTATCTGCATGAGATTCTCAGAACTGACAAACGTTAGCTAACGTTTAATAGGGACCTACATCAACGGGCATGACTGGGGAGGAGATGCTGTCAAAAAGCTTTAAATATTCACCTCAAGTTTCCAAGTTTATTTATAAACTCATAGAATTGTAAAAGGGGGGGGGGGTGTAAATCTTGATATACCGCACATCAAATGACTGAGCAGTTTACAGTAGATAAAACTAAATAATACATTTTAAAAAGTCACATACAGGATTAACAAAAAAACCAATATGATACACAAGGAACATGCAGAAGAACTACAATATGTCAAGGGAAAAGGGTATAAATATAAAATAAACCAATCGTTGTCTAAGCTTAGAATAATCCCATCTTTATTTAAGTCAAAAGGAAGTACGCCTTAATAGAAATAGTTTCTTATTCTTATGTTTCATAAGTGTCTTTGAATAAAAAGATTTTAAGGCTAGATTTAAACCTGGCCAGTGAAGTCTTGAGATGAAGATAGGAAGGCAGAGTATTCCATAATGTAGGGGCTGTAACTGAAAAAATAGATTTGCGAGTGATATTGTAAATAATATGGAAGGGGAGGATCTCTTTATGCTTTTGCTTGGCTTAGCTGTCGGGTTTATTATTTGAAAAACACCTGAGCTAATGATGTGAACTTTGTGAGCTCTTCTTCAGAGGCCTGTTGGAACTTGCTACTAGCTTGCTGAAGACTAAAGTGGAAAGCTCTCAGAGTCTGAACTTTTATATTTTCCCTGTTTTTCATACTTGTGGACAGAACCCATACCCACTCAGAGCTAGGTGCACTAAACAGGATCGGTAAAATCACATGGGTCCACTCCGATCCAATTTTTGGCCAATTCTAAAAGAGCTATTGATGCATAAAAAATTTTGCAAGCAAATGATTCATGCGGCAGTTCATTGCAATCCTTGTATCTCCTGTCTGGTTTGATCACTGTGAAAGCGACTCTCACACATGCAGAAGGAGAAGCCCGAACAGGGGAGAGACAGGGGAAGAAGGCATCCGGTGGCAAGAGTGAGTGGGCATCCCTCCTGCCTTTTTTGGGGGGGAGGGGATGGTTTGGTGGGAGGCTTCTGTTGGCAGGAGGAAGTAGGCATCCCTCCTGCCAATTTTTTCTCGCATGGGGGGGGTCGGCATGGCAGGAGGGAATGGGCATCCCTCCTGCTGATTTCTTACTGGTGCGAGGTGGGGGTTGATCACCCATGCCAGTTCAGGGGGATGTTGGGGAGGTGCCATCAGTGGGGGGGGGAGGGCTTTTTTTTAATGAAACAGATATTGTGCATATGTAACACATGCACAACATCTGTCCACTAAAAAAAGAAAGAAAATAAAAATTTCCTTCTCCGAACAGCTGAGTTTCAGGAGGCTGCTTCGGGACTTCACCTGCCTCTCAGGCTAAACCTCCCCAGCCTCAACTGTGATATTTTGCCATCCGCTTAATTACTGTTATAGCCAGTAGGCCTGTTGTCTTCCTAGGTCTGTGACAGCAAATACAAAAAAAGGGCAGAAAAGAAGTGTGGGACTACAACTCTCAGCCTGCCACTATTTTCCTTGCATGAGATTCTCAGAACTGACACAAAAAATACTGTGGAGTCTGATACTGATTCAGACTTTATTATGTCAAGAAGATAATCCACAACTTTGGAGCAGTGAAAATCATGCACAACTATTAAAAGAATGAAGAGGACTGGACATGGTCCATGTTCCGACCTCAATGTCTTCCTCAGGGGTCAGAGTGGTCTTTTCAAAAGATAAGTGGATGTAGCAACCTATGCCTAATGTAGGTGAATGCTGTTCCTCTAGCGTTCCTATCTTTCAAAAAAAGCACTCGCCTAGGTCAGCTGTAGGTTGCTACATCCACCTATCTTTCAAAGAGACCACTCGGGAACCCTATGGAAGACATTGAGGTCGAAACATGGACCATGCTGGGTCCTCTTCATTCTTTTAAGCAGTGGATCATCGGAGCTGAGAAGAAGTTAGGGAACAAAAGGAAAGAAGAGATGATGAATTTGGAAGATGGGTAGTGGGGTCTTGAAGAATACAGTGATTTGAGATAGGGAAAGAGATTGGAGAGAGAATAAAACAATAATGAGATCAAGTTAAGTTAGAAGGTCCTTTCACATTTGGCAGTTCTAGTCAATACCTTTTATCAAGGCAAGTAACCCCCAGATGCAATGATGCTGAGCTTCCAAGTAGAGAATGGCACGGTGACAAAATTCATCACCGTTCCCGTCCCCGCGGATAACCGTGGGAAACCATCTTCATGTCATTCTTTAAGGAGAGAGGGAAGAATCAGAGTATGAATGGCCACAACCACTGACCCTCAAGCTTTGCTTTGAAGAATGCTGGTGTAGAAGGACTGAGGTTGAAACAGACACTACAGAATGACAGTCTCTGGTATCCAGAGCAGATATTGTGATGTCATAATGCCTCATTCCACCAGTGCCTAAGAGCCAGTCACATCAGTGATGTCACAATGGCTTCATTATCCTTGGCTCACATAAGAATCACAGTATGAATGGCCACAACCACTGACCCGCAAGCTTTGCTTTGAAGAATGCTGGTGTAGAAGGACTGAGGCTGAAATAGACACTAGGAAATGATATGGGTTTATTTCCTGCGGTTATCCGCGGGGACGGGAACGGTGATGAATTTTGTCACCGTGTCATTCTCTACTTCCAAGTAAAACATTAGGGCAAATTCTATAAGAAGCGCCGAATTAGGCACCATTCAGCACGATTCAAGTAAAATTGGGCGCTGTTTAGTGAATCACGTTGAGTGGCACCTATTTTGAAGGCGCCCAATAAATAGGCCAGCTCTAGGCACAACTAAAGGTTAGGCACCCAAGCGGGCGCTTAAGCACACTTAAGAGCAGCGATTCTGTAACAAGACGCTGACACAAAGCCACGCCTAACATGCATAGCGCCTATATTTTTAGAAGCGCCTTGTTACAGAATTGCTCTCTCTTGATAGGTGCCTAAGTTTCAATTAGTGCTGATTTAAAAAGCTTAATTGAGCTCGTTATTCAAGTTAGATGGGCGCCTCCAAAATAGGTGCCTAACATTGGGGCTTTGGTTACAGAATTTGGACCATTGTGACGGGTTTTAAATCTTCACTGCTGTTTTTAGCTAAAAATATTAAAGGCGTCTCCTCTCTCTGTCTTCGTTAACAACTGTCCCATTCTCTCAAGAATTTCTGAAGTGATTCTGCAAACTACCGTATTTTCACTCATATAACGCGCATACATGTATAACACGCATATGCGTATAGCGCGCGGGTCCAAAACATTTCTGTAAAAAAAATTTTATATAGCACGCACATGCGTATACCGCGCGTGCTGCTATTACCTCCTCCCACTCCCGCTTATTCTTCTGGCCTGTGAACCAGCATCCTCCCCCCTGCTCGCGTCACCCCCCCCTCCCCCGCGATCCTACATCCCCCCCAGCACCGCAAAACATCTCCTTACCCGATTGGGCACCGGCACCAGCACCAATGCACAGGACGTGCCAGTGCCCGAAGATCCTCCCTCGTTGTTGCTGGGCTGGGCTGGGCGGTGTGAGGGAGATCCTCCTTCTTCCTTGTGCCGGGCTGGACTGGGCTTTGAGCATTTGCGCATGCTTCTGGTCTCGCTCTCTCCGGCACAAGGAAGAAGGAGGATCTCCCTCACACCGCCCAGCCCAGCCCAGCAACAACGAGGGAGGATCTTCGGGCACTGGCACTGGCACGTCCTGTGCATTAGTGCTGGTGTCGGTGCCCAATCGGGTAAGAGATGTTTTGCGGTGCTGGGGGGGATGTAGGATCGCGGGGGAGGGGGGGTGACGTGAGCGGGGGGGAGGATGCCGGTTCGCAGGGGGGATGCCGGATCGGAATGAAAAAAAAAATTATACAACGCGCTCACACCTATAACGTGCGCGCGTTATACACGTGAAAATACGGTAACCCAGCTTTGTTAGCAGCTTATAAGGATATTCTCACTATTTGACCCCATAACATAAATATCGCTGCCATTTAACATCAGATTTAGCCCAGTCGAAATGTGGCATTTCACCAGTAAAATTGTCACTCTTATCTGACTTCAGTGGATTGGCAGGACTGGAAACAATAGGTACAATGGGATATTTTTATCGTTGTCAAAACACCCATTGGCAAAGGTGAAGAGCTGGAATATTAAACGCAAGACTTGGAAAAATATGTATGTTTTGGATTTTTACACGTTAAAGTAATTACCTTTTTGGGGGTTTTTTTTTTTAGGGAGATTTTGAACGGAATTGCTGTTACAGATGAAAATGACAACAGATTGGGCTACTCCAGAGTAAGCAAAGAAATTGTTATAACCATTAATGAGACATTCTCCTCCTCAATTGAGGGTTTCATTGTAATATCACAATTAAAAAAATAAGGTGAAAAACTATGTAGAGGTTCAAATCTTCCTGATAATCTGTGGCCAAAACTAGGAATTCTGTCCTGTGACTTGCATACCGCCTTTTTTTTTTTTTTTTTTTTGTAGTTTTACAACCACACTCAAAGCAGTTTACATACAGGTACTTAAATCATTTTCCTTCTCTGTCTTAGTGGGCTCACAATCTCTCTAATGTACCTGGGGCAATGGGGAGATTAAGTGACTTGCCCAGGGTCACAAGGAGCAGCGTGGGTTTGAACCCACAACCTCAGGGTGCTGAGGCTGTAGCTTTAACCACTGCACCACTCTAGAAATAACAATGTAGCAAAAGTGAGCCAAGTCCAGGGCAATCAAGCTATTGCGACATCACTGATGAGGTTGGCTCTTAGGCATTGGTGGAATGAGGCATTATGATGTCACAATACCAGCTTTGGTTATCAGAGCCTGAAACCTCTCACCATTTATTCAATTTTCTATGCTGTTCTCCCAGGGAAGTTCAGAACACTTTAAATTAATTCTTTCAAGCATTTGTCCCTGTCTGTCCTGGTGGGCTCACAATCTATCTAATGTACCTGGGGCAATGGGGGGATTAAGTGACTTGCCCAGGGTCACAAGGAGCAGCGTGGGTTTGAACCCACAACCTCAGGGTGCTGAGGCTGTAGATTTAACCACTGCGCTACTCTATAAATAACAATGTATCAAAAGTCTAGGGCAATCGAGCCATTGTGAGCCTGCCAGGACAGACGGAAAAATGCTTGAGTACCTGAACAAATTCAAGTAAACATTCTGAGCTTCCCTGGGAGAATGGTATAGAAAACAGAATGAATTAAATAAATAAATGGCCGCTTTATGAGACTCAAATCCAACTAAGTAATCAATGACCACTTTATTGTAGGGATATAACCAATAAGACAGAGCCAGCCACACATCCAAAATTGCCCAGCTCTCCAAAGCCATT
This sequence comes from Geotrypetes seraphini, assembly GCF_902459505.1. Lineage (NCBI taxonomy): Eukaryota > Metazoa > Chordata > Amphibia > Gymnophiona > Dermophiidae > Geotrypetes > Geotrypetes seraphini. Next base: position 294,333,163 of record NC_047087.1, read on the forward strand.
ATTGCTCCGCTCCACAACACAGCGATCAACCACCCTTTCAGGAAATACTTCTTCACCGAAAGGGTGGTTGATCGCTGGAATAATCTTGCGCTACAGGTAATTGAGGCCAGCAGCGTGCCTGATTTTAAGACAAAATTGGATCGTCACTTGGGATCTCTTCACAGGGAAAGGTAGGGGAGGGTTATTGGGGTGGGCAGACTGGATGGGCCGTGGCCCTTATCTGCCGTCTGTTTCTATGTTTCTAATTGAAGATAATCTTTAATCGTGTGATGTTTTCTTGTATTTAGAAAGCTGCAGTCAAGGGCATTGCCCAAGTCGTCATCTCTCGAATTGCCATGGCTGCCCCGGGAATGAGTAAGTATCTCGGTGATATTTGGCTTATTAAATGGTGCTGGAGCCTGAGAAGCAGGTATCGGACTGTCCACAGCTGATCTTAGGAATCCCCTATAGAACGGGCAGGGCCAGTGTTTGAACTAGCTAGGGACCTGGCCAAAAATTTGGGAAGGAGTCCCAAAGCGCACTAGCGGGATTTTTATTTCTCCAGTACCAGACAGTGGCTTGGGGTCCTCCCAGTAACTAAGGATGCATTTTCCACCCACAATAATGGTCTTGTCTATAAACCTTCTGTTCCCCAGGCTCTGAGCACCCGACGTACCTATTTTGCCAAAGACCAAACCCATAGGGACTGGTTTTATCTTATAGCCAATAGCTTTTTCCAAGAACTGAAATGTTTCTGTCCAGTATGACTGGGCAACCCCATAATGCATAAAAGATGTTACCTTCTCCTTGATAGAGCATTTTATTATAAAACATAGGCTCCACCCGTAGGAAGCCAATGCAGCAACTACAGCATGAGTGAGTTATACTCGTGTAGCTCGGTCCCTCTAAGGAGGCAGGTTGCAGTATTTTGAAGTGGTGGAAGGGTAATACTCGAAGAAGCCAAACCAAACAGAACCGAGTTACAGTAGAATAATAGTGACAAGCCTTAAATGCACCATTTAAATGTACAATCCAAAAATCAGAAAACTTCAAAAACGACTGTGGTAGGCATAGTGGCTAAAGCTTAAATGGTTTATGCACCATCATCTTGATGTGAGGGCGAAAAGCTAACTTGGGGCTCCTAAACGGTGTACCTCTGATGAAATTGTAATTTTCTGACTATCCATAATAAATTCAGACACATTTTGATCACTAAATTGAAAATAAAATCATTTTTCCTACCTTGTCTGGTGATTTCATGAGTCTCTGGTTGCACATTCTTCTTCTGACTGTGCATCCAATATTTCTTCCCTTCTTTCAGCCTATTGTATGCTTCCTCTCCTCCAGACATTATTCCCTCCCCTTTCTTTCTCTCTTTCTTTCTTTCTCTCTCTCTCTCTCTCTCTCCCTGCCCCTCTTCTGTCTTTCTGTCTGGCTCCCTGTCCCCCCCTTTCTTTTTTTCTGTTTCCCTTCTTTCTGTCTCCCTGCCTACCCCCTTTCTTTCTTTCTCCCTGCCCTCCCCCAAGCCACTGCCGCCACCATCGGGGAACAGGCCCCCAAGCCACTGCTGTCCCAAGCTCTCCCTGCTTCCCGACGCAGAAGCGTCAGGCTGACCAGCATTCCTCTCCCCAATGTCAATTCTGACGTCAGAGAGGAAGTTACAGACCAGCCAGCAGTGATTGGCTGGCCCGGAATATCCTCATTGATGTCGGGGAGAGGAAGGCTGATCGGCCCTGAGCTTCTGCATCTTGTTTACGGCGTCGGAATGCAGGTAATAATAATAACAACATAATAATAACTTTATTTTTGTATACCTCAGTACCATAACAGTTCAGAGCGGTTAACAGAGTAAGAGACTGTACATATACAGTGATGTTACAAATAAGTCAGTCAGCATAGCTTAGCGAGTAGGGAGTGGTCAGGGAATCCGGAGGTATGTCGGAGATACAAGGCAGGGTTACAAGGCGGGGGGGAGGAGTCAGAGGAATTTGTCAAAGAGATAGGATTTGATTGATTTCCTGAAAGTTTGGTGGGAGGGTGAGCTAGAGATGAAAGTGGTAAGACATTTATTCCATTTGCCTGCTTGGAATGCCAGGGATCTATCGAGGAACCTCTTGTAAGGCACAGCCCTTTAGGGAGGGGAAGGTAAACAGGTGGGTATTACGAGTGCGGGCGAGGCCTGAACGATCAAAGTGATCCGATAGGTAGATTGGAGATGAGCCTGTTAAGGTTTTGAAGCAGAGGCAAGCAAATTTGAAGATGATCCTTGCCTCCATCGGCAGCCAGTGTAGTTTTTTGTAATAAGGGCTTACATGATCTGATTTTTTGAGGTTGTAGATGAGGCACACTGCAGCATTCTGAATGATTCTTAGGCGTTTTGATGTTTTTTTTTAAAGGATCCTAGGTATATAATATTGCAGTAGTTCAGGATGCTTAAGATTAGTGATTGGACCAGAAGTCGGAAGGAGAGGAAGTCGAAATAGTGTTTGATGGTGCGAAGTCAAAGTCAAGCAGTGGTCCAGGATGACTCCAAGGATTGTGATAGTGGGGTTAATTGGGTAGTCTAACCTGTTTAATTTCAAGGAGGTATTTGTTAGCTTGTTGGTGGGATCTTGAGTAAGAGAGGTTATGGGAATGATAATAGTGATGTCATCCGCGTATATATATGATTTCAGTTTTAGGTCAGATAACATATGACCCAACAAAGCCATGTAGACATTGAATAGAGAAGGGGATAGAGGGGAGCCCTGAGGTACTCCGCAGGAATTGTGCCAGGACTGGGAGAAGGTTCCGAAAAGTGAACTTGGTAAGTGCAGTTTTTTTAGGAAGCCTGTGAACCAATTTAGTACCTGTTGAGTCTATCACGGAGCCTGGGATGGGCTCCACGATTGACTTGCGTTGCCTTCACGATCTACTGGTCGATCGCGATCAACCTTTTGGGCACCCCTGCCCTAGTCTTTGTAAATCTTGATGCAGTAAAAAATTGAATCACTTGTACCCATTCTACACCACTCAGAATTTTGTAGACTCAATCATATCTCCCCTCAGCCGTCTCTTTTCCAAGCTGAAGAGCCCTAATCTTTTTAGTCTTTCCTCCTACGAGAGGAGTTCCATCCCATTTATCATTGGCCACAATGACACACAGATCTTTTTCTTGAGTGCTGATCCCAAAGATGGACCCTAGCATTCGGTAACAATGATTTGGATTATTCTTCCCAATGTGCATCACTTTGCATTTGTCCACATTAAATTTCATCTGCCAATTGAATGCCCAGTCTTCCAATTTCCTAAGGTCTTCCTGCCGTTTTTCACAGTCCACATACATTTTAACAACTTTGAACAGTTTAGTGTCATCTTCAAATTTAATTACCTCGCTCGTCGTTCCAGTAAGTTAAATCTAAACTAAACTAAATCTTGGGTTTATATACCGCATCATCTCCGCAGATGGAGCTCGACACGGTTTACAAGGTTAGGGAAGGAACGGAACTCCAGTGGAATTATATAAGTAAGAGAGAAGAGAGGTTAGGTGTGAGAGTGCCAGGAAAGGGACGGGGTTACGTTTTGGAGAAGAGCCAGGTCTTCAGAAGCTTACGGAATAGTAGAAGGGGGCTCAAATTGCGGAGAGGGGAAGGGAGACTGTTCCAGAGCTGAGTGATTCTGAAAGGGAGGGAAGAGCCAAGTTTACCAACAAGGGAGATGCCTTTTAAGGAGGGGTAGGATAGTTTTAATTTTTGCGTGGATCTAGTGGAGGTTGGATTTGAGGAATTCCAGGATAGAGGGATAAAAGGAGGAAGGATACCATGGAGGATCTTGAAGGTTAGGCAGGCACATTTAAATAATTAATAAGTTAATCAGTCCCAGTACAGATTCCTTCAGCACACAGATATTTACCCTCCTTCATTGAGAAAAATGGCCATTTAACCCTACCCTTTGTTTTCTGTCCAATAACCAATTCTTAATCCACAATTCAACATTGCCTCTTATCCCATGACTCTTTAATTTTCTCAGGAGCCTCTCGTGAGGAACTTTGTCAAAAGCTTTCTGGAAATCTAGATACACTGCATCAACCGGCCCACCTTTAGCCACATGTTTATTCACACCTTCAAAGTTCATTGCTCCAATGTACTGATTTGCAGTTTTCATGTATTTTGAAGTGAATTTGTATTGTTTGATTTAGTTATGTATGTCCATTGTAATTCACATTTTCTATAAGGCAAAGTAGAAATAATAAACCATAAATGTTAAGGAATTATTTTAAGATTAAAGACAAACTCCCGATTCTATATACTGTGCCCAAAGTTGGGCGCATAAATTTGTTCACGTTGCAAATTTGCATGCAACGGCGCCATTTAGAGACTCGTGCCTCTGGCAAAGACGGGCACCAGAAATGTAGGCCGGGGTTTCAAGGTCTAAGTTCCCGGCACCTACCTTTGAGGTGAATCGCACCGACGTAGGCACTTTACGGGACCAAAACACCGCTTTTGGCATTAGCCACGCCTACAGTGGTGTTAGGTACCGTAGAGCGCCTACGTAGATGTGATTCTTTTATGGGCCAGCATTTTTCACTTGGGCGCCTACAGGTGCCTTAAATTAAGGTACAGTTTATAGACTATGGGCCTAAGTGCCAAATTTTTTTCAGCAAAATATATAGAATTTTCCTCAAAGGGTGTATGGGATGGAAAATAGGACAGGAAACTCAGAAGAGACTTCAAGTCCTTTTTAATCTGACCTGGAGCCTCTCTCTATTGAATATTGCAGATGCAAGAAAACATTAATTATAACTCACAAGTATATTTTCTAGGGTCCAACGCAGCTAGCCGTTTTACTGCATGCTAATATTTAGTGCACGCTAAAACGGCTTAGTAAAAGGACCCGTATATATTTGCCAACTAGTTATACACTTCTCCCTCGTCATTTGTGGGGCATACGGACAGAGCCGGACCGCGAATGCCGAAAAAACCGCGATTATCCGGCTCTGACCCACCCCCACCTCCCTGCCACCTTCCCGGCCTTACCTGGTGGTCTAGAGGGCTTTCGGGGCAGGAGCGATCTTCCTACGCTCCTGCCCCGTGCAGATCGCCATGAGGAAATGGCTGTAGGGAGTTCCCGTCGTAGTCTCGAGAGACTACGGATAAGGTTTATATGTCTTACTTGTCCTTGGAGAACTACGTTCTTTTTTTAGTCACATGTTGTAGAAAGATAACGTTTCTTGTAACTTTGTGTTTAAGAAATCTAGAAACACCTTGAAAGGTGGATGCGGTTTCTTTACTCTTTTTAAAGACAGATTATACACTCAAAACATCAAACTACCTGTAAATGACCTGGTGGCTCTTTTCTGGTCATTCGTCCTTTGGAATTCTCAGGGGAAAAAATAGAGGTTAACATTTGCTGCTTAAAGATATCAGGATAAATTATGTCGGGCCCCTGAACACAGTCGTAGCTTTATCCATGAAATGTTAGGACCGCTGTTTCTGTGGTCAGACTTAAATAGATAAGTTATGTGAGTAGCAACTGAATATTGCTGCCTTTGGCCTAACTTTTTACCCCTTTCTTGGAACGCTGCAGTCTGCAAATTAATTGAATACAATTATTTCTTTGGACATAGCTCGCACCATTTTCAGTAGTAGCTCAAAGTGAGTTTGGGCTGTAAATTGACTTTATATTGTGACCACTTCACTGTTTGTCCAGCTCCTTCCGTTGTAAACTGCCTTGAATTATCATGGCTTATATTTGATAACAATGTAGTGTAAACTCTTCGCTGATTGTCCAGCACATCTTGTTGTAAACCGCCTCGAACTTTCATTGCTTTGGCGGTACATAAGAATAAAATTATTATTAATTTATCCATTACTGCTGTTTACGATTTCTATAGCACTGCTAAATGTACACAGCTGACTTTTAAACCAAACCACCTCTGTAGCCAGCACTCGAGGCTGATCACATAAGTCTTTGAAAACCATAGTAACATAGTAGATGACAGCAGATAAAGACCCGAATGGTCCATCCAGTCTGCCCAACCTGATTCAATTTAAATTTTAAAATTTTTTTTCTTAGATATTTCTGGGCAAGAATCCAAAGCTCTACCCAGTACTGTGCTTGGGTTCCAACCAGTGTTCCCGCTAAGCTGCGCTGGCGTGCGCTGGCGCACAAAATATTACATCGCAGCGCACAAGTTTCTCGTCACAGCGCACGGCGTACGGCAGATGGCAGGGCGGCGAGAGGAGAATCGGGCGAGTTGGCTCATAACTTGCTGGCGCCCGATATTTTTAGCTCACAGCGAAAAAAAGTTTGCTCACAACACCCGCCCGCTTAGAGGGAGCACTGGTTCCAACTGCCGAAATCTCCATTAAAACATACTCCAGCCCATCTACACCCTCCCAGCCACTGAAGCCCTCCCCAGCCCATCCCCCACCAAACGGCCATACATAGACACAGACCGTGCAAGTCTGCCCAGTACTGGCCTTAGTTCAATATTTAATATTATTTTCTGATTCTAGATCCTCTGTGTTCATCCCACATTTTTAAAACATTTTATTTATACAGTTTAGAACCACCTGTAAATCAGATTCAAGTGAGTTAAGTTACTGTATTGTAGTTTTTAAATAAGCGGTTGACCTTGGGCGTCACTGATTTCCAGGAAGGGCTGGAGGGCATAGGTACCATGTTTCTCCGAAAATAAGTCAGTGTCTTGTATAAATTTTGGATCCAAAAACCACACTAGGTCTTATTTTGGAGGATGTCTTATTTTTTCATGTAAACAATCATCTTTCTCTTCCTCTCCTCTACCCCAATTCTTCCTCTTTCTTTTCTTCCACCTTCCCTCCCCCAAGTGCAGCATCATTCCTCCCCTCTAACCCATCCCCTTGTGCAGCAGAACCCCACCAACCCTCCCACCGTGAGACTGACATACCTCCGCTCCGAGGCCTCCTAAAGCAGCAGGGATGGGGGTTGCTGAATTGACGAGTTCAATTTTTTCAGCAAATCAGGCAGCACTAGTGTCAGGGATGGAGTCAGGGAGTGTCGGGAACATTCAGGGGGGGTGGTTCGGGGGTCGATCTTAACTAGGGCTCATTTTTGGGATGGGGCTTATATTAGGAGCATCTTTAAAAATCATGCTAGGGCTTATTTTTAGGATAGGTCTTATTTTCGGGGGAACGGAGTAGTTGGTTTACTGTGAATGTACACTTGTTCAATTTGAGTGGGCCCAATATGCTGGAAGGGAGGAGTGTGTGTGTGAATATGAATCTGTTCTTGATAGTGTGCGAGTGTGTCATTGGTGTTCCAACCAGTTCTGGCATGTTCTGTCTTGTTAAAGTAAATTGAAACACTGCCTCTCTTCAGAGGAGAGTGGGATAAAAATGGATTCAGTTGTACATGTCCATGTTAATTGGCCTTTACACAATATTTTGTGAGGCAGAATTTATTTTTTTTTTAATAAGAGTTCTTAGTAATCTTTATTTTATTTTTTTATAAGAGTTCTTAGTAATCTTTATATTTTTTCTTTTCTTTTCAAATAGTTCTTCTACCAATTCTTATGGAAAAACTTGAGAAATTTCCTTTTATGAAAGTAAGTACATGGTTTAGTTTTGTTTAACAATTTTAAAAAATATGTATGCAATTTAAAACAATAGTAGGTTGTTTTTGTTTTTTTTAAGGACAGATCACTTTTTTATAAGTCACTTTTTTTTATTGTAACAAAAATGTGGACATTAGACAGACCAACGTGTGCGTCACAGATTATAGTCATGGTAAACCAAACAAGAGGCCAAGGTCTGGAGACCAAGAAGCGGATCCAAAGATGTCGAAGAATTGTGGTTTGTTCATCACAGTCATCTGAGAGAGAGTAGATGCTGCTGCTCTTTGGAAGAGTTTCTTTAATTGTGCTCATTTTCTGCTTATAGAGGAAGGTGTGCTGAAGTTTCTATTAAATCAATTTACACAGGCTAAATTCCTTTAGAAAATGCAGTTCGAAATTGTAACACTAAGCCAGTGGTGTAGGAAGAGGGAAGCCGGGGGGAGGGGGGCTGCCTGCCCCGGGCGCTGACACCCGTCCTCTGCCCCCACGCCCCTTCCCTCTTACCTCTTTAATGTTCACAGCACAAGAGGCAAACCCCAACCTGCTGCTCACACCAGCATCTGATTTTCCTCTGACATCACTTCCTGAACCCACACCTAGCAAGTAACGTCGGAGGAAGAGCCAACGCTGGCATGAGCAGCTGCTCGCACCGGGAACATTTAAAGTGGTGCGGGGAAGGGGCGCGTGCATGTGGCAGGAGGGGAAGGAGCAAATGGGGGTGGGGGGGCGCCACCCACCCTCGCTATGCCACTGCACCCAGCAAACAATCTTAAAACACAACTCATTCTACTAGCAGCAAACATGAGTAACAGAGGATTTGGTAAGAGCGGATAGTGTAGTTGATTTTAAGAAAGGTTTGGACAAGTTCCTGGAGGAAAAATCCATAGTCTGTTATTGAGAAAGACATGGGGGAAGCCACTGCTTGCCCTGGATCGGTAGCATGGAATATTGCTACTCTCTGGGTTTTGGCCAGGTACTAGTGACCTGGATTGGCCACCATGAGAACAGACTACTGGGCTTGATGGACCATTGGTCTGACCCAAAAGGCTCTTCTTATGTTCTTATCTGCAGTGAACTATTAGAAGTGCAATATACATAGTTATGCACTCATAGCCACAATTATCATAGGTCTGTAACTTTTTTTATTTTATTTTTTTTTAATGCATTGTTTTGTTTCTGCAATAAAATTCTTATTCAAGCTGTTATCTTCTTTTCTTTGAATAAGAACGAACAGCTTTATTGCAAAAACAAAACCATGCATTAAAAAAATGATGGGAGACCTCTGGTGACAATTGTGGCATGGCTCTTAGTGCATAATCATATTGCGCTCTTTAGAGTTAACTTCAGATGGTCTCTGTTATTCATGTTTCTTGCTGGTAGAATGATTTGTGTTTATGCCTTTTGGACCTGATTCTCTATAGGACGCTGATCTCGGCCGCCAGTTGCTTGTCAGTCGCGCATCGGCGTCCTTTGGAGAATCACAGCCAGGTTTCCTGACAGATGCCTTTAAATGTAGGCCAGCATTTTATAGGCCTACATTTAAGGCGTCTGCCTCGTGCTGACGGAGACACGTAGGGACGCTTACCAATGCTCAAGGCCACTTCCGTGGGAGACCAAGCCATGCCTTGGGCATCCTTAAGTGCCTCTACATGTCTCCGAGATGCACGACAGATGCCTGCAAGCATCCTTCTTCGTCAAAGTTTGGGTTTTGGGTTGTTTGTTGGGTTTTTTTGGGGGTGGGGGTTTAGAAAATGTGCATCCCGATTGGCTGCCAGTCGGCAGTAGGACACCTACCACTGCCTAAAATCGGGATGTATGGTTAGAGAATCGGGCCCTTTGTGTGCTTTAAGTTTGTTTGCTGGGTGTTACAATTCTGAAGTCGTAACCCCTGAAACAGCCTTAGGGCGAAGCGTGTCCAAGTTGGGTGACTATAATTAATTAAACCACAATTCTTTGATGTCCTGCTGCTTGTTTTTCCTGCTGTTCACAGATTATAGTTGTATGATTTTTAACAGTGAACCATTCCCCAGATTCTGTATAGGTTACTCACCTAATTCCTATGAGCGTTGGAGCTGAAACCACCATGGCCGGCGCTAAAAACCATGCTACAGTTTGTAAAAGGGGGGAAAATGTGAAAAAATGTTGGCTTGCAACACTATTGGTACTACTGGAAAACAAATAGTTTTCCCTTTAGATAAAGTCCTTTTTTTTTTTTTCTTTTTGTTTTCATATAATACATTGATTCCTAAAGCTCCTCTCCAGGCAGACCCCCTGAGTGGCCCTAATAAACTTCAAAAATTAGAGAATGACACGGGGACAAATTTTCCCCGTCCCTGCAGGATCTCAGTATCCCCGCCCAATTCTTCAAGCTGTGTCCTCGTCTGCACAAGCCTCAAACACTTTAAAATCATAAGTGTTTGAGGCTTGTTTGGTTAAGGCAGAGCTAGCGAGGATGGGAATTTTGAGATCCTTTGGGGATGGGGACAAATTTTGTCACACTACACACTATAAACTCGGGATCAGGGTCAGTAAACTCACTAATCTACTCTATATCACAACCCCATATGGAAACCTCATATCTACCCTACAACACTAGAAGGCTTTACTCCCACACACCATTGGGCCACCGGAACTGTGGTCATTGCTCTGTGTGCTCTTTAATCAAGTTTCAAGTTTAATATATATTTGATTGATCGCTTTATCGGTTTCAAAGCGATTTACACATGATTAAAATTACAATATAAAAGAAGCTTTAAAAATAATTAAGAACAAACAAACAGACATGGACAGTTACGAGATAAACTGGAAACATTAGGATAAGTAGGGGGAAAAATTACAATATATTTGAGCAGAATGGGAAACATATAAAGGAAAACACATATGGATGGGATAAGAGAGAGGATAATTGAAAAAATGTTATAGAAAAGAGAATAGAATTGGTTCCAAGACTTGTAAAAAATATATTAAATGAGACCAAATAGTATTAAATAACAAAGGCGTCGTTAAATAAGAAAGTTTTTAGTTTACTTTTAAATTTTTCTAAGTTGAGTTCTTCACGTAGATAATTGGGGAGAGAATTCCAGGTTTGGGGAGCTGTGACTGAGAAGATATACTGCCGACGCGAATCAGATCAGTTTGTGCATCTCAAGACGGGTAAAGTATATAAATTGCGAGGTTCCACTTCATGTTTAACAGAGGGGGTGGTTTATGTCATCATCTGCCCCTGTCTTAAGATCTATGTGGGACATACTTACCGACAGTTTAAAACTAGAGTGATTGAACACAGATCTTGTGTCAACACTCGGCGTCTGGAGGAACCGTTGGTGATGCACTGCTTGGAGGCTGATCACGAGTTCGGTGTGCTGCGATGCCTAGTGATTGAGCATATTGCTTATCCTGCCCGTCGGGGTGATTGGAGACGATTGCTCCGACAGAAAGAGCAGAAATGGATTTTCATGTTGCGGTCCGTTCAACCTGACGGACTGAGTGCCCGGATTGAATGGGTGGCCTTTTTCGGGTCCTGAATGATTCTGATTGGTGGATGAAGATTGGGGGTGGAGCCTATGAGAGATTTTCAGCCGGTGACTGTGGGGTGTTCTTGCGCCAGTATCAATTTGTGAAGTGGAACGAGAGCCTGAAGAGTGTGTTGGGTCTGGAAATTGTGTTTGAGAAACAGTGAAATTGATACCCCTGACGCAGCAAATGATGCGAAACGGAGGGTTCCCCGTTGGGTTTGTGGCTGTAAGGCACAGGAGGTGAAGTGCTGGACTGAGAACATCCTGGAAGCCAATAGCAGCTAAGTCGTTTTTCATTCCGTCTTCTCTGCAAGATCCTGGACTGTAATGCTGTAGTGCTCATTTGTTCACATCATCACGATTTTGGGCTGTGAGGCCTGGCGTGCTGTTTGATATCACTCTGTAGGCTATTATAGTGCTTTTCTCCATATTTTGTTGGGTATGCAGGAGTGATTTTCTGAAGAAGTGGAGTTTTTTGCCAGATGAAGCAGAACTGAGGCTTTTTCTCCACTTCTTTTTTTTCTTTTTTCTTCCTGCTATTTATATGCGGTGTGATTGGAGTTTTTGTGTGGGAGTAAGGCCTTCTAATGTTGTAGGGTTGATATCAGGTTTCCATATGGGGTTGTGATATAGAGTAGATTAGTGACAAATTTTGTCCCCATGTCATAGAGGTCTCACAAATGGAAGGCTGCCAACTCCAAAGTGTATTTTAGTGGGGAGATGGCATGGGTAAACCTATACCCATATAATATTGCAGGCTAATTACTCCACCACTAAGGGCTAGATTCACTAAGGATACCAATCGTGTCCCGACCACTTTGCGCCCCCCCTCCCCCCGTATTTCCTCCGACCCGATTCACTAACCTCATGGCCGATCATCCTCTGATCTGATTCATGCATGCAAATGAGGGGAAACGGCATGTAAAGTAGGTAGGCAGCAATTCACTAACAAAAAACTGGAACACCAACTGGGCTGGCCGATCAAGAAACAAGTGACTGCTGGGGGACCAGTCACTCATGTCCTGTCTAAAGTTCTAAAGTTTTCTAAAGTTTATTAGGATTATCGCATCGCCTGCTCTCTGCCCTGATTGCCGCCCTGCTTCTGCCCTGACTCTCCTTGCCTTCCCCGCAGTGCGAGCCCATGGTTTTAACCCACAAGTGGGTTAAAACCATGGGCTCGCGAAGTTAAAAAAAAAAAAAAAAAAAGGTCGCTGCTCAGTAAGCATGTGCAGACTATCTACAAATGGTCTGCGCAAGCGTCAGGATCACTATTTAGCAATCCGTACAGTCGGTTGAGGGCGTGATTCTGATGTCCCCATTTGCATGAGGATGCTTCGTGAATCAGCCCCCCAGCCACGGATTGGACCCGGATCAGATTGGTAGGGAAGTTTAATGAATCTGGCCCTAAGTGGTTAAATGTACATGAATGCATACTTTGACCCATAAGGAAAGTGGACGGAATTTGATCAGGAGAGGGAAATTTAGACACAGAGATTGGATAACACTGGCCAACACTCATTTTGGTGCCCCAAATGTTAGACATGTTTCTGGGTATATTTGACCTGCTGATTCCAAAAAATGGCACAAGTGTTCTCCTTATAAATACTTTATTATTTCACAGCTCTAGTTCATCTACTACATGTAATTAAAATTCATTCCATTCATGAATAGGTTTTCTCCTATCAGCTCTAGCTTTTGAGATACAGAACATGTGCCATATACCACTCTTCACTCTACTCACCCATTAAAAAATCAGGACATTTTAATGTAGTGTTTTTAAATTAATATCTTAAGCATGAAGGAAGCATATTAAAAATGAAAGGAAAAAGTGTATAACGTGAAAATCTACTTATTTCATACCGAAAGTACAAGTTTATGATACACACTTTCCAGTCATTTGACACACAAGAAGCTCCTTTTGCAAGACTTCCGAGAGTGGGATCTGCCAGGACAATCCTGCTTAAGATTCCAACAATAGTCTGCCATCATGTGTGCGTCCCATCTTCCTTGGTATTTGGCTTCCATTGTTTTTATGTCTTGGTGAAATCTTTCACCTTGCCCTTTGCTTAAGTCACCAAGGTTCTCTGGAAAGCGATCTGGGTGACTGTGCCACTCATGTTACAGCCAAGCCTGATGAAATGAAAGAGCATATTCTCTACTGATTGTGTGTAGTTGTTTGCCTTCTTGTTGCCAAGAAAGTTTTTCACAACAAGAACAAATGAAGACCAAGCACATGATTCAATTTTATTCATTGATGCTCTGAAATATGGATCATTTTATAAGTTGTCTGATCTGTGGACCATCAAATTCCTGCCTTCAATTTTTCCATGGTAAGTCCAGGTAACATATTCGCTATGGGGCTCATAATTGAAAGAGAAAAACGTCCAAAAACCGGCCTAAGTCGGCACTTGGACGAACATTTCTCAAAAACGTCCAAGTGCCGATAATAAAACCGGGTTTTGGACGTATTTCTAAATGACCCAGGCCTTCATAGTGCCACTGAACGACCAAAGCTAAATGGGCGTTTTGGGAGGCGTGTCGAGGGCGGGAGTTGGGCGGGACGTGGGCCAACGTAGACTTAGTCGTACAGCATGTATAACCGAAAGTTTTACAACAGAGCCTAGACGGAACTTGGACGTTGTGACTTAGATCATGTAAAACATGGTCTAAATCACAAAAACCCACCTAAAGTCACTAGATAAGCACTGAAAACACATAAAACAGACCCCTAGTGACCCCCCCCCACCCCCATAAGAGTTTTAATCACAACTTTAAAATTCAACCTCCAGACCATCATCACCTGGCCGCCTGGCATAGGAAAGCCTAGTCCAGCACAGAGGCAGCTTAAGTCCACTTGGGGGTGGGTTAGGGACTCATGGAAAGGAGGACCCATGCCCATAAGCCCCTGTAATCACTGCATTGATACTTAAACATGAGCACTGCCCTATACACCCCCAAAACCCTTTTGTAGTGGCATATAAGTGGCTCCTGCAGCCATAAGGGCTATTGGGGTGGTAGATAAGTGGGTCTAGGGGATTCTGGAGGTGGTTTGGGGGGGCCACCATGACCTATAAGGGAGCTGTAGTGAGGAGAAGACATGGCACCCTTATTGTGAAGTTCACAGCAGTGCCCTGTAAGGTACTCCACTATTTAGGTGGCATGTCTGGGTGTGCAGTCCATCATTTTGCAGACCCCTTCCACATCCAACAGGGCTTGTTCTAGGCGTTTTGGACTTAGACGAAAAGTTGGACGGAAATGTGGTATAAAGATGAACGATTTAGTGACTTGGACGATCAAATCGGCAGGACGTATAATTAGACGACTTTTGAAACGAAAAATGTGTCTTAAGCTGTTTTTTTACTTTGGACGACTTGTGAGATGGACGTAAACGGACTTAGACGTCCTTTCGATTATGCCCCTCCATGTATTCAATGCACGAACTGTCTTTATTCAAAGCCTTTACAAAATATTCCATCAGGCCTAACTTTATATGTAGTGGTGGCAGTGTGATTCTATCTCGTGCTGCCAAAGGTTCATTGATTACATTTTGTCCTCCAATCACCATATATTCCCTCAGAGGCCAATTTTTTTTGCTCAATGTTCATGTTTGACTTTATTATTCCAAAGGCATAGAAAGAAAGGATACTTTGTTGACCAAGAAAATAATGAACCATCTTCAAATCTACACAAATCGCCCATCAATGATCTTGGCACTTTATCTTTTCCAAGACTAAAGAGATGGCCTTGTACTCTTCTTTCATCCTGGTGGAGAGACCGATTGGAAAAGAAACATAAATTCAACCATATCTAAGAAACTAGAACTGATGCAGTCTATCCAATGTAATTTTATGAATCAGTGCCCCAAATAACCCCAGGAACAGGTCAAGAAACCCAAGGCACCAATAAAATTTTATTTATTTTTTATTGGCCTGTGTAATCAATCGGACCCAACCCACACTTCTGTGACTGCTTCAATACAGACACACAATTATGCAGGTATTCCTATTCTGTTCGCTGAGAGGAAGGACGTGCATCAAAAAGAATGCAGATTGTCCTGTGAACCCTTGAGAAAGGCACTGTGGTGACAAAACAGGTCCTGTTGGGCTATCTGAAAATCTTCATAATTAATAAGTTAAGGAACTTTTCCTGCCATTTAAGAAAAATAAGACAGAATAATTAAACAGAAAAAGGCAGTATTGAAATTTTCAGCATTTGGAGGAGGAGAAAGCTGTCAGTCTTGGCATGGGGTAATTACACTTAAATCCAAGTGGGTTTCTGAGACCCTTAACCTCCTTTCTCATTCTGCATATCGTCTACAGTGGGATTTTTTTTGTATATTTGGGTTGTTTCCTGAAGATCTCATATACCATCTCTTTTTGATTCTCAAGAGAGAGACTTGCCCAAAGTCACAAGTAGTATTCCCTCTAAAGCTTGGCAGGTGCATGCAATTTTTTTTTTCTTGTGAGCGACAAGTTCTAAAAAAAATTATTTTCATGTGAGAAACAAGTTCTAAAAACCAGATTTACAAGTATTTTTGTGAGCGATGCTCCTAGAATATATGAGCAATTGCTCAAGCGCGCTGCTTAGAAAGAATATAGGTCACAAGGCTCTTCCTGTTCTCATTATTAGCTGCCTCGTACCACTTAGCAGGAGTTGATCGGCATCAGAGTGGAATCACGTTCACTCTTTCATACTGAGAACATACACAGCTGCATTTCTATTTTCTCTATACTGTGTGTACTACCTCTGAGGCACATTTAGGACTGACTCCCGTCACGGTGGAAATTGACATGCAGACACCTCTGCATTGTGGTTTAATACAGTGTTCTTCAACCTTTTGACACCTATGGACCAGCGGAAATAAAATTATTATTTTGTGGACCGGCACTGGTTCATGAACCGGCAGTTGAAGAACACTCGGTTAAGTCCAGACCCCGCCCATACCCATTGAAGCTAGCAGCTGTAGCAGGAAGTATTCATATAATTGAAGAACTATTAAAAGAAGGGATTCTAGAGGAATGTACATCTTCCTGGAATACCCCTTTTGATTCCCATACAGAAATCAAATGGCTCATATAGAATAGTGCATGATTTAAGGGGCTTGAATAAATTAATAAAGCCTGAGTATCCTGTCGTTGAAAATCCTGTAACAATACTGACCATCTCCACCCCAGACCCTGCCCCCATAATAGTACTAAAGAATAAAGTTATTATAAAGTTATTACTAATTATAACACCATTTTTTCCATTCATTTTTCATATATATACACACATACACAATATAATCTTATTAACAACACATAATGGTTAACCACAAAATTAAACTACACAAAGCACACTGTATGCTTCTCAATATTCATTCCTACCAGAACACAGATAACCCCATGCAAATACGGGACCAAAAACTAAAAGTACTAATATATGCAAACAAACCCTAAGATGCAAGACTCTGCAAGCAGTACAACCCCAGAGGAAAAGAAACAAATGCATTTCTTCCTGAACAGACAGCAGATGTAAATCAGTCACTAAATTAAAAAATAAAATCATTCCCCCTACCATTGTTGTCTCCCTCCCTCCATGCTGTGCCTTGCCTTCTGGCCTGCCCCCCAGTGTTATTTTCAGGCTGGCTCCATCTTCTTCAATGCTGCAATGCACAAAGCAGTGGGCAGCGGCTCCTCACACGTCCCGCATCTCATCTGGAAGCCTTCCATCTGACATTGCGATATCAGAGAGACGGCTTCCGATTCAGGCGCAGGTTGCGCATAGGAGCCTCTGCCCACGGCTTTGTGCACTGCAGCACTGAGGAAGAGGAAGCTGGCCCGGAGACAACGCTGCATCGATCGTACCGTGGACCGGCGGCTGAAGAGCACTGGGGCCCGATGCACGTGCAGGCCCAGCGGACCGGCAGGAAATTTCTGTGGACCGGCAACAGTCCACGGACCGGCGGTTGAAGAACAATGGTCTAATATATAGCTTTAATATATGGCTTTATTTGTACAAATTACTACCTTGTTCCTTGGTTTTCACCACTAGAGGGTAGTCTTTGCATGCTTTTTCCTGGCTACTATGTTCTTATCCTTTTGACAAAGCTTCACCACATACTTCATCATTCTCACATGCTCAGAATTTTCTGGCATTGAAAGCATTTTCAAATCCAAATTTGTCACCAGACTTCATAAATGTGTCCCTACCATGAATGAAACTATCAACGCCACAGAAGCAGAGAATCTATCTAGCCATCATGTCCATTCTCCTTTCCTGACGCAGTATCAAGGATCCCAATTCATCTGCTGCAGCTAGCAGTTGGAAGAATTAAAAATGAGTTTTGCAGTAAATTATGTTTGAAGTATGAATGATGGACAGGCTGGAGTTCTTAGGTCACTGTTCTTCAGTGCATGGCCCGGGGGTCAATGGTGGCCCCCATTGTCTGTGTTGGTTTTTTTCTGCTATTTTGCCTCTCTACCCAGGCTCTGGACTGATAGAAGAAAGTGGGATGGGGAAAGAGCCACATGCTTGACGGATAAGGCATTTCTGAATAGACAGGATGCATATGAAAATGTTTACAACCTTGAAGATACCTCCCAATAAAGATTGAAGGTGGGATGTTGGGGGTGGATACCATTGATGCATACCGTCGGCAATGTCGTTGTTCCACGTGGGAAGGTATATGGCAGCTCTCCTTCAGATCATTAGAATCCAAAGTGCCCCACAGCTTAAAAATGAATGAAGACCAGATGGTTCATGGGAATGTATTTTGTTTTTATTGTAAACCCACTTTGTCAAAAATTTTGTAAAGCGGTATAGAAAGTTGTTTAATAAACACATATATGGCACTGTGAGGTGTGAACAATGCTATATATCTAATCTGTTATTTATGCATCGTGCTATATTTATAAAGGTTCAAGGCAACTTACAGCAAGAAATGGAGAATACATTAGATCATAATCTACAAAATCCAAGATGTTTTCAGTGGCTGGAATGTTACTTTGGAATAAGCTATCGGGACATCTAAGATTAAGCACCGACTGCTTTAGTTTCAAAAAGCTGTTGAAAACCAAGCTATCTGTGGACACCTATTTGTAGAACCAACCAGCCTACATTATAATACATTTCTTGGAAAATGTAACGTCCATCTTGGCTCTGTTCGTTCGAGTCAATAAGTTGATTTTAAGTGCCTTTGTTATTAATTGCCTGGAGGATACTATGGGCTGGGTATTGTCTGTCTGTTGGGCGTGAATGGTATTGCAACGTCCGTATTCTAGTTTTAGAATTGTAATTCTGTCTCCTATTTTATAATTATGTATGTTCATCTTTATGGAAACCACTTTGTTTAAAGGTGGTATATAGATTTTTTTTTTAAATAAACAACAGAATCAAAAGGAGGTCATTGCAATGGGGCTATTGGGGATATTAAAAGAAGACAGTACATTAGACACTACATATAAAAGTTCTGAAATCTAAGGAGGCATTACAGTGTAAGACAATTAAGACCTTGGGTTACTTAGTTCTGTGAGTTGGACTGAGTTTGTTGGAATGGCGCAAGGTGTCGAAAAAGAGGGTCTTTAGTTTCTTCCGAAATGCGGTATCATTAGGTTCTGTCCTGACAGGTTCGGTGAGGTCGTTCCAGGTTTTCACTCCCAAGAATGTGAGCTTAAGATGAGGCCGCCCCTATTCTGTGATGCTACAATCTAGACAGGACATTGAGAGCATTTTTTTCTTGTTGTTATAGCAGAGGAAAGGTCTCTGACCTCCAGAGTAAATGAGAAGACCAGTGGCTATGCTGTGCTTCTAATGGAGTTAAGTTCCTGTGGTAGAATGTAGCCAATTTTCTCCTTTTTCCTCCCATAGGTGTTGATTAGGTGGCAGCCCCTTCCCCCCCTCTCTCTCCTCACTATTAATATGACTTGCTGCTGCTTTAGCTCCTCCAAAATGAACAATTATACACTTGTGCTTTCTTCTTTTTATCTTTCTTCCTCTTATTTTAACAATTAGGTCACGGTAGAATCAGTAGAGGAAAGGTAGGTTGGTTTTAACCCTTGCTTCACCACTGCTAAAGAGCCTCATCTTTCCTTAATTCTGTTGGCTATTTGTGCCTCGCCGCCATTTGCAGCGGGAGGCTTGCCATGCATCCGCACAAGGGATGTGAACATGTTGGTTCACATTCAGTTCTTTATTGCACATTTAACTTGAATTATTTTACACTACATTTTTTTAAGGTTCATTAATTAATGCACATTATGTCGGGGCTAAATTCCAATGAAACGACTAAGATATTGGGGACCAGCTTCGAAGAAGCAGTTCGGGGGCTGGCGGCAGGAGAGAGTGGGCATCCCTCCTATCGCGGACATTGTCGGGTGAGAGTTTGGGGATGGCAGCGAGAGGGAGGGGGCATCCCTCCTGCCAGCTGACTTTGTGGGGGGGGGGTGCAACTTCCCTACCGCAGCCACTCAGCTGATCGCAGCAGTGAGATTTCTTTGCTGCGATCAACATAGTGGCCATGTCTATTTGAAATGGAGACCAGTTTTTTGTTGGCCTACATTTCAGGCACCCATCGCAGCCCTAGGGAGATGCGAAGGGCCACTTAAGCTCACCCAAGGTCACTTCTGGGCGAAACTATGCCCAGCCTGGGGCGAGCTTAAGCATCTCTCTCAATTGTGACAGATGGCCTTGGTGGGGTGTCTTTTTTTTTTTTAAACGTGTGTCCTGATTGGTTGGTTAGACAGCAGTAGGAAGCCTACTGCCACCTACAGTCTGGACGCTGTTTATATAATTTGGCCCTTATAGTGTGTTGTATTATTTTACAGTATGTGCTACTGGATTTTGAATTTAGATGTTTGTTTTGGGTTTTTTTTATTAAAAACTTTCTATAATGCATAACAGCCTAAAAAAGGATCCAAGCGGTGTACAATATATAGTACACATTCATCAACAAAGGAACGCCATTTAAAAATAGGATAGAAAAGAAAATCAAAAGTTAAAAATACTAAGCAATCAACATCTCCATAATAATAATTCTAATAGCAATTCTAATAAAAACAAACAATTAAATCTCAATAAACCATAATTAATACATACAGTTAAAAAAAAATTTCTGTATCAAAAATCATTATATAAATACAGATTACAGTCCAAACTCATTTATTTAATTTGAGAAAGCCAATGGAAAAAAATGCGCTTTTAGGTGTCTTTTAAAATTTATGTATGATTCTTTTTTTCTCAAATCTATGGGAAAATTATTCCATAACCGTGGAACTAGATAAAAGAATGAACAATCTCTAGTTGACGCAAGATGTGCCTTCGAGAACATAAGAATTGCTGCTGTTGGGTCAGACCAGCGGTCTATCATGCCCAGCAGTCCGCTCACGCGGCGGCCCTCTGGTCAAAGACCAGCACCCTAACTAAGACTAGCCCTACCAGCGCACGTTCTTGTTCAGCAGGAACTTGTCTAACTTTGTCTTGAATCCTTGGAGGGTGTTTTCCCCTATGACAGACTCCGGAAGAGCGTTCCAGTTTTCCACTCTGGGTGAAGAAGAACTTCCTTACATTCCTACGGAATCTATCCCCTTTCAACTTTAAAGAGTGCCCTCTCGTTCTCACTACCCTGGAGAGGGTGAACAACCTATCTTTATCTACTAAGTCGATCCCCTTCAGTACCTTGAATGTTTCAATCATGTCCCCTCTCAATCTCCTCTGTTCGAGGGAGAAAAGGCCCAGTTTCTCTAATCGTTCGCTGTACGGCAACTCCTCCAACCCCTTAACCATCTTGGTCGCTCTTCTCTGGACCCTTTCGAGTAGTACCATATCCTTCTTCATGTATGGCGACCAGTGCTGTACGCAGTACTCCAGGTGAGGGCGCACCATGGCCCGGTACAGCGGCATGATAACCGATCTGTTCGTGATCCTCTTCTTTATCATTCTTAGCATTCTGTTCGCCCTTTTTCGCCGCCGCCACACATTGCTTAAACGGCTTAATCGACTTGTCAATCAGAACTCCCAAGTCCCTTTCCTGGGAGGTCTCTCCAAGTACTGCCCAAGACATCCTGTATTCATGAGATTTTTGTTACCGACATGCATCACTTTACACTTATCCACGTTGAATCTCATCTGCCATGTTGATGCCCATTCCTCGAGCCTGATTATGTCGTGTTGCCGATATGAGGAACGACTACCTTATTGTCATTCAAAGATCATAGTAAACGTCTTGGGGCATAAAATTAACACTAAGGGCACCTTTTACTAAGCTGCGCTAGCGGTTTTAGTGCACGCTAGATGCTAATGCCACCATTGAGCTGGTGTTCTTGGCACGTAGGGCAGGGTTAGCGCACGCAGCAATGTAGAGCGCGCTAAAAATGCTAGCGCACCTTGTAAAAGGAGCCCTAAGTTAGAAAGATAAGAAAGCTGTAGCTGAAATAATGCTCTATGTGCCAACATCAAGATCTTAAATTTGATCCTAAATTCCATTGGTAACCAATGGAATTTTAGATACAGAAGTGTCACATGATCACAAATGGCTTAATAATCTAATCGCAGTGTTTTGCACTGTTTGTAAACGTTTCAACTGTCCCATCCCAATACCTGCATATACTAAATTACCATAGTCTAACTTTGACAATACAAAGGCATGAATTAACGTATGCAATGATTTCTCATCTAAAAAATCCTTAATAGCTCTAAGCCAGGGGTCTCAAAGTCCCTCCTTGAGGGCCGCAATCCAGTCAGGTTTTCAGGATTTCCCCAATGAATATGCATGAGATCTATGTACATGCACTGCTTTCAATGCATATTCATTGGGGAAATCCTAAAAACCCGACTGGATTGCGGCCCTCAAGGAGGGACTTTGAGATCCCTGCTCTAAGCTGTCTTAATGCCCCAAATCCTTTTGCAACAACGGTTGAAACCTGCTCCTCAAAAGTTAGATGATAATTGATCATAATCCCCAAGTACCTGAAGCTATTTACTAGTTTTATATTATGATTATTCAAAGAAATATCTGTTTGAGGTGTTGTCTTATCTCCTGAGGTACAACATGCTATAGTCTTAGACATATTTAAAATCAATTTATGTTCACTCAGCCATTCTTCTATTCTATTTAAGCCAACTATAAGAGGATCTAAATCTAAAGTTGCAGGTGATAGTCTATAGACTAATAAGATGTCGTCTGCATAAATATATGTACTGATTCCTAGTTCCTGAATTTGTCATGCCAAGGGACTTGGAAAGATAACTAAACTAAACCTTGGGTTTGTATACCGCGCCATCTCCGCGAGCGTAGAGCTCGGCACGGTTTACAGAGTTAAGATAGAAAGGAACTACAATGAAGGGTTATTGGAGAGGAACTAAGAAAATAGAGAGGGACAAGGGTACCAGAGAGTGGGAAGTGATTAGATTGTTTGCAGAAGGATTGGAGGGAGCTTGAATTTCTGAGCAGGGATGTGAGGTTGTTCCAGAGTTCTGTGATTCTAAAGGGGAGGGATGTTCCAAGTTTTCCTGCGCGGGATATTCCTTTTGTAGAGAGGAATGATAGTTTCAGTTTTTGGGAGGGTCTGGTGGAGTTGGGGTTTGAGGAGTTCCAAAAGATTGGGATGACGGGAAGAAGATGCCATGTAGAATCTTGAAGGCTAAGCAGGCACATTTAAAGAGGACTTTGGAGTGTACTGGAAGCCAGTGAAGCTTGGACAGGAGTGGGGAGACGTGATCGAACTTGCCTTTTGCAAAAATAAGCTTAGCCGCAGCATTCTGATTTAGCTGAAGTCTATGGAGGTTTTTCTTAGTTAGGCTTATATAGATGGAGTTGCAGTAGCTCATGACAAGTTACATTCAGGTACTGTAGTTATATCCCCGTCCCTGTAGAGCTTACAATTTAAGTTTTGTACCTGATTCCATGCAGGGTTAAGTAACTTATCCAAGATTTCAGGGAGCAGCAGTGGCTGCCCTGGTTCTCAGCCTGCAGCTGTATTAGGTACTGCTAATACACATATTATCTGTATTACCTAATCTTTGGTAATTCAACTGCTTATTAAAGTCTAGCTGAGTTGGAGCCTGGTGGCTATTGGCAACCTACCAAAAACATGAATAGGTAAATTATTTTTAAAAGCTTTACTTGAAAATGGTGCAGAAATATACAAGATAAAATATACAATAACACAAAAACACAGTATATAATGTGACATGGGCCGTGTTTCGGTCGTGAAAACGACCTTCTTCCGGGGTCCGGTCCTGCTATGAGCCACAAGCTTAAAAATGCGAAACAACACAACAAAATACTTGTCGTGTACACAGTAATTTGTTGCTTTGTTTCACATTTTTAAGCTTGTGGCTCATAGCAGGACCAGACCCCAGAAGAAGGTATTTTTCATGACCGGAAACACGGCCCATGTCGGGCTGCCACATTATATACTGTGCTATTGTATATTTCTGCACCATTTTTCAAATAAAGCTTTTAACAAAATCATCAGTTCCACATTTTTTTTGCCTTCTTTGCTTCTGTGGAACTATTTCGGTGGACTTTTTTTTGTTTTGTTTTTCCTAACTTACATAGTAACATTAGTAAATGATGGCAGATAAGATCTGAATTTCATGATTTTTTTTTTTTGTTCTTTTTGTTTCTTCTGGGCCACAAACCTTAGAAGTCCACCCAGTACTGTCCTTAGGTTCCAACTACTGGAGTTGCTGTTGAAGCTTACTCCAGCCTATCCAAACCATCTCCTCGGCAGGATTCAGACTGTGAAAGTTTGCCCATTCATATTCTAGTTAGAGATCCTCTGTGTTCATCCCACACTTTTTAAAATTCTGTCACCGTTTTTCTCTCCACCACATTCCTCGGGAGGGCGTTCCAGGCATCCAACACTTCCTAACATTGCTCCTAAGTCTACCACCTCTCAACCTCAAATTATGTCCTCTAGTTTTACCAATTTCCTTTCTCTGGAAAAGATTTAGTCCTATATTAATACCTTTTAAATATTTATATCGTATCTCCCCTGTCCCTCTCCTCAAGAGTATACATATTCAAGTTTCAAGTTTATTGACTTTTAATATACCGACCATCAACAAGTATCTGGCCGGTTTACAATAAAATATTTAAAAAGAGGTAAAGATAATAAATATTTAAAAAAGATAATAAAAGTGTACATTAAGGACATTAACTGGACGGACTTGAAAGTAAGGGTAAGAGGGAAAAGTTACATAATTAGAAGAAGAAGGAAAAGAGGGAATAGGATAAAACATATAGGGTGGGGTCGCTTTATAAAAGCAGTTGGTTGAGTAAAAAAGAGATGCTCTAAGCACAGGTAAAAGCGTCACGAAATAAAAAAGTCTTCAGGCTTATCTTGAATTTATCAAGTTGTTGTTCGAATCGGAGTTGATGTGGCAGAGCATTCCACAATGTTGGGGCGACTACTGCGAAATTTATTTTCCTGGTGTAAAAGAAATCTTTTATAGAAGGAATTAAAAAGAGCTTCTGATCTGCTGACCTCAGTGTGCGTGTTGGGCATTGAGGGTTGAGAAGCCTATCAAGATATGAAGGCTGGTGAGAAAGTTTTATTTTAAAGGTCAGTAGGATAGTTTTATAAGTAATGCGATGTGTAATAGGAAGCCAATGTGCTTCTTTCAAAAGAGGGGTAACATGATCATATTTTCCTATTTTGTATATGAGTTTTATTGCCGTATTTTGGATTAATTGTAAGCGTCGGATTTCTTTTGGGGGGAGTCCGCTGTAGTTTTATTTTTGTTTCCATTTTTATAGGAAAGGATTTAATAAAAATCTTTCCTGATAAAGTCTCGCT
This sequence comes from Geotrypetes seraphini, assembly GCF_902459505.1. Taxonomy (NCBI): domain Eukaryota; kingdom Metazoa; phylum Chordata; class Amphibia; order Gymnophiona; family Dermophiidae; genus Geotrypetes; species Geotrypetes seraphini. The sequence continues at coordinate 294,358,014 of NC_047087.1, forward strand.
GTTTTTAATAGGAAGTAGAAGGCCGCAGGATTTGTCGATGTTGAGGGAGAGTTTATTTGTGTAAAGCCAGTCATTTATTGCGTTTGACCCCGAAAATGATGAAGAAATTACAACAATTAATACTAAACTGGACACAATAAAAAATTGGCTTAGCCTTAATAAATTATCACTAAATATACAAAAAACTCGAACCATGTTTTTCACTGGAAAAAAAACATTATTCCAAGATCTTCATTTGTACTCGATAACATCCCTCTCGAATCAGTACCTATGCTAAAAATTTTAGGCGTAATTATTGACGCTAATCTATCTTTTCATAATCACATTAGTCAAATAGTCAAATCTTGTTTCTATAAACTTCGCCTGATACAGTCCATCTCATCATTTCTAGAACCTAAATCCGTTAATATACTTATCCACTCTATGATCATATCCAAACTAGATTATTGTAATTCTTTGTTAATCAATATATCACAAAAAGAAAAAAGAAGACTTCAGATAATCCAAAATACTGCAATAAAACTCATCCATAAAGCAAAAAAATATGACCACGTTACACCGCTATTGATCAAGTCCCATTGGCTACCTATTAGCCACCGAATCACTTTTAAGATATTATTTTTGGTATTTAAAGTACTATCTTTCAATGAACCTCAATTCATGTCTAGAATGATCATTCCTTATTATGCCCCTCGTTCTCTTCGTTCATCATCACAAGACCTATTAACTGTTCCTTCCTTAAAAATTGTGGGTACAAGGAGAAATGAAATGTTTTCTGTTATAGCTCCACAAACCTGGAACGCTTTGCCACTTTACATCACGAAAGAAAAAGATCTTATCTCTTTTAAAAAACTTTTAAAAACTTTTTTATTTAATGATGCTTTTATTAATTAAACTATTAAGCAAATGCAGACTCTCAATTTTTTTTCCCTCCTTCCCCATGTTCTTACCTCTTATGTTTTTCTGCCTGAGAAAATTGTAACTTTATCCTCCTTTCCGTCTATATCATGTTTGTCACTAAGTCACATGTATAAAGAAATTTATAATGCGTTATAAGTATATTAACTTTTTACTTGTGTCTTAATAGTGTTTGTCCTCTAAAATGTTGTTTTTAAAATTGCTTGTTTTCTAAAAAAGTTGTTTTTTTAAATTGTTCATCGCTTAGAATGTTTTGTATAGGCGATTCATCAAATAATAATAAACTTGAAACTTGTTGATATCTTTTATTTCTGAGATGTTTGAAGTATTGACAGGGTGAAGTAATTGTATGTCATCCGCATAGGCAAAGATCGTGAATCCAATTGACTGTGCCAGTGTAAGAAGAGGTGACAGAAAGATGTTGAATAACAGTGGGGATAGAATAGAACCTTGCGGGACACCGTAGGTTTGTGGTATAGATGGAGAAATTTCAGCTCTTCTAGTCTCTCCATGAAACTGTTTACTTGGAGAACAGCAAATTTTGTTTTGACAGGAGCCTGAGGACTTACTAGGATAGGTCTTCATAGGCACTCGGCCCACACCACTGAGTGGGCATTTACCAAGTCTTTCTGGATACTTGGAGCTAGATCAGGGGTGGGCAACTCCGGTCCTCAAGGGCTGGAATCTAATCGGATTTTCAGGATTTCCCCAATGAATATGCATGAGATCTATTTGCACGCACTGCTTTCAATGCATATTCATTGGGGAAATCCTGAAAACCTGATTGGATTCCAGCCCTCGAGGACCAGAGTTGCCCAAGTCTGAGCTAGATGCACTAAACAGGGGTGTTATGACCATGTGGGTCCACTTTGATTTTTGGCCGATTCCAAAAGAGCTATTGATGCACAAAAAGGTTTGCATGCAAATGATTTGATCAGAGATTTATCAAAATCCCTGTCTCCCCTGTCCGTTCGATCACTGTGAGAGCATAAGAACATAAGAATTGCCTCTGTCGGGTCAGACCGGAGGTCCATCGTGCCCAGCAGTCCGCTCACGCGGCGGCCCCTCAGGTTCAGGACCTGATAGTGCTCCTACCCTAAAACTCACATACGCTTTTCGCTTTTGTCCTGTAGAATAACCTTCTATCTATACCCTGCAATCCCCTTCGCTTCCAGGAAGTCATCCAGTCCCTTTTTGAAACCCAGTATTGTACTCTGTCCTATTACCTCATTTGGAAGCGTGTTCCAGGTGTCCACCACCCTCTGAGTGAAGAAAAACTTCCTTGCATTCGTTTTGAATCTGTCCCCTCTCAGTTTTTCTGAATGACCTCTTGTTTTTGTTGTCCCCGCTAGTCTGAAGAATCTGTCCCTCTCCACCCTCTCTATGCCTTTCATGATTTTATACGTCTGTATCATGTCTCCTCTCAGTCTCTGCTTTTCCAGGGTAAAGAGCCCCAGTTTGTCTAACCTTTCAGCATATGAAAGGTTCTCCATTCCTTTTATCATCCTAGTTGCTCTCCTCTGGACCCTCTCAAGTATCGCCATGTCTTTCTTAAGGTACGGTGACCAGTATTGGACATAGTATTCCAGATGTGGTCGCACCATTGCTCGATACAATGGCAGGATAACCTCCTTCGTTCTGGTAGTGATACCTTTTTTGATAATGCCCAGCATTCTGTTCGCTTTCTTTGAGGCCGCTGCACATTGCGCCGCTGGCTTCATTGTTGTATCCACCAATACCCCCAGGTCTTTTTCTAGGGTGCCTTTCCCCATCACCCTTCCTCCCATCGTATAGCTGTACATGGGGGTTCCCTTTCCCCATGTGCAAGACCTTACATTTCTCCACATTGAAGCTCATCTGCCATCTTTTTGCCCACTCACACAGTTTGTTCAGGTCGCTCTGCAGTTCTTTGCATTCCTCAACAGTTTTGACCCTGTTGGAGAGTTTTGTATCGTCCGCGAACTTGATAACTTCGCACTTCGTGCCCGTTTCCAGATCGTTAATGAATATATTGAACAGCAGCGGTCCCAGCACTGACCCCTGCGACTCTCACACATGCACAGAACCGGCAGTGGATGCCCCGAAGTAGCCTCCTGCCACTCAGCTGTCTGGGACAGGAAACCTTTTTTTTTGTATCAATGGGACAGGTAAGTGACTGGTCTTGACCAGTCACTTTTTTTTGGATCGCTAAAAGAGAGAACTTTTTTTGTGTGTCAGGAAGCCATGTTAGAGCATCAGTTGCTTTGCTAGTTTACATGGCATTTCAAAATTAATTAGCTTATTTGCTTGGCTGAATCAGAGAATGAGCGATCCTGCTGAAAACCATGCAGTGAGACATTTCTGCATCGGATCAGCAAATCCAATCTTAGCGACAATCATTTGAGGATCGCTGACTTTAGGGCATCTGGGCCCAGGAGCTGGGCTGAAGCTTCAGTGGGGGGAGGGGGGAAAAGAGTGTGGCGCAGTGATTAAAGCTACAGTCTCAGCACCCTGAGGTTGTGGGTTCAAACCCACGCTGCTCCTTGTGACCCTGGGCAAGTCATTTAATCCCCCCATTGCTCCATTAGATAGATTGTGAGCCCACCAGGACAGACGGGGGAAAATGCTTGAGTACCTGAATAAAGTCATGTAAACGTTCTGAGCTCTCTTGGGAGAACGGTATAGAAAATTGAATGAATGAATGAAACGTATAAGGGAATTGGAGAGGGTACTGGTATATTGTAGGGGTTCGGAAGAGGGTGACAAGATGCAGGATGGGATTGAGATGGCTGAAGGAGAGTGAGGTGATCGAAGGGGATGCTAAGTGATCTAAGAGGAAGGTGATCACAGTGAAGGGAGGATCTGAGGGTAGCAGAAAGAAGGTGAAGTAGGTGAAGAGATTGGAGTAGATGGTGTGGGGAAAGTCTGGTTCAGGTAGTGAGTTAAAGAATTTGGGTCAGAAGATGTGTGAGAATGGATTCTCCTTTCCTTCTAATCCTGAATTTCGACCTTCCCTGTTCACTTTGGGGGGTTTTCTCCATTTGATCCTTACACCTCCCTTCTCTCTCTCTCTCTCCTTCATTCCCTTTGTGCTTGGATCACCTATCCTTCTTTGAGATCATTTTAACAATTATTTATTTAGAAACATTTATTAACCACTTATCAAACCTTCTAAGCAGGGTATAGAGGAACGCTCATAATACAATATAATATCATAATGCAATACAAATATTGCCCTTCTCTCTTTCCAGTACTATCACCATGATCCCTCCCTTACACACACACTTAAAAAGCACCAAATAAACCACTGGATATACATATATCAGAAAATAATTTTGTATAAAGTAGAGTTCAAATTGAAATTACTTAGTATACAGGTCCATTGTAATTTATACTAGAGAATCTAATCTAATCTTCCATTTGTGAGTCGCAACAGGCTCAAGGCAACAGATCAAAGAGGAAGGGGAAAGAAGAAGGGGAAGAGGACATGGAGAGATAAGAGGAGGGACTTAGACGTAGGGGATGCTATACAGAAACTAAGATAGATAGTTATCAAAAAGGTGAGTCTTCAGGTTTTTTCTGAATCTAATGTAGTTTGTCTCTTTCCTGATAGCATCTGGTAGGTCATTCCAGATTTTTACACCCAGATAGGTTAGCACAGAGTGTAAAATTTGTTTGAAGTGGAGGTATTTTGTAGATGGTAGGTTTAGTTGGACTCTTAAGGATTCTTTTTGATGTCATCCAAACATTAGAGAATCATTGAATGAGAGGGGCTGCTGAGCTTCCGTATAGGATCTGGTGTAGGATACATGACAATTTGAAGATTATTCAGGATGATATTGGGAGCCAATGTAGTTGCCTGATGAAGGTTGTGATTGACACGGGGACAAATTTTTTCCCCGTTCCCGCAGGAGCTCATTTTCCCGTCATGTCCCCGCAAGTTCTTTTCCTGTCCCTGCAAGTTAAATTCTCATCCACACAAGCCTCAAACGCTTTAAAATCATAAGTGTTCGAGGCTTGTGTGATTAAGGCAGAGCTTACAGGAATGGGGCAGGAATAGGGACAGCTACAAAATTCACGGGGACAGGATAGGGAAATTGAGTTCCTGTGGGGACGGGGACAAATCTGTCCCCGTGTCATTCTCTAATTTATACAATACATGCTACACAGTTGTGTAAAATGTTGAAAACTCTGCTGCAGGTAAAGAGGAGCTGTGATTAGAGGACTTGGAAGCCCCACGATCAAAGGGCTCATCCAATGCCAATGAGCCAGACCAAGGTTTGGGTTTGTTTTCTTCTCTTTATGTTGAAAAATATTGTATTTTCTTCTGCAGAGAATTCAATTTCTTCACGCACCCCTGCAGGTGATGCTGGCTGGTGGTTTGTAAGTCCTATCTTTTCTTCTTTTTTACAGCTCAAAGTCTTTTCAATGAGTCCCATGTTTGATTATTGTTGACCTGCAAGTCTCACATGATCTATAACTATATCAGGAAATCCTTACAACTAAATTTTCATCTAGATTCAAACTTCTGTTGTAGGCAAGCATACATTTTGACATTTTAAAAGTTTTGGTTTTTAATTTACAAAATTGCCAGTCTTCATTATTATTCTCTCATTTTATACAACGCCTCTTCATTGTAGATCTATGCTTTGGCACTTTGCAGCTTTTAGAAACCTCCCCTAACCGTTGGGGCCTGCATTCAAGCTATAGTCCTTTGATGCAATCCAGGATCCCTCTGGCCTTAGCTCAGTTTGATTGGGGCCAGTCAGGTCCAGAAGCGCCATAAAGGCCATGGCTTAGCTCTAAGGAGGAAAGATGGTTGTTACCACTGTGATGTACCTTACCATCAAGTGGTTTCTTCCAAGGGTATAATTTGGAGGATTGCACCTCAGTTACACCATTTTAGAAACATGGCGTGCTAGAGATTATTGAAGAGGCAAGTGAAAAAGTTATACCCAAAAACACTCCTGATGAGGATAGACATAGGTTTGAAAATGTGAAATCATGCTCATCGCATACCACCATGGCAGCAAAAAGGCTTTTTCCACTCTTTGGGGGAAAAGTCAAGCCTAAATGAGCATGCCCAAGGCATTTGTGCTAGAAAAAGTATTTGGCACAAATCTCTCGCTCCCCCCACGCCACCCACTTTTTAACATTAAGTGAACAGGCGCCATCTTAAAAGTTCTGGAGAAAGGAGCAATGAGAGATAATCAAATTAGCAGATGGCAGTAGGAGGAATTGCAGAAGGGGACTGCTCATGTAAGTGGCAGAGGAAATTTAGTATGGACAACTGTAAAGTGATGTACAAAGTAAAAAATAATCTTAAAATACTGGGTACCTTGAATACTATGCACAGTTCCGGTCACCTCCTTTCAAAAAACGTATAAAGCCACTAGAAGAGGTTCAGAGAATAGTGGGGAAAAAGGGGAGGTTGATCACCTCTCAAATAACAAAAAGCTAGATAGGTTAGGGCTCTTTGGCCTAGAAAAAAGTTGACTAAGTGGGGGTATAAGAGAAGTTTGAGTGGGGTGGAACAGTTTAACCTTTCATATATCACTAAAATAAGAAGACACTCCATAATAATTCCAGCCAACAGACTGAAATCAAATCATTGAAAGTGGGTTGGGTTTTTCCTTCTAACTTATGTTGTGGCTTTTTTGGGATTCGTTACTGTCAGATGGGACTCTAGGCTTCATGAACCTTAGTCTGTCTTAGCTAAGCTTACTTTATGTTCTTATGGTCCATAGTATTTAGAATAAGTCAGATTCTAGAAGTGCTGATGTCATATGGTGGGGAAAATTATTCCTTCCCACCTGGAATCATCTCATTTTGTTGCTACAAAGTTTAAAATTTCTCCAAAATGCTCCAGTGACATGAATATTCCTAGGGGAAGTTTGGATGCATGGACTTGAGATTAAGTTGTACAAGTTTTTGTAACTTTCATTTTTCCTTTTCTACAGCTTACTCTTCATGGTTCCAGTTGCCTGTGCGCTGTTTCCACAACAATGGTAATTACTTTCCTATGTTAGAAAGCCCAAATTCAGGGGGCTTTGTTGCCCACTTTTTCAGAATAAATACCATAAACGACAAGATGACAAATTTAAATAAAACCAACTTTATGCAAAATTTTTACAATGTAAAACTAAAAGGATAGTCGTACAATAGACCTAACATGGTTCTATTTCAGCAAAGCCTGGCTCAGAGCTACATGAGGGTAAATGAAAAAGTAAAGGCAAAATACATTTAATGGCTTTAATAGAAGTAGCTGTGAGCAATTGAACATATCACTTTTCCACATAGTCCCCATGCAAGATGACACATTTGTTCTATCGTTCAACTAGCTTCTGCATTCCTATAGAGAAGATGTTTTCAGCTGCTTCAGAAGCCAAATGAGCACCGCTTCCTTTACTTCATCGTGCTTTGTCTCTTGCTCTCCGGGTCACAGCGATGCTGATGACGGTTCCCTCCAGAATACGCAGATCTTTTTCACACTGTCTCAGGAACTGGGTGGCAACCTCCACACGTGACTTTGTCCTCGCATGATTGTACCGCACGCTTTCGTCTATGAACCCTAAAATCACATAACATACTTTGAACATCCTAAAACACACATCATGCAATTCTTTAAAACATAAAACGGTTCCTTTAGATCATAAAACATCAAAATACCGTAAAAAGTACCTGATTACTATTCAATGTATCGTAAATCGCTTTGGGTGAATCTCTTCATGAAAAGGCAGTTAATAAATCCAATTAAATGAAATATATTAAGAATTTGGAAGTTTAAATAAAAACAATGTTTTAATAAAAATTTATCAATATGATATAAAGAAGATGGATGCTTGAAACTGGGGCTCCGTTCTTCGGCCAAAGAATATCTCCTGTAAGCATGTATTTTGCCTGCTTGACCACACTTCCTTGCAGAATTGGTGAACTGCAAGTCGTGCAGAGCAAGATGTCCTTGAAGTGTCGAACAGAGGCGGACAAACAACTGAGCTGCACGGCAGATAAAATGGCAGCCCAACAACCACGTGTTAGCAGCGTGCCTGGTGGAATGGAGACCTGGACCTCTGTAATGCCGGCATCCTGGAATCCGGTAGCTCTGGAAGAGGACTCGATTTGCAACAATGATGGCATGGAAGGTCCTACTAAAGTGGATCTGAGGTAGCTGCTGACCGCAGTGAAGGAGATATAGGGAGTGTTGGGGTAGATTTGAATGCGGTTGAGGAGCTGAGGCAAGATTTGGCGGAGCTGGGTGGCAGAACTGATACTGTAGAGTTTCGTATGGATTTTTGTGAAGAGAAGGTGGTGGACTCTCAGCAGAGTATAGAGGATTTACGCAGCGAACTCTGTGAGCTGAAAGGTTGAAAGGCTGCTAAGGAAGCTATGGAACCACGGGGTGCAAGGGGAGGTCCACCGATGGATTAAAAACTGGCTGGCGGACAGGAAACAGAGGGTTGGAGTAAAGGGCCACTACTCGGACTGGCAATGGGTCACGAGCGGAGTTCCGCAGGGGTTGGTGCTGGGACCGCTCCTGTTCAATATATTTATTAACGACCTGGAGGCAGGAACAAAATGTGAGGTTATTAAGTTTGCGGATGACACCAAACTATACAGCAGGGTAAATAACATGGAGGACTGCGAAGATCTCCAAAAAGATCTGACAATGCTGGAAGAGTGGGTTAAAAAGTGGCAAATGAGCTTCAACATAGGGAAATGCAAGGTCATGCATGTAGGGAAAAAAAAACCCGATGTTCACTTACAAAATGGGAAACTCGCCACTAGGGGTGAGCAACCTTGAAAGAGACCTGGGAGTGATGGTAGACACAACCTTGAAGTCGTCGGCACAGTGTGCGGCAGCCTCAAAGAAAGCAAACAAAATGTTGGGTATCATTAAGAAAGGTATCACGACCAGGATGAAGGAAGTCATCCTGCCACTGTATCGTGCTATGGTGCGCCCGCACCTGGTGTACTGTGTCCAGTACTGGTCGCCGTACCTTAAGAAGGACATGGCGGTATTTGAGAGAGTCCAGAGAAGAGCAACTAAGCTAATAAAGGGTATGGAGGACCTCTCATATACTGACAGACTGAAAAGGCTGGGGCTTTTCTCCCTGGAAAAGCGGAGACTTAGAGGGGACATGATAGAAACCTTCAAAATCATGAAGGGTGTAGAAAAAGTAGATAGGGACAGATTTTTCAAATTATGGGGAACTACAAGTACAAGGGGGCACTCGGAGAAATTGAAAGGGGATAGGTTTAGAAAAAACGCCAGGAAGTTCTTTTTCACACAGAGGGTGGTGGATACATGGAATGCGCTACCAGAAGAAGTGATAAGCAGGAGCACGCTACAGGGCTTCAAAGAAGGTTTGGATAGGTACCTAGAGGACAAAGGGATTGAGGGGTACAGATAGGAGTAAAGGTAGGTTATAAGGATAGGATTAGAGGTAAGTTACAAAATTAGTCTGGGACCACTGTTCAGGCGATAGGCCTGATGGGCCGCCGTGTGGGCGGACCGCTGGGCAGGATGGACCTCTGGTCTGTCCCAGCAGAGGCACCTTCTTATGTTCATATGTTCTTATGTTGAGGACATGGAAAATGGGGCCCACCGTAATGATATTCGTGTGTGTGGCATACCAGAGGCTCCCCAATACAAGGATGCCAGAGAGATGGTGGAGTGGTTGGCAAAGTGGCTGCTGGAGGATGAATTGCTAGACCCAGGTATGGAGAGGACGCATCGCTCCCTGGGGCCCAAGGTGGGGGAACTGTCCTAAGGATATCGAGGTGTGTTTTCAAAGTTTTGCCCTTAAGGACAGGCTTTTATGCTGTCCCGTGAACAGAGGGCTATGACTTGGGAAAACCACTGCCTGGAATTATACCAAAATTTAGCTTCCAGCACTCTCCAAAAGAGGCAGGCGTTCCAGGAGGTCACCCATTCCTTGACCGGGCCTAATATCAGATACCGTTGGACATTCCCATTTGGCCTCTTGATCATGCTTAATGAGGTTCACAAAAAAGTGATATTTGATGAAGCCAAAGTCCTACTGGTCAGGGAGGGTGTGGAGATCATTGTTGCTGCTGAAGGGCCGGGAATTCCTTGGTCTAGCAGCATTTGGCTGCTTTCTGTTGGCAAAGAGTGAAAAGAAGGTCTCGACTGGATCACAGAGCAGCTGAACCGACTTCTTCGGGTTCTTGGGGGGGAGGGAAGCCCTGTGGGTTGGCTTCAGAGGGAGCGGGGAAGACAGGCAGAGATCCCCGGCAACGGCTTCAGTGAGAGGGAGGCAGGCAGGAAGGAGGGATCCCCGGTGGCAGTGGTGACTTTGACAGATGGGTGGGGTATGGAATATTCTCTGTGGCAGCCAGGCCACGTACCCCCAACAAGCGGCCCTCATACTCCTAAGGGTACACGTACTGCATGTTGAGAAACACTGCTGTAGTTCACCGGATTCCAGAAACTTCACCATTCTCTGTCTTAAAAGCGTTTCCATTAATTTGCTTACCACAGAAGTCATACTTACTGGCCTTTAATTCCCTACTTCTTTCTTACTTCCACTGTGACCTAATTTGTCCAGAGTCTTTCCTTCTCTTCCAGGTCCTTTACTGGCATAGGTTTTGGAACTGTTGAACATCTTCTGTGTAAATCCAACGAGAAGAGACTGATGTTGTAGCTGAGGTTTGTCAAAACCTGGACAGGATTGTACTCTTTATAAAGTATCCTATTTTCTTGGTGCTGCTGGAATTAAAGGTTGAGTTTCCTAGTTCCTAAGCATTTGTTTCCATCATTAAATTATTAAAAGTCAAGTTTAAACAGTCTCTTGGCCATTGTTTATAATCCAGAGCATCCATGAACTTGGTTCTTGGCTCTGCCTCTTATGGGAAGAGCATGGCCCATTTGCCTAATGAATCTTGTAAAAGACAAGCTTTCAGGCGGAGACCTACGAGGAGGTGAAGATCCCATAAGATTCTGTGAAAGATAAGAGTTATTCCTTGATGCCATGCTTCGGTGATGATGACTGTTGAGAAGGGCTTCGAGGAGAAGATCGTTAGCCTCTGAGATCATGGAGAACATCAATTGGATCGATGAGATCATCTGGATGGTCGATGAGATATCTCGACATCGGCCAGATGAGTGCCTCAAATGCGAGGAGGAACTGTGCTCCCTGGAAGCTGCAGGCCGCTTTGATGCTGAGCAGCGGTAGAATGGAGTCCAAGACAATCCTTAGATGTTCGTTGAGGATGCTGCTTGGACTGGGCTGACATGGGATGTGTCAAAGCCGGTACCTGCACTGTGTACGGCTTCAGCATCTCTGCCAATTCTTTTTGTACTAGCTCTCTGATTTGTTCTTGTAAAGATGGTGCTAGTACCGCTGTTGTAGTCATAGTCGGTAGAGATGGCACAAAATCGGGTGTTGAGGCATTGGTGACTTCAATGTCAAAGCACATCTCTGAGGAGACATCATTTGTAGAGATGGTGATCTACTTATGGTACATCTAAGTTTCGAATGTGTTGATGAAATAGACTCTTGGGACAACTTGGATGCATGCCTGGAGGGAGAAAGGTGTCCATGCTTATTAACTTTCTTACAACTTCTCCCAACAGAGGCAACGAAGACAAAGCAGTATAGTCGGAGGCATCAACACTCTCTCAATGCCAATGTCAATATCAGCAGTGGTCGGCGAGTATCAGCATCAATTGGCAGACATGGTCAATGTTCCCAGTTTCCTGAAAAGTTTCTCGTATTGTACTTGTCGGGTTTTGAGCGACCTCTTTTGTAATCTAGAAAAAAGGGTGCAAGAAATAACATGGACCTAAACATTTCATACACCAGTTATGTGGATCATTGGCTGAAATGAGCCAACTACACTGAGTGCACTGTTTGAAACCGCTTGAAGCCCTTGACATTGAGAGGAACACCGCCAATGTGAAAGCAGAGGATTCAGTGGTTCTGGGAGGTCAAGTGAATGTTAAGCCGAAAAGGGATTGATGCTCCCGGCCTGTAAACAAGCTGAGAAGGTGCCCAGAGGCCTCAAACAAGAATTTGGTTTAAAATGAAAAATGTTTAACCTGAATATGAAAAAACCAAAATGAAAGGTAAAAATAATGAGGAAAAATTTTGAACAGGAAGGCAAAAAAGTCAAAAGTTTGACGCACTTGGAGAGACTACCAGAAAAACAGTGTCTTAGCTTTGTGAAAAAACTAAGAACTGATGGTCCTGAGAAGCAATATCGGGTGGGAAGGCACTGGTGCATTGACAGTATAGGCAGTCTCAAGACTATCAAAATTTTAAAAGTTACAGTACACTTTAACACTCTCTGTACCAGTCTCTATGGATGACGTCACCTACATGTGAGAATAAGCTGCCTGCTTGTCCTAATTTGTAATATCATAATCTGTATAATGTTTTTTACATATTAATCAGTGATGGATCCCTGAAAATGAAGTAAAGTTATTAATGGCCCCTTTTATAAAGCTGTGGTAGCAAGTCCCAGCTTGGCAAATGTGACAGCACATAGGAGTTGAATGGGCTGCATTGCATTTGCTGGGAAGGAATTGTTACCGTGACTTTGTAAAAGGGGCCCTAAATTTACAGAAAATTATTTTTTTAATCTAAATTGTTAAATTTAGAATTTGGTGATGCAAATATGAACTAAAATTCACAAATGTGTAAATTTTAAATGCTGGGTATACATTACACCCATTGCTATATTCGGTAACCGGAGTAAGAGAACAGCCCTGGCTTCCAGCTTTGAAATTTTGAAAATAGGTTTCTAGATGAAGTTTAATAAAATAAATAAAAATAAAGTATCCAGCCCTGATGAAGAGAGAGAGAGATTGTTGATGTAGTTGAAAATATAATTAAATTATTAAGGAATTGCATGATTGCTTGTAATACTAAAGTTTCTGATTTCAGACTTAAAATGATTACAGGTTTATAGTTTGGGTATTTTAATTTATTCTTTATTGGTTATGTTTATATATTTATCCCTGGACAAACAGGCAGCATATTCTCTACATGTGGGTGACATGACCGACGGAGCCCCCTAGCGGATGTTTTCGCAAGCAGACTTGCTTGAAGACTTCAAGCTTGCGATTGGCCCGTGTGTGCCCCTCTCGCCCAGTCTAGGGCATGCATCTCCTCAGCATGTCCTCAGTTCTCTGTTTTCCGCAGAGCAGAAGCACTGCTCCCTTGCTTCGCGCGATATCATTGTCCCTCTTGCACCACAGCTTGTTTGTTTAGTTTCTTTTGAGTCGCTGTGCTCGTGTCTGTGTTTTTCTTGTTATTTGTTTTTCGGTTCGTACCTTTTTGACTGGGTTCCTGGTCTTACTCTGGCCGCCTGGCCTCGCAGGGCCGCAGCCATCTTTTTTCTTATGTCCCAGCCTCGTTCCGGGTTTAAAAACTGTACTAAGTGCAACCGTGTTATCTCCATCACCGACCATCATTGTTGGTGTGTGGAGTGCCTGGGTGCAGAGCACCGCACTGAGTCGTGCCCCCGTTGTGTGACTTTGCAACCGCGGGCTCTTCGTCGGAGGGTGGCCAAGATTCTCCAACTCTTTGGCCCCATGGATCCTACGGGAAAGGCCTCGAGCTTAGCCTCGGCACCCTCGTTGGGCGCTTCGGCCTCGAAGTCCTCGGCCTCAAAGTCCCCGTCGGCCTCGAAGACTCCGGCCTTGGCCCCTCCTGTTACTCTGGCTTCTGGTAAATCTCCTCTTTTCTCCTCAGGTGTGCCGGCAAAGAAGTCTACCTCCAAGACTCATGGCAGTGCCGCCTCGTCGGCATCTTTGAGACATCACTCTAAGCGTTCCTCCTCACGTAAGGAATACTCTTCCTTGAGGTCGTCCCCGAAGGAGCGCATGCTTGCACCTAAGACCCAACCACCTTGGTCTCGGTGCCTGTGTTCGAGGACATGCTTAAGGCTATTCTTACGACGCAGCTTTTCTCGGTGGTGAGCCAACTGGTCCCAACTTCGACGCCTCTGACCTCGGTCTCGACCCAGTCTCGGTCTGACCAGCCTGAGCGTCCCCTCGTTTCTCGAGGTCCTGCCCGCAAGACTCGCCGGGTTTCCTCGAGTAATTCTTCATCCCCCGACTCACTTGTAACTTTTTTGGGTTCCAGACCAGGGGGTCATTTTTCCCCCCACTACTTTGTCGAGGTTTGTCCCTCCTAAGAAGCCCCAGGCTTCTCCGCCCCTTTGGGGCAGGTCTCCGCCCACAAAACCTTCTAGACACACGCTTGTCCTCGAGTTGGACTCGGGGTTGTGTTCCCCATCGAGGCAGCTACCTCTAAGGGGCCTTTTTCGAAACCAGGGGAGGACTTCTCCTTTACCCAGTCTTCCCCGAGGCGTCGCCAGTTACTTCCTCGGATCCCAGGGTCTTCCCTGCTCCACCTAGTATGGGGTCATTCCTCGACGCCCCCAGACACTAGTAGGGCCTCTTCAGTCTCCCATTCGCGGGACTCCGAGGCCCCGGCTTACTATTCGAGGGAAATTTCTCCCTTTTTCTCTGCTGCCCCCAGATCTCGCTCGGGGTCCCCTCAGGAGGATGAGTCTTCTACTCGTCACTCCTCCTTTACTCATTTCATGTCTGACATGGGTAGGGTCTTGAAACTGGACATCCCAGTCTGAGTCCCATTATACCCAGGAATATCTGGAGGAGATTGGTGTTGATCATCTGCCCTGCGAGGCATTACACTTGCCTTGGCACCAGGTTCTCCGGCAAACCTTTCTCCAGAACCTGGAGACCCCCTATGTGGTCATGGCCATTCCCTCCAAGTTGGAGTCCCGTTACCGGACAATTCCGGTTAAGGGGTTTGAGAATTCTCAGTTTTCTCATCAGTCCTTGGTGGTTGAGTCTTACTTGAAGAAGTCCAACCCCTCTAAGGTCTACGCTGCTGTCCCTCTGGGCTGAGAGGGCCGTACGATGGACAAGTTTGGTCGCTGTCTTTACCAAAACTCAATGACGGCGAATCGTATCCTCAACTATAACTTTCTCTTCACGTCCTACCTCCGGTTCTGTGTGGATACCCTCCGCTCATTCCGGGAGGACGTTCCGGAATCTCGGTGTCAGAAGTTTCGCCTCCTCGAGGAGACCCTCTCCCAGCTCTGCCTCTATATGTTCCAGGCGGCCTACGACGCCTTCAAGTTGTCCTCGAGGGTCAAGGCCTTTGCGGTCGCCATGCGTCGCCTCGCTTGGCTCCATCTTGTGGATATGGATCCGAATCTACAGGATCATCTTGCCAATCTCCTGTGTGTGGGTCATGAGCTCTTCAATGAATCTATCGAAGCGGCCACCAAGCGCCTATCAACCACGAACGGTCCTTTGCCTCTCTGGTGAAACTTAAACCGAAGGCCCCTCCGGCTCGGCAATACAAAATTCCTCTCCGGAGGTATCCGCAGAAATCTACTCCTGCGTTCTCCCGGCCTCCTCCGAAGCGGCCTCAACAACAGCAGCAACGTCAACCTAAGGCCCGGCTCCGGCGAAGCCTGGGCCATCCTTTTGACAATTCCGGTTCAAGCCTTCGGGCTCCCTTCCTCATGGAGCCTTCCCCCCTCCCCATCGGGGGTAGTGTCCATCATTTCTATGCCCAGTGGGAAGGTCTTACCTCCGACAGTTGGCTGCTTTCCATAATCCGAGAGGGGTACTCCCTTCACTTCAGTCATGTACCCCCAGACCTACCTCCAAAAGAGTTTCCTTCTGCTCGGTCTCAGCTGCCTCTCCTTTTGCAGGAAGCTCAGGCCCTTTTTCGCTTTCGGGTGGTAGAGGAGGTTCCCCCGGACCAATGGAACACTGGATTTTATTCCCGGTATTTTCTGGTACCCAAGAAGACGGGGGATATGCATCCAATCCTGGACCTCCGTGCTCTGAACAAGTTTCTGGTCAGGGAATGGTTCAGAATGCTCACCCTTCCTACTTTGTACCCCCTCTTGGATGAGGGGGACTGGCTGTGCTCACTGGACCTCAAGGAGGCGTACACGCACATTCCAATACAACCGGCCTCTCGCCGGTATCTGAGATTCCGGGTGGGAGATCTCCATCTCCAGTATCGTGTTCTTCCCTTCGGCCTGGTGGCCTCTCCAAGAGTCTTCACGAAATGTCTCGTGGTGGTTGCTGCGGCCCTGCGTCTCAGCGGCCTGCAGGTGTTTCCCTACTGCGACGACTGGTTGATCAAATCGTCCTCGCCACGAAGTTCTGCAAGCGACTAATCAAACCATCTTGCTCCTTCAGAGCCTCGGCTTCGAGGTGAACTTCCTCAAGTCTCAGCTCTGTCCGTCCCAGTCTCTGGAATTCATCGTAGAGGTCCTGGACACGGCTCGTCTCCGCTCCTTCTTGCCTCGGCCTCGACAGGAGGCCTTTGTTTGCTTATGCCAGAGGGTAGCCCATCTGTCTTCGGCCCCGGCTTGGCTCATGCGACTCCTTTTGCCAGACTTAAGAACATAAAAAGCGCCATCTCCGGATCAGACCGTCGGTCCATCTAGTCCGGCGATCCATACACGCGGTGGCCCTACCAGGTGTACACGTGGCGTAGTTTATAGTCACCTATATCCTTCTATGCCTCATAAGAACATAAGACATAAGAAGTTGCCTCCACTGGGTCAGACCAGAGGTCCATCGCACCCAGCAGTCCGCACCCGCGGTGGCCCAGCAGGTCTATGACCTGTCCGGTGTTCCTTGACATAGCCCTATGATCCCCCTTTTTCTTCTATCTATACTCTTCCTAACCTATCTCTACTTTTATCTGTACCCCTCAATCCCCCTATCGTTCAGGAATTTATCCAATCCTTCTTTGAATCCCTGTAGCGTTCTCTGCCCTATCACAATCTCCGGGAATGCGTTCCATGTGTCCACCACTTCACCTCTGTATTCCTCAATGAACTCTAGCGTCCTAATGGAACCAGGATCGGGACCCTGTCTCTCGACTCATTGTCGTGACTCCTTTGTTGAGGCAGTCTCTCCGTTGGTGGATGCTCTCTTCCAATCGTTCCAGAGATATTCTATTTCATGCTCCTCCTCCGCAGAAGGTCCTGACTACGGACTCGTCGACCTATGCTTTTGGGGCTCATCTGGACGGACTTTGCACTCGGAGTCTTTGGTCCAGTGCCGACCAAGTTTGTCACATCAATCTGCTAGAGCTTTGAGCGATCTTCCTCGCCCTGAAGGCTTTTTGTCACCTGCTCCATGACCGAATGGTGCTGGTCCGCACGGACAACCAGGTCGCCATGTATTATATCAACAAACAGGGGCACGGGGTCCCGGCCCCTGTGCCAGGAGGCGATGCGGCTCTGGGATTGGGCCATCTGCTGCAACATATTCCTTCGAGCGGTCTATATTCAGGGCTAGCACAATTGTCTGGCGGACAAGTTGAGTCGTCTTCTGCAGCCTCACGAATGGTCCATCCATTCCTCGACCCTGCGTCATGTCTTTGCTTGTTGGGGGACTCCAGACATCGATCTGTTCGCATCCCCCCCCCATTCACAAGTTACCCTGCTTCTGCTCCAGGGTCTACACCCCTCTCAGACTCAAGGCGGATGCTTTCCTGTTGGATTGGACGAACCTGTTTCTGTATGGCGTTCCCTCCATTCCCTCTGATTCTGAAGACTCTCGTCAGGCTCAAGTCCACGAGTGCCACCATGATTCTGATAGCTCCTCGGTGGCCCCGACAGCTGTGGTTCTCCCTCCTGTTACAGTTCCGGGGAGCCTCTTCTTCTGCCTGTTTTTTCTTCTCTGCTTACGCAGAGTCGGGGTTCTCTACTTCATCCCAACCTACAGTCTCTACACTTAACGGCTTGGTTCCTCAAGACTTGATGCTCTCGTTCCAGTTCTCCCAGCCTGTGCTGGATGTCCTGGAGGCGTCTTGGAAGGAGTCCACTCGCCAATATTACCATCAGAAGTGGACCCGTTTCTCTTCCTGGTGTGCTACTCGACAGCAGGAGCCATTGTCTGCCTCCTTATCTGCTGTCCTGGATTATCTGTTACACTTGTCTGGCGCTGGGCTCAAGTCCTCCTCGATTCGAGTCCACCTTAGTGCCATTGCTGCTTTTCATCAGCCAATTGATGGGAAGCCTATCTCTGTTCATCCTATGGTTTCCCGCTTCCTGAAAGGCTTTTTCCACGTTCATCCGCCCCTTAAACCTCCTCCTGTGGTTTGGGATCTTAACATGGTCCTTGCTCGCTTAATGAAACCCCCGTTCGATCCGCTAGTGCGGGCTCACTTGAAGTATCTTACTTGGAAGGTTGTGTTTCTTATTGCTCTCACTTCTGCCCATCGGGTCAGTGAGCTTCAAGCCTTGGTAGCGGACCCACCTTTCACTGTCTTCCATCATGATAAAGTGGTTCTCCGTACCCATCCTAAGTTCTTGCCTAAGGTTGTTTCTGAGTTTCACATCAACCAATCCATTGTTCTCCCTGTATTTTTTCCGAAGCCCCATTCTCACCCTGGAGAGGTGGCTCTGCATTCTCTTGATTGTAAGCGTGCGCTAGCGTTCTACTTGAAGTGCACCACTTCTCATCGTACTGCTCCCCAGCTGTTCATCTCTTTCGATCCTAATCGCTTGGGTCATTCTGTTTCTAAGCAGACCATTTCTAACTGGTTGGCCGCTTGTATCTCTTTTTGTTACACTCAGGCTGGTCTCTCAATCCCGGGTTGAGTCACTGGCCACAAGGTGAGAGCGATGGTGGCGTCTGTTGCTTTCCTCTGCTCGACTTCACTTGAGGAAATCTGTAAGGCTGCCACTTGGTCCTCGGTTCATACGTTTACCTCGCACTACTGTCTGGATACTTTCTCCAAGCGTGATGGCCATTTTGGCCAGTCCGTTTTGCAAAATCTGTTCTCCTAAATTGCCAACTCTCCCTCCATCCCATTTTGGTTAGCTTGGTGGTCTCCCACATGTAGAGAATATGCTGCCTGCTTGTCCTGGGATAAAGCACAGTTACTTATCGTAACAGGTGTTATCCAGGGACAGCAGACAGATATTCTCGCAACCCATCCACCTCCCTGTGGTTGGCTTTTTTGCTAGCTATCTGAACTGAGGACACGCTGAGGAGACGCTTGCCCTAGACCGGGTGGGAGGGGTACGCGCACATGCGCGGGCCAATCGCAAGCTTGAAGGTCTTCAAGCAAGTCTGCTTGCGAAAACATCCGCTAGGGGGCTCCGTCGGTGACTTCACCCACATGTAGAGAATATCTGCCTGCTGTCCCTGGATAACATCTGTTACGGTAAGTAACTGTGCTTTATTGGTCTATATATTTGTAGAGACCTCTTTTACCTTGGGGGGTGGGTTCCTACTTTTTCACAATGGCAACAGGAAAGAGGATATATAGAGGCTGAGAGGGAAATGGACCTGCAGTGCCTCTTTCTTGTTTCCTGCAGGGTCTCATTTGGTTTTTTTTTTTAGATTTTTGTTTCCCAGCTGGGTACACAAGCTCAGTGGCTTGAAAGAGAGATCCTGAATACAGATAAGAAGCCCATCTAGTCTGCTTCACTTACTTCCTATTACTGTTCATAGAGCCCTTTGTTATCTCTGCCTTTCCCTTCAAACACACTGCAATCAAACATCGTTTGTACTGTCTCAGGCAGCCTTGAATTCTAGTATCATTTTTGCCTCCTACCACCCCTGGATATAGATAGAGCATGTCTGTGTCTTTGTTTTTTTTAATCAATTATGTGTCATATATGTTCATTATGTGTTGCTATAACCAGTGGCATAGTAGGGTGGAGGGGGAGACGGTCCACCTGCCTCAGGCACCATTTTGGTGAGAGTGCAATCACCTGTCCTTCTCTCTGCCACCCCCCCTCCCCCCATACACTTCTGCTCATGCATGCCACTTCCCTTTCTCTGTAACTCTTAACATTCCTGGCGCGAGCAGCAAATCCCCAAGCTGCTGTTGCGCCATCGTCAGCTCTTCCTCCAACGTCATTTCCTTGATCCGCACCTAGGAAGTAACATCAGCGGAGGGTCCGATGCGTGACAGCAGCTTGGAGGTTGCAACTCGCACCAGGATACAGGGGAAGTGAAGCGGTGTTACGCATGGCAGAAGGGGGTAGGGAAGGCTGAGGAGAGAATGCTTCTGGGGGTAGGCCAAAGGCAGCAGGCTCAACTTGCTCAAAGTGCCAACTTCCTGAAGATTGAATTGCAGAGCCGAAGGAAGTAGGTGGGGATAGGAGGGGAAAGCAAACTCGACTCCAGGCTGGAGAGAGCAAGTCCAAAACCCAGATAACCTCCCTCCAATTTTTGAAACCACCTCTTAAAAGAAGACATGTCTGGGTCAATATGGACCTATGGCAACCCTAAATGTTTACCCCCCCTGCTGAATTTTGCTAGTGCACAGGAACCACAGTTCTGTTGAGAGTGATATCCAACTAGGGATTAACTAAGCTTGGCTTAACCTTTTCCTATCGTGTGTCCCGGATGACGGGACATTCCAAAAATGACATAGACAGTGGATAAACAGTCTGTATGGACTAATAAAGAGCCAGGAACACAAAATATTTGAATTTACAGACTTATGACTTTATTTACATTATGTTTACAATAGCCGTAAATGATAACGGTGAATAATACAAAACTTTGCTAAAATAATTACGATTGGAACCAGCTTAACGTAAAATTTATTACGATAGGAAAAGGTTAAAGCAGAGGCCTTTTAGGCCTGTAGCCAGGGTGGCAAAATTCTGGGTCTATAAAATTCCTCAAACCCATCAAGCGACTTCCAATGCATTTCACAGGTTCCTTCTCTGCCTACTGCTCGCTTTCCTCCCATCTCTTCTCCTAACTTCATGCCCTCTAGTTTAGGATTACTAGATTTTCCAAATGGAAAATCTGGACCCCCTAGACCTGCCCCCCAGGCCCACCCATTCCCCACCCCATTATGCCCCTGTCTCGCCAACCGCTGCCTGCTCTTGTTGGGCCAGAGGGAATGCACAGATGCCCTCCTGTGTGACGGTGATTTGTTGGAAGCTTTTCAAAATCCGGACAAAGTCCTCAAAAGGAGGACATGTCCGGGCAAACCCAGATGTCTGGTAACCCTACTCTGGTTTCAGTCCTATGAACAGTAGGTTGAGTGAGTATCAAGAATGAGCCACAGTGGCTCTGCCCTTTCAGGATGTCTGTGACTGCTCAGCCCCCACACTAGTTTAGCCTGCTGCTTGATGCTGCCCCCATGCAATCTGGAGCGATGAGGTTGAGGTTAACAGGAGGAAATTAATCTAGAGCAGGGGTGTCAAAGTCCCTCCTGGAGGGCCGCAATCCAGTCTGGTTTTCAGGATTTCCCCAATGAATATGCATGAGATCTATTAGCGTACAATGAAAGCAGTGCTTG
The DNA here is from genome assembly GCF_902459505.1 of Geotrypetes seraphini. Classification (NCBI taxonomy): domain Eukaryota; kingdom Metazoa; phylum Chordata; class Amphibia; order Gymnophiona; family Dermophiidae; genus Geotrypetes; species Geotrypetes seraphini. The sequence goes on from NC_047087.1 coordinate 294,379,223, forward strand.
CAAATAGATCTCATGCAAATTCATTGGGGAAGTCCTGAAAACCCGACTGGATTGCGACCCTCGAGGAGGGACTTTGACACCCCTGATCTAGGGGAAGAGGAGGAGGAGGAACACTATTAAATGAGAGTGCCTAAGGAGTGCAAAAACCTAAATGTGTCACTCAATCAATGTGGTCATTACTGTTTGGTGGTTTTATGGCACTGAAGCTTCTTGAAGATTTTGCTGTGTATGGTACTTTGAGTAGGAAATGCCAGCTATACTATGGAACACAGTTTTCTTCCCTAATTACTGGTGGAGATACAAGTATTGGGGGGAAGGGGGGCTGAGGTATTAAGAGGGAGAAAAGCAGGTGTTGAAGGTAAAGAAACGTATTGTTGATTTCATTTGTCCAAATCCTTTGACTGCCTTTGCTGGATTCCATTGTTGTTTTAATTTAGAAATACTGGGTGTCACTATTTCTGCTTCCATTTGTCTTGCCTGCATACCAAGTCGCTCATCTGTCATTGTGGTGTTTTATTTAGCGATGATACATACTGTTTGTCAGACTGTGCTAACTTAGGCCAAAAGTGGTAATCTCTTCTGTTTTCTTTCTCATGGCAGTTCCATAGCGGTCGTTAACCTGGAGCCAGAGCTGAGAGACTCCATCGTGGCTAAATATGGAGACAAAGTGCCTTACGTCTATTTTAACAAGGGTCTGTAAACTGCTGCCTCTGGAAACCGAGCTTACCTGAACCCAAGAAACTGGACCTTGGTACAGCGACATCCATGTACTATTGTTCTCAGACATACCTCCCACCTCCGTGTCTGAGTTTACATTTCCAAGCACTGTATTACCCAGTTGTCCAACGTCAGAAATTGTATATGAAATGCCGCAGCACCATCTGATCGACCTACTCTCGTATGCATACATGTATGCTAAGGAAGCTTTGTTGAACTTCACCATGTCAGCATTTTTTGGAGGGCTGCTGCATTCTTACAGCAATGTTCATGCTAAGATTTACCCTGTTTGGATGTTTTATATAATTAGGCCAAAACAGAAAAAGGTTTTCCCATGTGGCAGAAATGTTTCATTGTATTTCTTAAATTCTCAAAAAACAGTGCCACTTCTCCGGCCTGTGCCTTTCATTATCCTAAAATAGTAGGAAAAACTACAGACCAGTTGTCCAAAGGATTGTTTCATGCCAGGATTCCCAACTGCAGAGAAGTTTTTGAGCGAAACGGAAGCCACAATCTTAGAATCTGATTTATATTTGTACCATCAAAATAACACGAGCGATAGTCCATTGAGCTTAATTTAGGAGCCACTGTACCAAAGTGTGTTAATGCTACCTCAAGTGTTCGCAATGCAACTTCATCACAGGGTACCAATGTCAAATGTGCCTAGGGTGCTAAGCAGCATGGGTTTTAGCACGTGCTGTTAATGCAAGGCTATTTTAATGGTTACCACATGCTAGTAGTGCAGGATTTTGACTGTGCTGTTAAGCTGTTGGTACAGGATGAGATGGTGTCTGGGTGGGGCCTGGGCAGAGATCTGGCATGGGCTGTGTATTGCAGTTAGTGTGAGTACTATTGGCATAGCGAAGGTAAGTGGCGCCCTGTACCCCCCCCTTCTTCCCTTCTCCCATACCTTTTTAATTTTCCAGGCGAGAGCAACAGCATGAACTTGCACACATTGTGGACGTGGGGGCCGGAAATGATGTCAGAGAGAGGCGACACTGAGGCGGGCAGCAAGTTTGTAATGCTGCTCACGCAGGAAAAATTAAAGAGGTATGAAGGAAGGGAAGGGGCTTGGGGTGGGTGGGTAGAGAGGAGGAGGGGTGCCTGTGCCCTTTACAAAGACCATGCCTGGGGCGGGCCGCCACCTCCTTACTATGCCATTGGTGAGTGCACTTGACTACCTCAGAAGGTGATATTAACTGAATCTATGCTAATTGCATTTGACATTAAGGTGTGGTAGGAAACTTAACGGTGCAATAACTGCAGGGGCATTGCTGGATATACCTTCAGTTATTGTGCAAGCTTTATCATCCTTTCCAGGCTAGACTACTGCAACTCCATCTAGCTAAGTCTAACCAAGAAAAGTCTCCCAAGACTTCAGCAGATCCAGAATACATTACATTACATTAGTGACTTTTATTCCGCCATTACCTTGCGGTTCAAGGCGGATTACATAAGAGGTTATCTGGACATTTCCAGAAGAGTTAGAGTTGAGCGGGTTACTTTGGGGGATTGAAATGCTTCCTGCGGAGTTAGTTTGTCTTGATGGATTTCATGAATAGCAGGGTTTTTATTTCTTTTCTGAAAGTTTTGTAGTCTGGTGTCGTGATCAGTAGATTGGAGAGTTGGTGGTCTAGTTTCGCTGCCTGCGTGGCCAGTAGGCCATCGTACATTTTTGTGCGTTTAACGCCTCTGATTGGAAGATGCATGAATAGTATCTGGGTTCTCCTTTGCCTAGTTGTGGTAGTTTGGATAAGGCGGTTGTTCAAGTAGGCTGGGCTGTCTCTATTTATGGCTTTAAATAGTAGACAGTAGAATTTGAATAGTATTCTTGCTTGTATTGGGAGTCAGTGTGAGTTGAGGTATGCGGCAGTGATGTAGTCATATTTCTTAAGCGAATAGATCAGTCTCAGAGCTGTCTTTTGTACATTTTGTAGTTGTTTTATCATGACTGCGGGGTAGGGGAGATAGAGGATGTTGCAGTAGTCTAGAAGCCCAAGGACTAGGGATTGGACCATAAACTGGAATTGTTTTCTGTCAAAGAACTTTCAGATTAGTCTTAAGTTTCACATGACAACGAATGATTTCTGTATTGTTTTGTTGATTTGTGGTTGCATGGTACAGTATCTCTCTATCATCATTCTCAGAAGTCTTAGGATGGGTTGAATGGGGTATGTGATTGAGTTTATTACTAAGTTTATTATGGTTGGGGTTTTATTTTTTTCGAGAAGTATAAATTTTGTTTTGTCTGGGTTCAGTTTTAGTTTGTGGTCTCTCATCCATGTTGCCAGTGTTTCTAGAGTTCTGTGTAGTGTGTCTGTCATGGTGGGCGTTGGCTGATCAAAAGGAAGGAGGAGAATGGTGATGTCGTCTGCATAGTTATAGGAGGTTAAGCATATTTTGTCTAGGCAGGTGCCGAGGGATGCAATGTAGAGACTGAAGAGTGTTGGGGATAATGGCGATCCTTGGAGTACGCCACAGGGGTTAGACCATGGCTCTGATTTTTCTTTGTTTGCCTTTACTCTGTAAGTCCTGGTTTGTAGGAATCCTTGAAACCATGTGTGTATCTTACCTGTGATTCCTGTTGAATCTAGTATTTGTTGTAGGATATCATGGGGTCTACCAGGTCAAATACTGCAGTGAGATCTAGTTGTATAATCAGCATTTTTTTTGCCTGTGCTGAAGTGTTGTCTAGCTGTGTCCAGGAGGGAACCTAGTAGTGTCTCTGTGCTGTAGTTGGATCTGAACCCAGACTGTGTCGGGTGGAGTAAATTGTGGTTTTCTAGGTAATTATTGAGGTGTTTAGCTACGAAGCCTTCCATTAGCTTGACATATAATGGGATTGAGGCTATGGGTCTGTAGTTGGATGGTAGATCTATTGCTCCTTTTGGGTCTTTTATGATCGGGGTGATGATGAATACTGCAGCTAGGGTTGATCTTCG